>NW_022900944.1:34791056-34839240 GCF_012274545.1 Fukomys damarensis
AATCAGATATATAAAAAAGACTTTTAAAGTGAGTTACTATGCAACCGCTACTTCTGCTGTTTCTACACTCCCCATCAAAGATCTGGTGCCATCAATTGCTAATAATATTCACTACAGATAAACCTGGGGCTCTATTTTCTCTTTTAAATAATTTATAAAGATACCATTGTTAAAAAGAGCCTGAGGCACGCTGCCTTTAAAAATTAAAAAAAAAAAAGCACTTGAAAATGGTAACATAGGCTCAACATTCCAGTGAAGGGACCTCCCACAACCTTTCTGAACGGAAAGGTTGATGATGGGGAGAGGAACTTAAATGCTGTGTCTATCTATGCTCATCCTGTCCCTGCACAATCCCTTCTCTTGGCGTTTATAAACCTGTGGAGGTTTGGGGAATTCCATTCTAGCTAGACCATCAGGTCCTGAAAGTCCCCCAGGAAAAATCACAGAAAGGAAACTGTCCATGGGGTGCAAAATTCAGCTAAATCTGACATGGAAAATATGTGAGATTGCTCTAGTAACCAATCATGAAGATTCTATTCCAGAGAAACTCAGCATTTGACACATCAGACATAATCAGTGTCCTTGCATAATAAGCCAAGACCCTTGCTGAATCCTGTCATTCTCTTTGAGGTGTTCTGAAAGAGGAAGCCCAGGTAGATTCTCCTCGGAGCATTTTTCATTCGCCTGCCAGGTGCCACCTTTGGAAGGAAGCATGATTATAAAATTGGTCATTACAGGAGAAGAAACATGAACCCTGTGGTTTGACCCATCCATGGGTCATCAATGTTTTCAAAATGGTGGACTTAGGTCTCCTTCTGGGGAAGCTTGGGAGGAAACAGAAGAGGGTTGTTTGGTCGAACACTGAGTTTTGCAGGGGTGGGAGTGTATTTATAGAATGAGCCACCGTCCCTGGTATCAGAGGTAGTTGAGACAGCAGTTACTACTGGAGGGTGGAGAGTGCCAGTGGAGACCAGGCTACCTGGACCTTAAATTCAGCTTTAAGATATTTTTGCTTCTTTCTATTTCAGGTAGGTAAGACGAACAGAGCACACACCATGCCAGAGACCCCTGCAGTTAGATTCCCATACCCATCTGCCCAGTATATGACAAAGGCTTAAGGAAAAAAGATACACTAAGAGACAGAGCTAAGAGAGACAAAGGCGGGTGCCAGGATGACCAATGCTGGTGCAACCAACAAAGGCACTGGCCAGTCCCAGGTGCTGACTTTTATTGGCAATCAGTTGGGGTAAAGGCAAGTTACATGCAGTTTCTATGGAAGTTAATGTAAACAAGGCTTGGAAAGGACAAGACAAAGCATTCTCAAATTAGGAGCAAAATAGACAAAATACATGGTTGCGATTAGAGCATTGTCCTTCTCGGCAGAAGGTTTTAGTTGTGGGAATGGAATTTGGGTGCGAGTTTCCCTGACCTCGGCCCGTAGGCTTCAGCCACACTCACTTCTACAAACATCCAGTTGGGTCAACGCCTCGCAGCCTGCTGTGAGCATAATCAATATTACTGTCCTCTGCAACACCAGTCTCAAGAACAAGTAATCCAAAGTCTTATTAAAACATGATCCTACCAACAAATGAAAACCAAGAATCATTTAAGCATTAAGACCCAAGGAGAGAGCCAGGGATTTAGCTCAGTGGTTCTGCCGCTTGGGCTGGAGTTCGATCCCCAGTACCAAAAAGAAAAAAGACCCAAGGAGAGAAGTACATGTTACAACATGGTTACAAACTGTTACATGAAAGGATCCAGTCACAAATGACCACATGTTGTCCAGGTTTCTTGCCAAATACTCTGTTTTGTATTATTCGGGAAAAATCTTTTACAGAATCTTGATGAGAGAGGGTTTTCTCAGGAGTGGGACTTCCCTTTTCCCTTATAAGTCTCACTGTAGCTCTTTGGAACCACAAATATATGTTGAGAACTAAGATCTCAAAATACAGAGTCTTGTGAGTTGGGCAAAGGAATCCCCCATCACCATCACCAAAGTCTGTGGTATTTAGGGGTTTCGCTATGTTCATTAATGTGCTAAAGTCACAGAGAAAACATGTAGCTTTAGTTTTTGTTAATAACTTTGTTAAAATATAATTCAGCTACCATAAAATTTACCCAGCTGAAGTATGTAACTGAAGAGTGTTTAATGTATTCATGGTTATGCAAACACCACCACAATCTAAGTTAAGGATATTTTTGTCACTCCATATGAAACCCCGTACTTATTAGCCATCATTCTCCATTCCTCTCTCTCCCTAATTCTGTCTGTATAGTTTTGCCTGTGCTGGACATTTTATATAAATGGAATCAAACAAAATCTGGTCTTTTGCAACTAGCTTCTTTCACTAACACAGTATTATCAAGGCTGCTCTAGGGTGTGGCATGTGTTAGGAATTCACCTCCGCATAACTTAGTTTCAAAGACTACGCTGTGCATTGCACTGAGGCCCAGAATGTCAGCTCAGAATGTACCGGGAAACTTGATAGCTACTGGACATTAGCTATGATTAGATTTTGGGCTTTGTATACGTGATGCAGTGTCTTCCGTTCTACCATTTAAGTTCCTCTGAAATCCCCAAATTCTGGAATGGCCTTTGCACGTTATTCTCTGTGACTTATCAATTTATCTATATTAGAAAGTAGTGTCATCCAAGAAGAAGTCCTGGTTACAAAAAGTGATTATTTTATATAGTTTGGTTCCCATAGTTTGCATTTTGTCAACACTTCAGACATTGAGACCACAGACATGTCACTCAGCCTCTTGTCTGTGCATCTGTAAAATGACCATCCCTCTCCCCAAACCTCCTCCAATCCTTTCATAGCCTTGAGAATCAAATGCCACCTTCTTGCCATAACTGTATGAGGCTCTCACAACATGGTCTCAGGTCAGGTCTTCAGCACCCTCTCCCCTGGGTGTTTGTTCTATGGAGCAATCTCCCTAATTCTGTGACACACGCGCTGATGCTATGCTGTTCCTGCCACCTGGTGTGGCCCCTAAATTTGCTTTCCAGGAATATCCCTGCTCATCTTCCCAGGTTTTGCTCATGTGCCCCCCCCATGGAAGGCTTCTCAGACTCCCCAGGCAGAGTCACCAGACTCACCTCCAGATCCTAGGGCATCCACTTCATATTTTGGTGAGAGCCATTACCCTATCGTGCCGCAGTTATCTGCTTACACACTATCTCAGCACCACCTACACCACATTTTGGCAATCTTAACAGACAGCATCCCTAAGTATGCAAAACCTAACACCGTGTCTACACCATATTAGATTGACACAAATGTTTGTTACACTTATAAACTTACTAGTTCGGAGAACTGACATCAAAATAACCATTCTAGACTGAGCTGCCTCGTTGCACCTCACCTGGCCTGGCCCTCAGCCCTTGTTCTCTTTCCTTCTCCCTCTGATCCATTCATTCCCCACCCAGCAGCCAGAGAGCTTGGGAAAAAGTCAAATGAGACCTACTATAAAAGAAAAAGATTTGCACATTTCAAAAGCATTATACAAATATAAAATTTTAATTGTTCAACTTTGTGGCTTTCTGATTTTGACTTTGGAGTAAAAGTGATCGAGAAAAAGAGTTAAGTGTTGTGTTCCCTGAGATCCCTGGAAGGACTCTGGCTTGTCACAGAACTGAGGCTGAAAAGCGCGGGATACCTGATTGTTTTCTCAAGCCAACATTCCCCAAACTGTAGCTTCAACCTTCCAATCCTCGTGGGTATCTGCTCCGGAGATTCTGTGATTCCTTCTTGAGGACCTGAAGTCACAGAGTTCAGGTAAAGCTGCACTGACCCCTTTCCTCCTGAAACCTCATCTCACTCTACCAGTAGCCTGTCCAATAGCCATTGCAGTACGTAATGTTGACAGTGGTGACCGATGTCACTTCCACCCTAAAATCATTCTTTCCTCCCACTTTCATCATTGCGTGTTCATCTCTCTTCCTCCATATGCCACGAGAAAGCTCATAGGCCCAATTTTACTGCTTCAGTTTCCTTTATGGAAGCCACCATATAATTTCCTCCATCCACGATCTTCACACAGAACTGACCTTATTCTTTCTCCTGCCCCAAATTCTGGCATCTTCTCACGATAAGCACTGAAAATAGAAGGACGAAATTGCCAATCTACTTGCATCCCTAACATTTACAGCTGCCAAAGGAAAAACCTGATGGAATCAAAATACCCGACGCCATCTGCTTCTCTGCAGCCTAGACCGAGGCACCAGCATCTCTCCTGACTTCTGCAAACGTCTCCCTGATTCTGCTTTCCCTCCTGCAGCTCATTCTCCACGCACAAGTTGCAGTGACATTCTTAAAAACAAATTCAGTCATCTTTTGTCATTTCCTTGATTAAAATCACAAGGTCTCCCTACCTTACAAAACTGAGTTGAGAATCCTGAACCTATCCTATGACCGCTACGTGACGTGGCTTTAGCTTGCTCTCTTCCTCACTCTCGTCTCTTTCCCCCATCCAAGCCACCCAAAGATTTTGTACTACTCCTTACACCTTTTTCTTCCAGACAGCCCAACACCCAGTGCCTACTTGGCATTCAGTTCTCAAATGTCATCACTTTGCAGAGCTCATTTTTGTCGCCTACCTGAATGATTCTACTGTATTGGTTAGAGTGAGTAAGGTTGTGCTGTGGTAACAAGCAGCTCCAACAGCTTGGTGGCTTAAAAGAAAAAAAAAAAAAAAAGCTTGTCCTGTATTATTATTTCACTGGGGTCACCATAACAAAATACCCCATAACAAAATTCTAATACACATTAGAAATCTAGAAAGCAACAGTTCTGGAGGCTGGAAGTCTAAAATCAAGGTGATAGCAAATCTGAGTTCTCCTAAGGCCTGACTCCTTGGTTGAAGATGGCCTTGTCCATGTGTTCTCACATGTCCTCTGTGTGCTCACAACTGTAAGATTTTTTTTCAGCTTTAATTGAGTTTATTGGTACATTGTAGGGATACAGTACAGTTACATTCATTGTTGGAATCTTGTACCTCTGCATGACAAGTCTTGGTTCTCATTTTTTCCCCTTGTCCCTGCTCTCCCTTCACCCCCTCCTCCCCTCCCCATCTACAATCACTTTATTTCCATCTTTTCATTATCTCACATGTTTTTCTTTTCCCTTTTTACCCTTCCCCTACCCGTCCCACCTTCCCTAACAACTGTAAGATTAGGCCTATTTTTACTGCTTTTTTAAAAACCATAATCACCTCTTTAAAGACTCTGTCTCCAAACGCAATCACATTCTAAGGTTTAGGCCTTCAATAAATGAATCTGGGTGAGGGTGGCAATTTGGTCAGTAATATCTTCCTCCCTCTGCTAAGGGTCCAGGTAACTGGGTTGTTTTCCTCTATACTTAGCAATCCTTGCTCTTGCATTTCAACATAGGCCTCTGTGACTGCAGAAGCAGGACTGGAGACTTCTAGAGGGTCTCACATTGAAAATTACATCATATAGCCCAGAAGAGATGTGGATTGCATCCATTCTCACTTTTTGGCCTAATCAAATCATGTGGCCATGACTTCCTTCAAGATAGGTGGCAGATGTAACTCTTCAAGTACCTAGAAGTATAAGAGAATGTAGTGGTGAATTGTGACAATACCTACCACTCTTTAAGATCAATCCAGCAAGCCTACAATGAACACAGAACACTGTTTTGTTTTGTTTTGATCCATGATGTCCAAAAAATAAGCAAGCATCTTGATGTCCAAGAATGATACTAATAGAAAAAAAAAAAGCATATTAAGTCCTAATCCCTCAGTGAATTTCAGCAAACCACCCTGAATTTCACTTGCTTCCATGCATATTAGTCTCCTCCTCTCTACCCAGTCTGTCAGGTCCAGTCCAGCCCTGTGTGGCTCTCGACCACCACTCCAGTCTTCACACAGTTTAGAGGCTCCCATCCATTGGAATCAACCTGGGTCAACATTAACCTGAACCACCTCTACCACACACTTGGGTCTGCACCATGTCCTGCAGAGGATGTCAAGAAGACAAACAGACATGGCCTTCCACGGCGGACACTGTGACACTTGCCTACCCTCTTAACATCAGACTGGCCTATCACATCTGCTGTCCACTCATGACCTTCATGAGATGAAGGGCACTTTCCAGGCACACTGCCTAGCTCATCAATTTCTCTGCCCAAAACATCTACTTGATCTCTCAGTCTTCAGTGGTCTTAGACACATGAGGTGATCCTCCTTTCTTTTTTTCTAGTTCCTTAAATACTTCAGTTCCTTTCTATCAATCTTTTTTATCTTAAGACATATACCATGTGTTAGTTACTTTTCTGTCATTGCTGAGACAAAGTATCTAACACCCAAAGTTAGAGGGGAAAAGATTTATTTGGCATGCAGTTCATAGAAGTTTCAGTCCATAATCAGCTGGCTCCAAGGCGGGGTGGCATGGCAGACAGGACTTCCAGAGGAGAATCAGTTCCTGGGGGACATCTAGTCACAAGACAGAACACACCATAACTCCTAACCTGGAAAACCCTGTACTCAGCCATTTACTCAATTTACCGACCTATCTCTCTTCTTTGTTTCCCCAAAGAGGTGACACATAAACTACATTCCCATTCTTTCTTATGTTTTATTTCAGGACAGGCCCTCACTAAGCTGCCCAGGCTGGGCTTGAGCTAATGATACTCCTGCTTCAGTCTCCCAAGTAGCTAAAATTGTAGGTGCATGCCATCATGCCTGGTAGAATTTTATTTTCATTTTCCTCCTTAACATTATCACACTCTTGCTCCACTAAATGATAACACCAGCCACCTCCCTGTACCCTTCACTCCTGGAAAACCCATTCTTCCTTGGCTTCAGGAATCCCACACTCTTAGTTTGCCTCCTGTGTGCATGATGATCCTTTCTGCTGCTGCTCTGGAATGAAATGGGCTGTGCTAACCAGGTGACCCTTCTTCCCATTTTGTCAACAGAAAGATTGTCTCTTTCCTCTGCGCTCTCACTCTTGCTACTTCTCCAACCGAGAATCTCCGCTCCATTCCTCCAAGTGTTTCCACTTCCCTCTGGGCCCTGCTGAAGGGCCCTTTTTTTCTATTATCTTGTTATGGTCATTTCCAGTCACCACAATCACTATCCTCCTGAACTGAGAACATCTAGACCAGGATTTTGCAAATCCTACTGGCACAGGGCTAAACGACAACTACTGCAACTTCGTGTCTGTCACTGCAGGGAGAGGGTACCCATAGACAGTGTATAAATGAAAGGGCGTAACTGTGTTCCAATAAAATTTGTATTGACAAAAACAACTGGCAGTCTAGTGTTGGAGCACAGGTTGAGGTTTTCTATCTTCTGATCTAGGCCATCTGGGGCATTAACCTCTGAAACAGATTACTCTTCTTGTATGTCTAATTTTCCAATTAAACTATAAATTCCTTGAAAGTAGAACCCCTTTTTCATCCTTCTTAGTGCTTTGAAATGTGCCTAATGAGATCCTATAAATATGAGGAGGCATTCTTTAAAGAGAGGAGTCAGAGACATGCTTTATGATGGTCTATGTCGCTGGATGCTGTGTGATCAGGTCACTCAGGGTAGGCCTCAGCACCTGTGAAGAGTTCCATATTCTATGTTGTGCTTTTTCCTAGAAAGCGTAACCCAAATCAAAGGCTGCTGAGGAAGGCTGGAAGCTAAGAAACATTCATGTGCTCACTGTGTAGCAACAGCAGCAGAACCTCCTTTTCTAGGTTTCCTATTCAGATTTCAATATCCCAACACAGTGTCTTTCTGTCACCATGCCACCTGATGGGACCGTGCATCAAGACAGGCCACACGTAACCTTATTATTCTGTTATGGCACATGTAAATGAGAAAGTTTCTTTAAACCAAGCCCCACTCACCATTAAATGTGTGAAAAGTATATCATACGCTGCCAAAAAAAAAAAAAAAAAAGTCATGAGGATTCAAATGCCTTCTTTCTTTTCAGTGCATTCTGGCTGATTTCAGCCATGCCTGGGCCCCCCACGGTCCGTGTCTTTATTACGCATACCAGACTGGTGGGCCAGGCAGGCTCTGAGCTGTGTGTGTAGGGCTAACGCTGCCTACTTACTTAGTGAAGTCACAGTGAGAGCAGGGATATGCAGATGAACTGTGAGGGCTGGGCTTTGATGCCTTTTGGTTGGGAAATCATGAGTTTTCTTCTCAGCCTCTACCTCCAGGATCTTTATGTGCTGAACGATTTCGTACACTTTGTAGTTATTTTGGTCCTCAGGAGGAAACAGGAGTGCAGCAGTCATGGAAAGCTGAGAGACACCAGAAGGTCTATGTCTCCCCCACCTCTGCCATCCCATGCAGTTTACTACTTCTAGGAGGAGAAGCTCACCCACTATTGGGTGCACAGTGACAAAGCTGGCATTTTGTCAGAAGTCAAAATACAAAAATAAAAGGAAAAGAATGTAGCAGAAGAAGGTGGGTTGAGCTGTTTTCCAAGCCTGCATCTCTGGCAGCATCTAGGCAAGAAAGTTCTAGGATAAACACACTTGAGCTGTGTCCTGCCCTGGACTCTAAAATCAGGGGGGAAGGCAATTGGCCTACTGTTCAAGAGCTTATTGTCACAAGATTGTGCTTTTCTCTGTTGCTAAAATTGCTATGGAAGTAACTCTGCCTGCCTCTGAATGGCGAGGTCCATGGGGAGTAACAATTAAAATATAAATGTTCTGGAGTGAGTGATGCATTTCTAATGATTACCTCATTTAATTCTCCCAACAATCCAATGAGGCAAGGTACTGCTGTAGCCTCACTTTGCAGATTAAAAAACAGGCTCAGCAAGGTCGCCCAGCTTGCCAGTGACCAAACAGGTCTCAACTACAAAGTTCAAGGCCTCAACCCCTCAGCTGTTCTGCCTCTCCTGCACTGGGTGTGACAAGACAGACATAAAGCAGACAAAGCTTATATGTTTTGAAAATACCAGAGAGCCATGCTCTATGGCCTCAGACTTAACAGAAGAGTGAGCTTGGAGTGGAGAAAAGACAATTTACTAGGGTTTTCAGCCCCTTCTGCTGGTCTCTGTACTTTGAGTCCCCTCTTCTGTGCCAATGCAGGAGCTCCTGGGATGCAGGGCCCCGTGCTAGCATGTGTGCATCTGGAGCGGTTGACACGCACTGTGGGACGCTCTGACTTTTGAGTAACTGTCATCAAAAGCCACACTGATGCCAAACTTGACTTCTACCATGTCTCCAGTACAGGAGACATTTGTAGCTTGCGTGGGCTTCCCTTCACTTTATGGTAATGAGATTCTCAAATAAAACACAGCCAGCCATGGAGAGATAGGCAGGGGGAGGGCAGAGAGAGTGAGGGAAGCAGGAATTTCAGGGCATCCCCCCAGATGCTTTACGATATCACTTGGAGCCCACAGTAGGATTATATAGCCCTGTAATTCCCAGCTGTCTCTTATGTATGCCACAGCAGTGCCTGCTGAACAACAGAAAGAAATTCAGCGCGGGGAGGGAGGGAGGGTTGTTGGGATAATATCTGCAGAATTATCACCACCCTCTCAACGTCAGTAGGAGGAAAAATTGTCATTGTGCTAAAGGAAACATGAAACCAGATTTCCAAAGGAAATGCTCCCCACCAGCCTCTAATGTGATATGATGTGGATCTGCGGCTGTCAATGGACTTTTATGTTCAATAAATAAATGCTATGTAATTTGCCACCCTCATTGTTATTAGAGTATTTTATTTAAGTGGCAGTCGCTCAGCTATTCGTTACAGCGGCAGCTTATAGGTTGGGTTTACTGTGGATGTTTTCTAAAGCTAAGGTCTAGCAGGTTCACTTGGAATATGTTTTTTAAGTAAGGAGTCATTAGCCTGATGGGCCGATTTGGATAGTGTATCCCAGAGCAAACAAAACTCTTTGCCCATATTCTGAATCTCAGGCCCTCGATTGAGATACAGAGCGGAGGATCTTTCTTTTCAGAGTTACCGTATCCTTAAGATTTTTCCCCAGACCTCCAACCTTTTCCTCCTCCTCCTTTACTCCCTCATTTGTACTGGATGCTAGTCTCTGTCCAGTGCTCTCTGGAGATAAAGACTCGCTTTAGCATACAGCACACTCTCCTTAATGCAACCGAGTTCACTCTCATCATTTTAATAGTGGACCTAAGGTATGTTGCCATGTGAACAAGCCATCATGTCACCATAGCAACCAGCCAGATTGCAGCACACCAGTCTGAGGACTGGACCTCCCCCCCCCCCTTCCTCGCCTGGGCTCTTTCTTTTGTTAAATTTGCTGAAGTGCTCACAATAGGAAGATTCAGTCTGCTTTTTCAAGCGGGGGTTTCGTTTAAACCTGTAAATTGTTGTATAAACAGAAAGGCCAGCATGGCACTAGACTTACTTTCAAAGACAACTTGATGAGGACTTTGAATGTGGACCCCACCCCCACTCTCTGCCATGCCTTCCAGTTTGATCAAAAAGGAGACGATCACACGTATTGATGGCATGCGGATTTAACCAACCCCCCGCCCCTGAGTTTCTTCTTAGCCTCCCCCAGCAGGACTCCGTGACTCTCCCATCTGGGCCTGGTGACCACAGCTAGGCCTCAACGATGCTCAGAGACACTTTCCAGTTTCTGAGCTCTGTAGGACCCGAATTAGACCCAATTAAAGATGTGGCTTCTTCTTCCCCATCTCCTATTGCCAAGTACCCTGTGCCGGTTCCCATTCCAACCGCATGGGGAGAGCAGGATGTTGAAAGGACGAATGATAAAGGGACACGGATCACGTCTGCCTGCCCATATTCATCAACCGCGCTTGGCCTTTGATGCTCCTAACCTTCTCATCTTTGTTCGGGGAAGCATAAAGAATCGTTCTTCCAGGCCCTCACATCTTTTCCCCCATTTGATTCCCTGCTCTCTTGCACACGGTGCATCTATTACCTGCCCAGGTCCTCCTGCGTCCTCTCCCCCCCTCCCCCCTCCCCCCGTTCTCGCTACTCCCCTCCCCTTCCACTCCTGGCCCTTCCGGGGCCGTTTGCTGCTGAGCTGGTCCCGACAAGTGGACCCACCGGCCGGGCTGCGTACGGCCCGCGCTCTGGGTGAGGTGAACTGTCCTCCACGGCCAAGAAGGACCGGTTCGGCTTTGTGCATAAAATTACAGCAAACAAGCTTCAAGTAACGCGGGACACTTTCATAATTGATTTATGCAGGGGCGCTGAAAGTTCTATTACCTTTTGTTTAGCTCAGGGGGCCTGACTCGGTGCAATCCATTGCTGAAACTAATTACAAGATATAATTAAACTGTGACACAAAGATATTATACCGTTAGTTTACTAATGACACCGCAAAGCTGTACCACCAGCGCAGGACAGTGATTACGCTTCATTTATTATTTATCCTTTTGCTAAATGAGACGCTGACATTTTCAAAAATTACTTTGAGGTTTCTTAATTGTCAGCAGCAGGATGGACCAGAAGGAGATCTCCTTCCTCTTAGTTACTTACCCAAACCTCAAAAGCACTATTAGCCAAAAGAAAAAAGAATAAAGAAAAAAAAAAACAGTCACCCACTTGTAATAAGTAAAGCATAATTGCATCTTTGGACATTTTTGAATTTTTGCAAACTGCGCTCCACAGTGAACGGGGCAGTTGACCTGGGGTTTAGGTCTAGGAGAGAGAAGCTGCGTCATGACACTGAAGGTGACTCTTACTCTGTCACTTGGACCCGTGCGGGTGGCCCTGCATATGTGTGGGAAGAAGCTGGACTGTGAATGGCTGGAAAGCAGCTGACCCCAGGTTTCCAGCTTTCCCTGGAGCCCGTTTCCATGGGCAGAAAGCAGGTAGGGCTCTGATCTTCTGCTATTGCCGGGCTTTTGCATCTTTCCTTGTTATCTATTCCCCCAAACCAAATAACTTGTTCGGAGCAGAGACTGAAAGGTTTTGCATGTGAGGTGTGCTTAGGTAACATGCAGGGCTGGAGCGTGCCTCAGGTTGGCCTTCTCATTTACATCCTCCATACACAGATTCCCTGTAAGGGCCCACAGACTCCTAGCAGGAAGAGATTTCCTTCTTTTCCTTAATTGTCACTATCGCTCAGAGTACGGGCAGAAAGTGCTCCCTGGGAAAGACTGGGAGCGGGGATTCCCTCGATCAGCTTTTGGGACTAGAATTCTCTGGGTCCATTTATTTACTACCCTATCTCTCCATGCCCGAACCCCGCTTTATTACCCCCTCATTTATCACATTCTCAGAACAATAAAAGATTAATTTACTGGCTGCCTTTTGACGAGCTCTTGATGCCGTGAATGTGCGTGCGCACCAGTGGGTCTCCTTACGGCTCATCAGGGTCAGGCATCCTACATGGTACCGCTGGCCCCAAATGGCCACTAACCTCCCCGTAACCCCAGGGGTGATGCAATCACAGCAACCGCTGGTTGGCTTGAGACAGGGTTTAATTTCTTCTGAGTGTAATGGCATCCGGCATCTATAATTATGCTATTTTCTCTCCTGTGCTGATTAAATCCGATTTACCCAGAGAGCTAAATGATGAATATTTGAGTGGAGTGTGTTGAGCCAATAGCTGGTAAAATAGCCACAATAAATAAACTTAGAGGGAGGAGGGGCTTGGCGATGGCTATGACTCTGCCAGGTAACATTAGCAGGTGCAAGAGGAAAGAAAGCGGAATTAATACTGAAGCAGAACAATACCCCCCAGCTTCTGTGCGAAGGAAACGCTATGCTGAAATCTAAAAACTTCTTCTTAGGAATTTATTAAACCTCAGCCATAGTAATACAACCAGATTCATCAATATCATGGTTAGGTGTTATTTCCAGGACATCCTCCCCCGCCCGTAATCCTCAGACCCTAGCACACAGCTGAAAAATGAAATTCTGTATCACTTCTTCCCATCAAGAGAGGAAACGCTCTTCTCGCGTTTCCTGTGTTTATCAAAAAGAGGCCTGGTTAGTCTCAGTGTTCCCCTGCCCTTATCTGAGATTCTCACGGCTTGAGTAAAATGTCTTTGCACATCTCATGAAAACGCCAAATACCAAAATCAGCCAGGTAACTCTTGCACTCTTTTCCATCCCTAAGCAAATGAAAATAAATAAAGAATTTTGAGCAATAGCAATTCTTTTGTCCCCCATAGCACAATGTTCACCTTTCCTTGACGCCTTGGGTATTTGTGTTGTCTGATCAGGAATGCAGAGCCCTAAAAATGGTACCTATTTGGAAGCGGGGGCAAGGAGGTGATAAAGATTGGGCTTTATCATTAACAGCTTGTGGAGGTCACCCAATTTCCAGATCTAATGAGGGTGAAGAGTCTCTAAGAAGTATATGACTCCAAGGCTCACTGAGTATTATTTGTTGGAAAAGACCTAGATTCCTGAAACCATTGGAGAACATATCAAGTACTTTCTAGTAAGTACTGGGCTGAACGGTAGAGAGTACTGAAGCCATGGGAGATCAGAGAAGGAATAGGGCATGGTGAGTGGAGGCAACAGAAAAGACCCAGTACAGGGGATAGCTTTAGAAGAAGATTTATGGAGACAGGAATGAAGGGCCTGGGACTGCAAGACAGGCAGGCAACCAATATATGTAAGCAAAGGCCAGTGTCCTGTGGCCTTCAGCTTCATCCTTTGAGATCCTGTCTTTTCTTCATGTCCAGGTTGGTGTTCCTCAGGGACATTCACTGACCTCGGGGTTACACTGCAAGAAATAGGTCTATAATGGAAGTTGTTCCCTGGAGTGCAAGACCTGCTGACTTTGATAGAGCACCTTGGGTTTTCGTTAGACCAGAAGTTTAAGGATTTCTTTTTCCCTTGACATCCAACTTCTTTGTGATGAAACAGCCAAGAAAAGAAGGGGCTATCCTCCGAGAGTCTCTCACAATGGACTGGTGACTGCAGACCAGCTGTCCATGCCATCAATAAGAGGTCAAGGAAGACTGGAACAGATAGAGGTGTGAATGGTAGGTGAGGTTGTGCATGAAGTGTGTCTTGTGTGCCCTTTACGTTGAGACTGAGCATCTCCTTTAATAGCAACACCTTCCTCCTTGCAACTCCCAATGGGGCTGCAAATGGATTTAAAAGCTTCTCTTCTACAGAACTGTAAACAGGAAGTGAGTGGGCAATGACACCCTCATAGGGAAATATTCTTTGAGCATATGTTGATGCATACAAAGAAAACACCATTTCCTTAGGCACTTTGCGACTGTTAGGCATTTTGCTTCCCTTCCCTCTTTTGCTAACCTTGCTTTTTTCTTTTTTCTTTGCTACTGAAAGCTCATATAATAAAACCATTGTATTTCTGTTTGGGTCTGTTTCAATGCCTTTTTTTCAATACCTGGTCCCATGGCATGTTTTTGTGCTGCTTTTGTCTGTGTTGTCGTTTTGTTTGGAAATTATGTGAAAGATGAACCATCAAAAGAGAATATATTGCGGATGGCCCAAAGAGATACCAGTATTCAAAGAAACCTGGAAAAAGTGAAATTAAACTGAGAGTAAGAAGGCTTTTCCTATCAGGAAAAGGTATAGTCATTTAAAAGGGAGAAAGTTTACCACAGGAATTGTTGAAATCAGGACAAGACTTCAAGCCTTTGGAAAGTAACAATGCATGTTACTTATGCAGTTTTACCAAGTAGGAAAAGCCCAGAAGAGATATCATGTAGTTCAGTTGCTTTCAACATTTTGTTTGAAGCACAAATTATCCAATGGAGGTAGAGCATAGGGGTGGATCGAGAGATGCGTCTAACTTATGGAAACGTGAAAAGTGCTTGGTAGGTCCTTTTCGATCAAATTGAACACTATCAGAAAGAAGAAAACATTGAATCTTCTTGCTTTTGATCTGTCAAATATTAAGAAATGTCTCCTATTTGGGAGGATAAGTAAATGACTATTTGGTATGGGGAGGAGCCAGAGATATCATTCTTTGTCTTTGGCTGGCAATTTCTGCCTTGCAAGTGTACCTCTGTTAATTTCCTCATATCAGATCTTCAGGCTATAAGATATACAGCCGCTGACAAATCGAAGAGCTCCAAAGAATGTCCTGTAAGAGCATAGCCTGTAGACTTTTCATCCTAGCTCTGTCATTTTCCAGATGTGTGGCTTTGAACCACTCATGAGGTATCTCTGGGTCTGTTTTCTCCTATTTAAAATAGGATAATAATCACACCTACCTGTATTAGTCGGGGCTCTCCAGAAAAATCGAGCCAATAGGATGTGTATAGAGAGAGAGGGAGATTCATTACAAGGAATTGGCTGACGCGATTACAGGGAAGCAACTCTGCAGGGTAAGCTGACAGGCTTGAGATCCAAGACAGCCAGTGGTGCAAATAAAGACCAAAAGACAGTCTAATGGGAAATTCCCTCTTGCTCAGGAAAGCTGGGCTTTCTTTTCTCTTCATGCCTTCAACTGGTCAGATGAGGCCCACTCACAGTATGGAGGATAATATGCTGACTCATAGTTCTCCAATTCAGTGCTAATCTCGACCAAAAGTGTCCTCGACATTGACACATAAAATTAACACTGTACAACCTCGAAGAGCTGTTATGTTTGCCTGACACACAGAATGGGCTGCATAAGGATCTGTGTCATAATTATGACTGTGAAAATGACAATAACGGTAACAGTGAGGACTGTTACTATGGCTATGGAATCTGAAATACAAAGTTTCAAAAGCCAGTTCCACCACTTTTTTAGCTATGAGACCTTGATCAAGCTCCCCAAACCAACATTTTCTTACCTATAAAATGGGGAACAAGTTTTATAGGTGTAATTATAATTATGATAACAATGACAGTGATTTCTATCATTAGCTTCGCTACAGAGTTTGACACAATTTTGGCTTTGGGAAACTTCCCCAAGTCTTCTCTATAAAATGGGGATATATGTGCAATTTTATTTGATACCTAGGAAGTATTATACAATTCTTTGCTACTGCAATTAAGATGATGATGAATGTTATTATCATTAACATTATAGAATCTAATACATTTACTGGCTCTTGGCCTTGGGCAAGCATCTACCCAGTCCTCAGTGGTCTGCATTTCCTCATCTGGTAGATGGGATGAATGTAGCATAGTAGTTTCTTTACCTAGTGGCTACAAGGAGCCTGTTAGACCAAGCGCATGCAGCCTTGGCACCATTCCTGGCCCAGGGCCATAGAACAGGGCTGGGTGAATGTCGGTTGCTTTCATTAGTTCTTATGCTGAGTGCTTGGCACTAGGGATGCCCAACAGCAGGAACGACACTGCTTTCTCATCTCCCCACCCGCTGTCTTCTCTACGCCAGCCCTGACACGCTGTTATGTGATAGGAACCGGAGCCATATGACTTCCCAAGTTCTCCACCTTATTTTGGCCAACTCTTTGATTTAGACAAGTTTGCTCTTTTCATTTGGAAATCATGTGAACGCAGATAAGTTACCAGTTGCTATCAGCGATTAGTGCTAGCTCTGTGGTCTGGGCCCAGGCAGAGCACATTTGCCTCTCACACGTGACAGCCGGCAAATATTTGAAGACAGCTCTCACGTCTCTCCTAAGCACTTTTCTCATCAGACTAAACAGCTCCAGCTCCTTCACCCTTTTGTCGCATGACACAGTTCCCCGACCCCTCACTCGCCGGGGTTGTTCTCATCTGGACCTACTCCAAGTTGTCAATGGAGCCCCTTAAACTGTGTCACATGGGACTGTGTTCAGCAGGCCAGATGGACAAACTGGCCCCACAGAGGACTGCTGTGTACCTTATCTGGGTGCTGGAAGGTATCCTAAGTTCTCAGTAGTCCTCAGTAATACTGTCAAGTGTCTTTGTTTCATTTGCAGCTTCAAGTGACTCGTGCCCTTTACACATTAATTCGTCCTAAGCAAAACCATCTTCCTCCTGCCTTTGGCCATTGAAAAGTCTCTTAGTCCAGTTATATTTCATCTCGGGTTTGGCTTATGTTTCAAACCATGGTTATGTTTTGAAAAAGACATTCTTTGTGTTTTATCAGAAAATTACTTCATGCTTAGGCTAAAGATATTTCAGAAATATAGAGAAGTCCGAAGATGACTTTTCTTGGCGTTTTGGTGACTTCCTCCCAGTCCTGTTTTTTGGGTAGTTTGTGATACAGTATGTGTTTACATGTTTCATTGTGACAAAATTGGGATTGCCTTCTATGTACAGTTTTGATTTTTTAATTTAGTTGAAAAACCTCACTTTATAAGGTTTCATAGTCATACTATGAGCAATTGCCTATATTATTAAGCTATAATGGAAAATATGACAGCAAAGTACATCCTATGGTCATATGGATATTCTGTAATTTAGCTATTTCTCTTCTGCTAGAAATGAGGATTACTGTATTTCTAAAATTTTGTTATTAGAAATAATGCAAGTAAGCACCTTCATCTATGTCAGAGTTTCTCAGCCTTAGTGCTACTTACAGATTGGCTGGATAACCCCTTGCTGTGGGGCTGCCCTGGGTATTGTTAGATATTTAGCAGCATCCTGGCCTCCACCCACTGGATGCCAGAAGCACCACCCACACCCCAGCTATGACAAGCGAGCATCTTCAGAGATACTACTGGTCTTTGTCTCTTTAGTTGTATATGTGGAGAGATGTTGGGGGCAGTCATCCCAAATGCAGAGTATAAGGAAATGCATTGTTGGTGGTGAATTTTAGAAACAATACTGTAACTAACCAAAATGGTTGCTTTTCATTATCAGTATGAGCCAATAGTAAAATTCTCCTTCCTGCTCTGGTAGAATGTTCCCATTCCACCATCACTATGATAATCCCTCAAGTGCTTGCTACTATCTCTTTTAGAAAGAATCCCAGAGCGTGCTATTTATGTCCTTCAAAAATATTTTATTTTACTTTTTTTTTGCTTAGTTTCCCAATCCTCGCATCTCTCAGATCCACTGGAGACACAACCAGGAGACCACTGCTATACTTGGAGATATTTTATTCCTTTGTTAAACCCTATTTTCCCATGGGTCAAGTGCAAAGGGTCTACCCGCTTCTTCTCTTAGGGTATGTTATCTCCCAGGTTCCTAGGACCACTTGAGGGTGCAGGGCGCCTTCCCTGGTTTGCTAAAATTTATTCCCAGTAGAGTGCTCTCTGCTTGGAAACAACTTGCAGTGTCTTCATTCACTGCTCATAAAGTGTCAGCATAGCTCTGACCCACCCCTCCCCAGACCATCATACTTGACTTCCTGCAATTCCAATAGGCACAGTCCACTGCTCTGGACCAAGTTTCATGAAAGCCCAGGAGCACACACAGGAATTCCTGACTTCACTGATGTGGTCCTATCTCTTCAGAATGCCCTTCCTCATTTCCTATACAATTTCAGGCAGCAAAAAGCATTTCTTGGGTTTTAGATCCTTCATCCATAGTCTGCTTCTCTGAATTCTTGATTATGTGATCTGGATCATGCTATGTCATGTCTTTTCACACCTACCTGCCTGTGCATTTCTGGTTGTTTTAGTAACATAATCCTGTCTGTCTACATCTAATTGTGTTAGTGACTTGGTCTCATCCTGACACTTAAAACATAAACGTCCTGTAGGCAAAGATCTCTTATACTTGTATATCTTCCCAGAACTGAGTCTATAAATAATCTCTGTGCTTACCTTCCTGAATTTCTAGTTTATCTCTATAAAATTTAATACAGAAATTAAAAATGATGTCAGTATGCAGTTCATATAGGAATTAACTAGCTGAGCATTCAAACCTAAATCTCAAAAATACAGCAGATTTTTTTCCATTACTCATTTATCTAACAAGCATTTTCTGCAGGAATCGAATGATCAGTAGCTTTCTTTACTGGTTCTGTGTACTTTGTCCCTGTTTAATTGTTTATATGCCTTACTATTCAAAGCTAAGTCACCATTGATGGGTTGTAGAAGTCGTGGGAGCTGCCAAATGTGGAAGTGAGCACTGGTCCTACAGAGTCCAGGAAGGAGCCTTCTGAACTTTCTATGCCATGCTCCTGTAAAGGTAATTGCTACTCTTCACAGTACTTGGTGCTCATTTCCAAATGTCATCCCACCATTCACTTAAACTGAAAATCATGCCTAAGACTTTTGTGCTGTCCTCCAATTTTTCAAATGCTGAACTTTTAGAAAATTATCCTAATCACAGTGTGGGTACAAAACTTGAAGGGAAATTTAAATCACTAATTTTTAACAACCCAGAATACTAAGAAATCCAAAAGATACTGTAAGTGGAGGAAAGGTGGCCAAAGTTAAAAGAGAAGAAAAGGAAGACCCGGCAGCCAGGTTTCCCTTGATAATCAGCAGATGGCCCTCATTTTTCTATCCGTGGCCCTGAGGGCTATTGAAAGTCATAGGGGAGCTCAAAGAGTCACCAAAACAAAACAAAGTTAACCTTGATCCATTGACTGGCATGAGGGAATCAAAGGACTGTCCTACAATGAACGAGATTCTCTTCCGAGAACATGTTTTTGCAGAAAGAAGCAGGTTTTTTTTTCCAGCTTCAGGAAAACAAGAGAGTTCTTTTAAGTCCAGCCTCCAAAAGCTCCTTGACCAACAACCTTCGATGCTCACTGTCCTCATGGGGTCAGCCCAGATTGATTTAGTGATTAACTCCAACATTTTTCTGGCTCCTCCACTCCACCAGCACATTTCAGGTTTCTAAATATAGGTCAGCCCAGGCAATTAGAAGACAGCTTCTGTTTTTGAAAGGTATTCAGCAGGCAGGAAGCCCAGTTTACAAAAGGTAATCCTGTGTTCAGTGTTTGGCCTCAGACATCTTGACTGACAGGAACTGCTGTATACTCAGCTGCTTTATTTCAACATGTTGGGATGTAATGAGAGGCTTCTGCTGTTTTGTACTCCAAAGATTATATTAACCATGAGCAACTTAAATTTGTCATCAAAAAATGCGTTTGTCAGTGACCTTATCGATCACCCCCACATTAGGTTGCCAATATCATGGCCTTGCCATTCTTGACATACTGAGATGAACTGGTGTGTGTCGAACCACCCCATCTTCCCACTTATGGGGGGGACCCATAGCTGGCCATCAGTGAGGATTTCCAGTTAGTCTTCACCTTCTCTCAAGGATGTCGGCACTGGTCACAGTGCCCCAGGAGGCTAGAAATGATGATATGGCATTGACTGTGGGGAGGACCTTATTTGTTTAGGAGGCGGCCACCCAAGGCTGGCATTCTGCATACACAACCTGATTCCCTTTGGGCAGGGCCTCACAGCCTATCCCTGCTGGACCAGAAAGTCAGTTGCCCCAGATTGTACACTCACAAGGAATCTCAAATTCAGACTCCTCATGGCCTCCAAAAGCGATGATCCAACTCATTCAGGGGCTCTATGCAAATGTTGAAACTCCCACAGTTTTTTAAGGTGTTTTGATATTTATTGATTTTTGTACTCTATATAGAACTGGATATGTAATATAATAGAGCTAAGGAACAGACTGGGTTTCTCTTAGGTTTAGAGCCCACATATCCACATTAGACAAAAGCAGTATCATATATATTAGGATCTTGGTAGAATCTCAAACCTTGTTCTTCAACATTTGGCCTGGCAGTCCTAGCAGCATTAGTGGCATGCAGGTTCTTGTGAGAAACACAACATCTCGGGCTGCAGCTTAGGTCAGCTGAACCAAGATCTGCACTGTAAGATCCTTGATGCCCATGATTCCTATGCCCATCACAGTGGGGCTTTGATTTATAAGTCTGCAAAGTTCTGGGCTCAGTTATCAGTGTGAGATTGTACGAATTTTGACGCACACAGAAACCAGGCCTGGGTTCCTGCCAGGCTGCTGAATTTTATTCTCACTAAAGAGTAAACAGAATATAAAATGAAACCATCTACTATCATGCAATGTTAATATATCAAACCCATCTTTGCTTTCTTCCTTTCCTGCGCTCTCTCCCCCTGTAATGGATATGGCTGGCAAGCTATTAATGCAGAAACTTCCTGGGACTTGGGGCATTTCAAAGAAGCGGAAATTCTTGGGCATCACAGCGGTGAATGTTGGCTTCTACACTGCCAGGTGGTCTCAAGTTGCAGCGATGGTAACTAGGAAAACATACATGGCCACGCAGGCTCTCATTTCTAGCTCAGCAAAGACATGCAAGTCAATGAAATTTCGGAAGAAACTTGATTGCTATTCCTAAATTACCGTAGTGTCTTTCATTTTCATCTCCAGCTTCCAGAACACAACAACTCACCTTGGATGTCATCTCTAGGCTATTTCTGAATCCACTGGCTTCCTTTTATGGGTCACTTACCTAGCAGTGATGGTGAACCTCTTAGAGCTTTCAATGATGCAAACAGCCTGCTGCAGCATTCATGCCATACGTTCGCCACCGCTGGCCTAGAATCTTCCCAGTCTAATGATGACCTAACTGATGTTTGAAGATATTTCTCTCATTCTCCTTTATAACAGGTTATTGACCCCCAACTTGGGCTTTCCCCTTAGCCAACAGCTTTACCTGGTAGAAAGTCCCTCTCTCCATCTGCCCCTGACCAATTGCTTCCTTCCTGAGGACTCCAGCATTGCCCATGTACAGCCTCCTTCCTCTCAGCTAGCCACTGCCATCAGATCGGTGGCTCTCTCTGTGTTACAAGGTGATTGTGGTTCTCTTCCTCTGGTCTTGGGCCATTTTTCCTAGGCTCCTTTTTTTAAAAAAAATTATTGTATTTTATTTTATTTGTGGTCTCTGTCATTCTGCCGGGGCAAGGGGGTAAAGAGATCTGACTCTAAGTGCGGGGAAATGCTGAATCTGGAATCTATCTTCCAGACGGCACAAGAATAAAAATTCATGGCAGGACAGCCACTGCTGACACATCCCAAAGACATATTGCAGGTAGCATTATTTATTGTGGCAAGGAGTTCATAGAAGTGCTACCTCAAAGCACCCTGAGAGATCCTAAAAAGCCCATCTCCCATCAGGTGAGGCAGATTTATGAAGGCTGCTATGGAGAGGTCAGGCGGTGCGGCTCCGGAAGCAGGCTCCTTACAGAAAGCCTGGATTCCCTTAACATATTCGGTGCAGTGTGATTGGTTCAAAGGAGGGCTCGAGTCTGTAATGTTGACCATAAAATTGCAGTGACACGCTGCTTTAGATAAGAGGGCTGGAGGATGGGGGCAGGGATGCTGCAGGCGCAGGAGCAGCCTACACAGGCAAGACCAGAGCATGCGCTCATATTTTAGGTTAATGTGCAGGGAGAAGGTGGGGGATGGGACTGAGAGGGCAACTGTTCACACAAAGGAAAACTGAACCCACCAGTCTGGATGCAACAGACACACTCCCCTGCATCTGTGCGGGTAAAGCTAGGTGCACACAAACACACAGAGACACGCAGGGACCTGGAGGTGCACATGTAGATAGGAAACCATGCTACAGCCAGGCAACTGTGTGACCTCACCATTGTCTTAGAGTCACCGAGAGAAAGTACTGCCTTCCCCCATGACGCCTGCTGATCCAATCAGGGGGTCTCACCGGTTCTTCATAAGCCCCACTTATACGATGTCATTCCCTGCTTGGACGGCTCACTGGCCTCAAGTGCACAGGTTCCGACTCCACAACACCACCCCGGCATGGCCCAGAACTGAGGCTCCTCTGCAGGCTCAATGGGGCCAAGGCTGCCGGGCAAGGAACTGAATTCCTCCTTCCTGGAATCAGTGATGCCCACCTGGCCCCCAGCAAAACAGGCAACACCGTGACTACACACCGTGGTGCCAAGACCTTGATACTGCGCCTGCGGTTTCTGCACCTCAGTCTGACAGGTGGGCACCACTAACTGAGTCAGGCCAGTGTCTTCTGTGTGGATGTCTCATCTGACCATGTTTCTGGGAACACCGCATCTGTCCTGCAAATCGATGGCCTCCTGTGGGTGGCTTGGTTGAGAGACTTAATTGCTGTCAACTTTCCACATCCGAGTTAGAGAGCTGGAATAAATGAGGGGATGAGATGGTCATCTAAATAATTGAGGTGATTATCTTTCTCTGAATTATTCAGCTAGGACCTAAATTGTCCTATAAATTTAGAGAAAGGTAGGTTTTTGGTTTGAATTATACAGATAATAGCTTTAATTCTTCACTTCACTCAAGCCCATAGGTCCAGTTCTAAACTGACTCTACTTTTATTGAAACTGACAGCATTTAGTCCTTCGGCTCCACCAGGTTTTGAAGGCCCATCCCAGGCAGATGTCTTATATAAGTGAGGCATTTGGAGAGGCTTCTAGAACATGAACTGAAGGAGGTGGGAATGGAGGGAGGTGTCATAAACTCACTGAAACAAGGCCTCTCTCGCTACACTTTTATCAAGGTGGAGATGCCATTTAAATGTCTCCATTGCTCTTTGATCCTTCAGAAGTCTGTCCATCCTGAGGGTCCCCTGAATTCAGGTGTATACTCTATTGCTCTCTCATATTCATTTCTAAAATATAAACACCTGCCACTGTTTCATGCTAACAGCCCACAGCAGGTAGTCTAAGGCACAGTTGTTTTTCTGTTTCACATCCAAATGTACTTTCCTTGCTGGCTCTATCCTGAGGGATGCGGCCACGGACTTCACCAAATCTGAGGGTGCTCAGGGCCTCTGAGAACCACTGTTCAGATGGCCATTCTTGCTCATTGGCCTCCTTGGTTGCTCTTCTGAGTACCACCTTTGACGCCCTGAGGTCCAACGCTTGACCTCATTAATACAAAAGGGGCATGAGCTAAGTGAATGTTTTCCCCTTCTCCCTTTTCTCCAGGCCAACTGGAGGTGACCTGGGCCAAAGGCTGCTCTCCAGTTCATAAACCTATTAGGGTATTCGGAGTCATGATTCCCTTATTCAACTGTCTGTGCTTTTCCTTGGGACAACTAATCCCTCAGCGTGACTGGTGGAAACCGCAGTATTGATTTCTGTGTCTCTCTAAACCTCAGTTGTGTTCAACGCTTGTTAGACATCTGAAGAAGTATCCAGTGGGCTCTGGGGGCAATTTGAGAGCGGGGCTCAGTAGGCTTCTCTTGAGAGGAGCTTCTGTAAGGTTGCTGGGCAAGCCAGTCAAATAGATTTTAAAATGAGAGAGAGGGGGGAGAAAGCAAAGGGAAGGAGGAATTGGAGGAGAGAGAGAGGGGAGGAGGGAAATGATAAAGGAATAAGATAAACAGAAGAGGGGGAATAAAGACAAAGAAAAGATGGGCAGCTTTTTTCTGCTAATGGAAAAACATGAATATTTTCATCCTTGTGCTTCTTCAGTCTATTCTGCCTTTGTTGACAAGGACGCATATTTTTAATCTTCTGGTCACATAAGAATAGGGCGCCATGTGTATGGCCTGGTGCATGTGTTGGATGAACCTGTGGACATGTGGGGAGGGTGTGGACTGCATGGAGCCCTGCTGGCCTGTACCGTATCCAGAGCAGGTGTCCCAAGTTGGTCAGATTGAAGCCATGAAAAGGGCTGATGCAAATTGAGAGACTCTCTCCAGAGTCACCACCTACCTTAAAGAGTATTCCTTATAACAGCAACAAGCTGAAATGAGGTTTTTTTCAGAGAATAGAATTACAAGGTGAAAGATAGGTCACTGTAATAAGCCATCAGGGAGTTGGTAATGATTTCTCTGTTTCTCTGTACCCACTTGAGATGCTCAGGTCTCTACGTCTGTCTAAACTAGCAGTTCTCAACTGTGGGCAGGTTGGCACCCTTGTATCCCACCCTAGGAAATTTGGCAATTTCTGGGGACATTTTTGATGACCATAACTAGTAGAGGTTCTCTTGACCTCCAGGGGGAGAAGCCAGAGAAGCTGCCACACACCCTGTGATACACAGAACAGCTCCCCATGACAGAGAATGATCAGATCTGAAATGACAGCAGGGCCAAGGTTGAGTAACCCTGCTCTAGGCTATGAAAAAATGTATTATTTCTCATTTTTTCTGTCTTATTTTCTTCCCATTTTCACTGAAAACCTTCAGCTGGAAGTATATGATAGCCACCTCTAGGGCATTTTAAAAACATAATAGAAAGCAAAGATAAAGATGTGTTTAATATCCAAGCCACACTACCTAAGTCATTGCATTGGGCCCAGGGATGTTATATTTTGAAGTTTGCCAAGTGCCGCCTGCATCGTCAGATTTGTGACCTCCTAGAAAAATATGTGTGGCCCCTTCAAGAACAAAGTACATGTCCAGACTTTTTTCTACCAGAAACCTATTTCCAGAGTCCTAGAACTGAAGTGAGGCCCACCAGTCTGCCAGGCCCCCGTCTGCCAGGCCCCAGTCTGCCTAGGCAGTGCTATTCCATCCTAGATGTTCTGGCCTCGTGGGTCATTTCTCCACCAAAGAGCAATATTCTGCACCAGCGTGAATGTGTTCAACTCTTCCCAACATTACAGCTTCCTGAATGGGTGAAGCCCAAACCACTGGTCTGCAAACTTAAAGAGAAGAACTGCTGCTTAGAACTCTCACTCTGTGGGACGCGGAGTCACCTGTAGGCCACAGCTGCAAGGACACCGCTGATCTTCCATGTCCTCAAGGTAGAGTCCAGAGAGGCCTGCTCAGATGCCTCATGCTGTCTACTTAAATGTCACCATGGTACCTTTCTGGAGCCTTTGTTTTTTCCATAGTTTTTTCTAAAGAATCCTTTACCAGAGGACCTTTGAGACCTGTTTGGGAAAGGACCATAGTCAAGGAATCACACCAAACCCAACTGAAAAAAAGGCGGAGTACCCTGTGGTAGTGTGGGTCACTGTCAGAAGAAAGCAGAGCTAATTGCTAAAATCTTTTTATTTTTTCCTGCTAAAGCAGACAGATGTTGGTAGATGAGGATTTTAAGATTACCCTGACTGTTTTTGGAAACGTCACAGTTCGATGTTTCGCTAGGCCTATGGAAAGCTGGTTCGAGGAATAGGTGCTTCTTCCTTTCATTCCTCAAGGTCCCACAGGCATGGTTGTCCCTACAGTGTGCTCGGTGGAAGCCAGGACGTCCTGTATGAATAGGAGCCCACGGTCGCCCCTTTCTCTGATCCTCCCTGGCTGGGCATCTTATTGATTTTCCTCTTCATCAGCAGCATGAGCTCTTGCCCCTCCTCATTATCATTACCTTTCCCGAGACTCTAGCTTGCCCCTCATCAAGATTTATAGCGCCACATTCATTAGGTGATACAATACTGTCAACAGAATCAGCGGTGGCAGCGGTGGCCTCATTATCTCTGTGGTTAACCCCTGCATGCCCAGTGTTGGTACCTGTCAGGGATTTTAAATTCAAATTAAATTTTAATGCAGCAGCTTTGATGTCTGAGGTAGAACTGCCTAGTCAGGAGGTGGCTGGGGATAGAGATTCTATTGTTAGGTTACTTTACCCTCTTAGGAACACCACGCAGAATGTCCCCAGAAGACACTTTTCCTCTTCCAGGGACTGAACAGCAGTGTTCTGATGCTGAAACTTATTTCACATTCTGGTTGGGTTAATAAGTTAGGGGACATAGATTTGAAATGTGTAGATCATCCCAGATTGTTTAAGGACCGCAGTGTTTGGGTCCACGTGCTACATGCGACCCTCGGGACTAGCTGAGAGATTCTAGACCAGAAAATCATCACTACCATCATCATTTATATTTAGAGAAGAAATCAGACACTTTAGAGACTTTCTGACATTTAAATATGTATCTATCCTTTTCTGGACCTTTATCTCTTTGTAGCTCTCCTGATGGGGATGGATACTGACATTGTTGGAGATAGTTAAAAACACGTCGCTTTCATTTTACGCATTTATAAACTTCAGTGAAAATTTCCCAACCCTATTCTGAGGTCTGCAAAGTAGAGACCTTGTCCTATTTCAGGCAATGTTGCAGAGTAATGGAATGAATTTCAGCTACATAATTGGCACCAGTAGGTGCTTACTGAAAGTGAGTTTATCTTCCACTTACTACATCTCCTTCGGCTGCCCCTGTCCTATCAGAAATGATCCTTCCTGAAAACTTGTCCACTGATGTAGCTCAGCCTCCCTCAGTCCTTTGGCCTTGACAGCTAATAGCATCATCGTTGGCCACTTCAATCCCACACTAAGGCCCAGAACGCTAAAATACATTCTGTGAGCTGTCTACCTAATTACCCGCTGCACCAATTGACAGCAGACTCTTTTACAACTATAGGAGTAGAAAACAACATAAATAAAACCCAAACTAGTATTAATTGTGTTCTCGTTCCATGCTGGACTTTGTGCTGAATGCTATCTCAACTCTGCTGCCAACAAAATAATGTTATTATCATAAAGACATTTTTCAGAGGAAGAAACAGAGGCTCAGGGAGACTCTCTAACTTACCCAAGGTCACACAGTAAAAGAACAAGTTTTGAACATGGTCCGCCCAACTCCAAAGCCTGCGTACATTCTCCCTCTATTGTGGCTCATTTGCCTCTGAAAATGAAAAATCTACAAGGTATCTAAGCTACATCTGTCCGATCTGACTCCGCCATGCTAAATGAAGCAGGTTACCCAATTTATAGAAGAAGTTGGCTTATTTCCACTTTTAATAATTTATCTTTGGGCCAGGGATTTAGCTCAGTGGTTCTGCCACCTGCTTTGCAAGCACAAGGTCCCCAGTTAGATGCCTCGTACCAAAATAAATAAATGAATAGATAAATAAAATAATTTATCTTCAATTTACCTGATTCTACTTGCAACATACTATAAATAAGGCTAAAAAAAGAGGTTGTATATCTGTTGTGAGTGTATGTGGTTTCAGTGCACCTACTGAATCCATGTGAGAGGATGAGGTTACCAGGGTCTGGGAATGATGGTGCCCCCCAAAACACAAACAGATTAGTCCTGGGGTTGGTACCTATGCCACCAGGACCCCAAGAGCCTTCTTCATCAGACGTGTGAACCTGGAAAGCTAAATTTACATTCTAATTCCACTGCTTGTTAGCTCAGTGACTTTGTATAATTATTTAACTTTTTGTAAGCTCTGCTTCTATATCTAAAAAACAGATAATAATTTCCTGTCTCATGTAACTATTATAGAATTAAATGATATCATGCATAGAAAGCACTTTGAACAGTAGGTGATAAATAGTTATTAGCATTGTCATTGTATCAGTAGTAGCAGTAGTAATAGAGGTATTTTATTTTAGGCAAATCAACTCTAAGCTTCTACACCATAATCAAGATCCAGTACAGATGTTCCCCAACTTACAGTGGAGTTGTGTCCCAGTAAAACCACCATAAGATGAAAAATGCATGTAACATACCTAAACTATTGAAGGGCATAGCCTACCTTGCTTTAAACCTGCTCAGAATGCTTACATAGCCTACAGCTGGGCAGAATTGTCCACACAAAGCCTATTTTATATTAAAATGTTGGTATCTTGTTTAGCTTATTGTATTGAAGGTAAAAAAAAAAAAAAAAACAGCGCAGTTGTCTGGGTGTGCTTTCACACTATTATAAAGTCAAAAATTTCAAAGGAGGACCATGATTAAGTTGGGGGCCATCGTAATAAAGCTGTCTGTCTTGGGTAACTGATAACTGATCCAGGGCATGAATTGTATTTCTACATCTCTCTGAATATGGGACTGGGGAATAGAGGGGTGGAAAGCCAGAAGGAAACAACAGAATTGCTGTCTGGTAGATTTGTAATGCTTTCTAATGTACCAGGCGATCTTGAATATGCTAAATGAAAGTAATTTCTAATTGGACTCTTCTATGTTGTCCTCACAGTAGGACTTACTGTCTGTCCTTGGGTGTGTTTGCAAAATGAAGCCTAGAAACAGCTGCTTAGTGTTAATTTCCCACTTCGAAAGCATGGGAGGCCCATTAAAGATCTCTCATCTTTCCTTCCCAGCCTTTATTTCCGCAATCTTCATAATTCAGTTGTAACATTGCACTTACGCATTATCATACAAGGTCTTTGCTTGTAGTGATGTTTTTAAATGAGAGAGTTTGGACATTTTCATGTTTTTTTCAGTTATGTCTCTTAAAATGAAATTTCATAAGCATTCAGCTGGTAATAGGAACCAATTGCCTGAGTTATTTCCAAACAGAATGTACAAAGGTCAGTGTGCTATGGCTTGAAACACACACACACACACACACACACACACACACGCACACACAGAGGGGGCTGTAAGGAAAGGTCTGGAACTGGGAGCCTCTCTGAGGATGACGTATGAACTGTGGCTGAAGCACACAACCCCATTTCATTCCTGGTGGCTGGGGAGCCTTTCTTGCTGCCGGTGCAGATGGAAATGGGGAGGGAACAACTGGCGGCAGGGCCGTGCTGTGTTTGGAGAAAGCTGCTTCCTGCCAAGGAGGTCCCTGGTGGGTAAAGTCCAGCCATGGCATTTTGGTGCATTTCCTCCATCCTGGGAACCCCTGCCCTCCCAGGCCCAGGCCAAGGTGAACAGAGGCAGCTTCTGCCTTGCCCTGCAGGCCTTTTTCTAACCCAGTCGAGCCCCTCACTGGCTCTCAGTTATGCCCTCACCCTTCCACAGCCCTCCTGTCTCCTCATTAGTAAAATTTGCCAAAAGCAAATGAATCTGCTGACATGCTAAATGTTATCAATTTCTTCTGGAAACAGTGGCCCTAAGAATATTACAGACTGATCACAGAGAATCTCTAACACTGTGCAAAAAAAAAAAAAAAAAAAAAAAAAATGGTTGCGGAAGTTTGAAAACTGTACTGAAGCTCAATTATATAGTCAGAGCTTACTTCTTTTTTAAAGCTTTTTTATTAGTACAAGTTAGAAGTACACAACAATCACATGTATTGCGAGGAGTTTACCTGCATGTAAGACATTTTAATTCTTTTTTTTTTCTGTCCCCTTCCCTTCCCATGCCTTCCTGCTCTTTCCAACTCTTATTCCCCTTTTCATTTGTAAAAGATAGATAATAGGAAGTAGAAAGATCTTTTTCAAGTGGGCAGGAAAACAAGAGATGGAGAAAGGAGGGAGGGAAGGAAGGGGAAAGGGATTTTAAAAGAGAAGTGAAGAGACAAATGGATATAGAGCTTTTGCCCATCAGAGCTTAAATCTTGAGTCAATGAAAAAGGCTTAATAAATACACCACTTAAACCTATAGAAAATCCATGCCTTTCTTTAGATGCTTTCTTCAAACCACCAAATACTCAGACACAACCAGGTTTTGTTTTCTGTCATCTCCTCAGCCACTTGTTAGCTTAAGTGCTGAGCAGCCAGGAAACAACAGAGAAAGAGAGCTGTGCCCCAGCTGATTCAATCCGTGGACAGCTGAAAGTAAGGTGCACAGAAGAGTGTCGATATGGATGCCAAGATCGATATCCATCTACGAACGACACTCATAGGAACTCATTTCTGCCTTTTGCATGGTGATTGTGAGATCTGATCTTCTATCCTGATTCCTTGGTCCTAGGCCTGCTTTTCTGTCTTCACAAAGAGCAGACTGCTCAGCCCCCTGCCTTCTTATTTTAAGGATCCTTACTGTTGTTTGCAGAAAATGACATATCAACACCAGAGGAGAAAGACTACTTCTCTTGGGAAAGGCTTTGAGACTCATGGTATAGCATCTTTCACCTGGATGGTATTCAACCTTCTGAGGTAGAAAACTGATGATGTGACTCCCATGCTCCAGGAATGAGCCCACCTCCTCTCGGGGATAGACTCCCTTAGCCAAATTTGTGAAATAAAATTAAGGTAACATACACATTTATGGCTTCAAAAAAGATAACTCATTGTAATAAATACCAACACATCTAGCTCTGCCATTTCAAGACAGTTACATGGGCACACATGTAAATACCGAATAGTTTCTCTGGTGTGAAAGATTATAATAGTACATAAGATCCTAATGAGATAATTGACAATGTGAAATAGGAAGAAAAGAACTAAAGGTGTGGGGAAAGTGGGAAGGTTAGGGGAAAGGTAATAGGGAAAAGAAAAAACTATGAGAAAATGAAAAAAATGGAAATAAAATGTTTGTAAATGGGGAGGAGAGGGGGGGTGAAGGGAGGGCAGGGTCAAAGAGAAAAAATGAGAACCGAAACCTGTCATGTAAAGGTACAAGATCCCAATGATGAATGTAACTGTACTGTATACCTAAAATGTACCAATAAACTCAATGAGGAAAAAAAAAAAGACAGTTACATTGGAACCCAAATCATAATCAAATTGTAAATATATTAATCAACATTGAGTCATAAACATCCCAGAAAGTAGATTTTGCTGAGTTATTTTTATAGGTATATTTTCTAGTTGAGGAATAATTCATAGGCTTTCTAGAGAACATTGAATCTGATTAAAGTAAAACATACAAAGTAAATGTATAAATGTATAATGGTCTTGCCAATGGTTGCGAATCCTCAAAATCTGCTGGCCAACACTCAGTGAACCTATATTCACAGTGGCTTTGCCAAAACAAAAAAAAATTAACTCCAATAATCCTCTAGCGCTGACAAATGGTTTCTAATAGGCATTGCCAAGTTGGTCTCTCCATAAGCCTCCCTTTTTGGCTGCTGTGCTTCAGTTGGATGTGCTGGAGCACCCAATAGGTATGGCTGTGCCAGGTATGGCTGTACACTGGTCTGTCTCTTTGTGTGGACTCTGTCCACAAACAGTTAAACTTCAAAATCAACACTTCTTTAATCCCTTTCCTTTACTCCAGTATCCATGGGGGGGGTATTCTAACCAATGCTTCCATGCACAAATAACAAAAAATAGAAAATAGATTACAGTTACCTAAACTATAGGGGCATTGAAATCTTAAAAGTAATATTTATAATCATTCCTCCCTTTCATTTAAATTCATAATCCCCTTCCGAGGAAATTCCGATGGAAATTCCTAGCTGTCCTCCTGAAAATCACTCCATCTTTACCTGTTTGGTATTGGATGCTTAAGTGAGGGCTGATTAATTGTCTTAAGGTCGTGTCAGGATTCAGATCCTCTCTCATAGCCTGTCTCCCAAACTTTCAGCAGCTGTGACTCTTGGTACTCTCCCTCAAAGATTCTAATCTAATGTAAACAGTTTCTCATACTTACTACCTATAATTCTTGTCCCTACCCCAAAGTTTTGTTCTTCCTCTCTGTGAGTTTTCCAACGAAACACATACTAGCTGGGTTTGAAGGCTGATTCTACCTGTAGGCACAGCATGGTACCTCCTCCCTTGTTTCTAAGGCCATCAGGCCAATCTCCTTCTGGACTGTCACATCAGCATTGGACACCATCTCTGAATGCAAGCTCTGTTCACTTGGCTCTTTCTAAACTCTTGGTGGACTTTCTACATTTTTTCCAAATTCAGTTCCCTTGTTAAAATACCCCAAAGTTCCTGTTTCCAGCCCCCAAAATACATCTCTCTTCAATCTGAGCACAGAACAAAGATGGTGGCTACTTAGAATGAAACCTACATAGACTCAAGTGGCCAGCCCCACCCATACCCTGCCTGAGATTCTCTCTGGAGATCATCAGGCACCCCATCCCCTTCTTATGTGTGTTACCCAAGACACTCAAACACACACCAGAAGACATCTACACTGAGGGAAGAGCTAGGCAATTTCTCTTAGACCCTTCAGGAAAATGTCCTTCTGGCTTAAGACTTGCTGGGAACAGATGTCCATAATACAAAGGATCTCTTTTTAAATTTTTCTCTATTTCCTTCAGAATTTGAACTTCTTAAGTTTTCTTTTTAGCCTCCTAGAACTATTCTAATAAAATAAAATTTGGCATATATGGAACTCATAAATGTCAAAGGTTTTAGATTTGGACTAGAAGTGAAAGCCACAGACACCACAATAGCCCGTCACACTGGAGAAGAGGGGCTGGAACTTCTTTGAAAGCTCTGAATCTCACAAGAGATCTAAGATACCTTTGACATCTCCCTCAAGAAATGTCACACCGTGTGCTGTGCTCAGTAATGTACACTAACTGTGGCTAAGGTCATTACCCTGAGCAGGTTCTATTTCTTTCTCCTATTAAGAATAAATTGTCTTTTCCTTCTAGCTTTACAAATGGCCTTGGGAAATGTTTACATTTCTTTCTTTTTAGTTTATCTTCCCAATCTGTACAACTGTCTGTATGATATGTAACATGATTAACTTAAACATGATTCTTCAACACTATCTCAGAACTTCCCTATGTCAGTACTTAGTGCCTTCAGTTCTGGACATTTCCTCTGCTAACTTGGAGAGAGGGGTCAGAGCATCCTATCAAGACCTCTTCTGCACATGTTGATAAAACATTGTTAAAGCTAAGCCAGAGGCCTGACGAATGATCAGCACCCTAAAGTTTTCCCCAGAGTATGTGGCATACTCAAAGCCAACATGAACCAGGCGCAGTTAACCTTGTTAGGGTTGTGTAGGTCATCCACAGGGAATGATCGAAAGCATCTTCACAGAAGCCTATCGAGCTCTCTCAAAATGACCATGATGTCTAGTGATGGGTTCTGGTCCAGAACACAAGTAGTTAATGGCACTTCCCTATTCCTTCAGGGTCAAAATATCTGTCCCCGTGGGCACCTACCTCTTTGACACCCATTAGAGAGATGAGATCAGTAGATGCCGTCCATGTTTCAAACCTTCCAGTGTTAAACAGATGCTTTCCCAAAGAACTGCATGTTGAGATGTCACTAATGTAAAAATTAGTGTTTTCTCCTTTTGCCAGGATGCAGGATTTACATGATCCCTCACTCATCTCTCTGGAGGCCTGCGATATAATCTCATAATCAGCGAAGAGCGAATAAACCCCTGTTCAGGGGAAAATTCAACTCCCAGAAAATTCAGGATGCTGTCTTTCACTGGCAGCTTCCCAAACTCCTCCACCCTGCACTAGGGAGCCCCATTCCTTTTTGAGGTGGGTCTCATTCCAGCCTGCAGTCTCTTGTCTGCCCTGTGAGGGGAGTCGTGGGCCCAGCTGTGCAGTGGATACCCTGTGATGACAGGGGAGCCAAGATGGAGAAAGGCCAGGTCTAGGTGGACATACACAGAGCTGTGTAGGGACCATTGGAAGGAGGGTGAAATGATCCAGCAGCACCCTATGCGGCAGCTGGACATCCAGTGAAAGCAGAGCATTTTTATGCTGTACAGTTTGAGTGTGTTATGGCTGGCAAGATCAACCTGATGGACTGGACGATCTTCCAAATTCTTTTAGACTGCAGTAGAAGTCACCAGACCTGGCTAGAAGGTTCTCCCAGTGCTATGCCCAAATGTCACGTTTTCTCTTCTTGCCCACCACATTCTGGGTTTCTCATTTACTCACCATGACCTCCCTGGTTTTACTTTGAATGGGAATCCATTCCACTACCCAAAGTTCCTTAACTCAGCCCAGGTACACAGCGAAGTACCAGGTTTGTCTGAGAACTTGGGAAGCACAGGCTGAGTCTGGTGGCTCTGTGAAAACCCTTTGCAGCTCCTTCCTCTTCCATCTACCCTCATCTACCCTTCCCACTCCCCAAAACAGGGAAGGGGCTGGGTCACTGCCGTAGAGCAGTGAAGCAGGTCCCTGGTGAGAGGCCAGCACCTAGTGAAAGCCAGGCACCTCGTAGTGATGTGGAACATGATAGCAGGAAGCTATCAGCCCATCCTCTGATTGCAGGGCCAGGTGAAGCTTCTCTCCTAAACCTACAAGTGAGCTTTCAAGTTTGGAACATTCGTAGACGATGTAAAGCCGTATGGTGTCCTTGTTCCCTTGTGTGCATCGTCTCTCAGCCACTGCAGGCCTTTGCACAAGCTCTCCCCTCTGCCTGGAATGTCTGTCTGTCTGTCTGCTTCATGCCAACTCGTCTTTTCCACTCTCGGCTTCTCATGCGTCCTTACAGAAGTCTGCTCAACTGCTCAGAAGAGCTCCAGTCTCCTGTCAGGTTCTTGTATGGTTTTACACGCCTGCCACTGCTTGGCTGGAGGCCTCCCTCTCCTGTATCTCCGTGAGAGAAGGCCCAGAGTCCAGTCGGGCCCAGGGCCAGGCGTACTGTGGGCATACAATAAATGCTTTTCCAACCCTTGTGAGTTACAGAAATGAGTTATCCTTAATTTATATATAAATATACAGATATCTTTGATATCTGCAGGACTTTTGTCCTAAGACCCTCCATTGATACTAACATCTGTGTATCCTCGACTCCTTTATGGAAAATGGTGTAGCATTTGCTTATAACCTACAAACATCCTCCCGGAGAAATCACCTGGAGGTTATTTATAATCCCTAATATATTGTAAATGTTATGGTAATAGTTATACTGTACTTTTTTTTTCACTTATTTTATTGTAGTGGTATTATTTTTATTGAGTTTTTTTCAAATATTTTTGATCCATGGTTGGTAGAATCCACCAATACAGAACCCACTGATATGGAAAGCCAAGTTTGTATGCATTTGTGTGTGTTCACACAGTTTAATATTTATGGCCTTTTTTATAATCTCCATCCTACAATTAAGGCTCAGAAACTACCTTTCCAGAGTAGTCGTGAGCATCCAGAGGGCATCCCAGAGCATCCTGGGTAATGTGGGATGGCTGCAGGAGTGGGTGGCCAGACTGTCTGCAACAGCTCCCCCATCACACTACCGCTTTCATTCCTAGTTTGCGTTCATTCCTGGGTTCATCTGGAAGGGCTTCTGCTACTACTGATGTGCCCTAGGATGGCCAGTGAGTGGCTGGCTTTCCTGCCCCTTTAGTCCCCACCAACTGGCGGGACTGAAATGGGCTGCCTTGGTTTCAAGAGAGAACAGAGGGACAGATAGCTGTGGCTTCTGCCTGGGGATTATCTTCAAGGTGACAGGATCTGGCTGACCACCTGAGACCTCACTCTGGATTTAAGAGCAGCACATCCAAGCCACTGAGAAGTGCTTCCTCTGACCTATACCCTTCCTGCCACCTATGCTGTCAGAGACAAATATCTGGGGCATATCACATGGGATGAATAGCTGAATAGCAGAGTGGCTTTTTCTCTGCATTGAAAACAAACAGCTGGGTCCCCTGAAAATGTTGATTTGAATCACCCACTTGCATTAGCACCGGAAAAGGTAGTCTTTGCTGAGGAGGGAGCCACGTGCCTCCTCCTTAATCTCCCCTCCCCCTTTCTCATCCTCCCTCTCCCTTTCTGAAGAGCTCTGGGAACACACAAACGCGATCAGGTCGGAGGAGCCTTGAGTCACCAGCTCCAGCCTCGTGCACCATTGCCTTTCCTCTGGAGTTGTGTCTCACCAGACACCCATCTTCCTCCTGACCACGTGGCCCTTAAATATCCCACTTCAAAGAGGACTGGGCCAGGGCCCGGGCACCTCTCTCCCGTTTGAAGAGTGGAGCCCCTGTTCAGTCCTTCTTTCCATTCCCCTTCCTTCTGTCTGTCCACCGTGTGCCTCCTTTTTGAAGGACGGGGGTTGATTCAGTACTTTTGGGACTTGGTGACATTAATGTATCTGTTTTATGTAACACAAAGTCATTATTAACAGCATCCTAGATCATAAAAAAGGTATAACAAGAAACAAGGAAGATTTTTTCCCCCTTGAAGATAATAGCAGCCAGGCTGAAAAAGAGAGGGGTCGCGAAGCTGTGCTCTGATTGGTGGCTCACACCCCGCATTGACATTTCTGCAGTTTCATCAGAAATTCTAAATAATCCATGTGAAAACGGGCGGTTATTTACTGAAGATATACGCACTGCCTGGGCCTGTAATGCACTGAAGACATAATCTTGGCTCTCGCGCTCCTTTTGTGCACTGTGGAGGCAGCAACAGATATTACAAAAGCTTCAGAGGATGCAGCCCAAGACGTCTGCGGGGGAAACTGAGTTAGTGGGTGTGACAAAGTATGAAGGTTGCATAGCACCAACGCTAAAGAAGTCGATCTCCACTGCCAACAGGAGCCCGAGTAGCTACATGCACACATCTGGCCATCAGCTTCCACAAGAACAAGCCACAGAGCCTACACCCAGTCCTTTTTGTGTTTTTGAGCTGGTTCCATCGTCTGTAGGTGAGGAGAAGCGCCTTGGGCTGTCAGTGCAGGCGTGGATCGATGGGATTTTGTCAGTGCCCATCAGCAGGGCCTCAGCACCTGGGTTCATTTTTCCTTCCTATGCTAAGAGTGCAGGGTGGCAGAACAGAACCCCTCCACGGGGTGCTGAATCCATCTTCTGCCTGGAACCAGGAGCCCTGCATCCCCTGGCCAGATTCACACTGGAGAAATGGTTCTGCGTGCTCCCCAGCGCGGCTCGCCTGTCTCCTCGTCTCTCCACCCGGCCAGCAAGGCCTTCTCTGGCTGCTTCCACAGTGTAGCAGGCAGAAGAGCCGACAGCCATGATGATAAAAAGCCAGAGCCCTGGTCCTCTGCCTCCTCGTCTCCCCACTGAGATTGAAAGTCCAAGAGCAAATGTGCAGGGTCAGAGCCTTAATGGGGGCACTGGCAGTTCATCTCTGCCGGCGCAGAGACTCCGTGGTCGGCTCCGTCCTGTGAGAGGAAACAGGAGAACTGCAGGACTGCTCAGAACAGGGCTCGTTGCGAATGGGGATGTCTGTTTTCCCGGGATGTGAGAGCAAGGCAGTGCCCTTGCACACCCGCATGCCAGCCAGCCCCGCTGTAGGAAGGCCTGGGATGCCCGTGCCAGACACTGAATGCACAATTCGATTTCAAATTCAACTCTTGTCCTCAGAGTCACAACCTAAGGAGTTTGAACTCACTTTGTAAGGGTTCAGAGTCATTTCCTAGTTTTGGTAGCCCAATCTATAGAGTTCTGAATCGCTATTGTGTGCAGGATTACTTTGCCTGATGATTACTGTGTGGCTTTAAAAATAAGATTTATTCCTAACAGAGCATTCTTCTGGGACTCTGATTTCATAACTTTTTTAATGACTGTTTTTATTATTTATTTGCATGGATGTGACATGCAGGAGGGAGAGAGAAAAAGGGTGTGTGTGTGTGTGTGTGTGTGTGTGTGTGTGTGTGTAAGAAAGGGAGAAAGGAAGGGGGGGAGACAGAGAGAGGGAGGGAGCAATTGACCATGGGAGCTGTGGAGGAAGAATTGGTTGGCTCCATTTAAAGAATTTGTCCCTTCCCGAAATGTGTTTTCATGACAAACTGTCTCAGATCCAGCAAGGCAGAGGCAGCTTTTCCAGTACATATTATGAATTCCAAAATGAATAATAAATACACATTTTACAAAAGCAATATGTGTTTTAAAATATAATATATGCAAACAATCTTATAAATCACTAGGCTTGACACGAGTCAGCCGAAGAGGCTTCTGGGGAAATGGTGGTGTGCATGTGCGTGTGTTTTTAATAATGTAAAAATATGTGTAATATGTTTGAAAAACAGCAGCCAAAAACCCCTTCTACCTGCCAACTTTACAATACTTATTTCCCTAGAGCCTGCTGTATCCTAGATTCTCAGGAAAATAACAGGGGGCTTACATAAAAAGTATAAATATGAATAAGATGTGAAAGCCCCACCCGTCTCTATATATTCCCTGATGGACTTGACCAGCCTGGGCATCATACGTCAAAAAAATGTGCATTTAATGGTCTTCCTGCAAAGGTTTCTGTAATATTACTGCATGAGGCAGAGCCACAGATGGTGAAAGAGAGTTCTTCAAATCCCCTGTTCTGACACACCCCATGGAGCCCAGGGCTGTCGTGGTATGTTAAGGACTAAATGTCAACCCACACTATGAATTTTGTGCCCTTTGTCAGCTGGCGACACCCTTTGGATTTTTTTTTCAGGCCTGTTTTTTAAAATTTAATGGTTTAATGGACCTCTTCTGGTGTTAGGTAGTGATGGTCACAATGGGATTTCTGGCTCTCACAATTATCCTCTCCTGGATAATCTCTTCAAGTAGCTATGTGGGTCTCATCTCCTATGGATACTGCATCACAGAGCATCAATATCCTAATTCTAATCCAGGCTCGATGCCTATATTGCCTCCCACACTATCCAAACTAGCAAAAGGAACCAGAATTTCTCATGTTACAATCTAATTTTCAACATATCATTTCAAATGATACAAATGCCAGTCAAAGTAAAATATGTTTATAAAAAGCAATTCTACTACAGAGAGCACACTGAAAAAAACAAGAAGATGCATGCCTATTTTTAAATGAGAGGATAATCATGTCAGCGTTGCTCATAATTACTGAAAAAATAGAAGTAAATTCTCAACAATGAGAGATTCTTTCAGTAAATTATGGTAAATCTGTACAGTGGAATACTATACAACCGTTGCAGAAAGAATACTTAGAGATCTCGGAAAGGTTTGATAATATATTAATAAATACAAGAAGCATGCTACAATGTAAGAACATTGCATAACTAGTACATAGTTATTCCTATCATTTATTACTTTTTAAGGGATGTGCTATGCTAGATATTCAATATGAGACCATTTTAGTATTTTATTACATAATATATTTACTGTATGTTAAGATTGGATATAGATTTGTATTTATAGGAAATTATTTGGAAGAACATGACTCAAAATGTTCACACTGGTTATCTCAGAAGCAGGGATTAAGAATCATTTTTGTTTTCTTCTCCTTGTCTCTCTTCATTTGTTTCTGCATTGAATAAGAACCAGCTGTTTAATAAGAGTTTCAAAATATTTTTTTAAGCATTTAGGGGCCTAAGAAAATAAGCAGACAATTAAATAACTGAAATTATACCTTGTGCATAAAAGAAACCAGGGAATAGAAGAAATACTAAGCCTGCAGGTCATTACAAGGTGCCTCTGGCCTCTTACTCTTTCAGGGAACTTTTTTGGTGCATAGATTCCCATATTCTCTTTTCTCTGGGTGCCCCTCCAATTGCTAAGTCACCCCCATAGCAGGGCTGGTGAGGAAGAGCCTTGTACTGAATTCCAATCATTAAGCCCTTTTACAAGGGCAACTAGAAATGCATCATGACCAAAAGTGACTTATTGCCTTTGGTCGCAAAATAATTGTGAATGGAGGGCAGGGTCTCATCACATGTAGAACCCACTTTGGTGCTTTTGCATTCTAGCCCTTCTTGCAGGCCTGTTGTCAGCTTCCTCTGTCTTCCCTCACTATCCCGAACCTCAGGCCTCACACTTGTGACTTAGCTACATAAAATGTCCTCAGGAAGCAATACCAAAGAGAAGGTAAGGCTGACATCAGAAAATAGTTGTCCTAAACCGAATGCTGGCAAGGTTTTATTGGAAAGCAGCAGCAATTATTCATTTGTTTTTATTTACGGCCATTTTTGTGTGACATTGGCAGACCTGTGTAGTTGAGACAAGAAACTGTGTAGTGGACAAACCCAAAATGTCACTCTCTGGCCCTTAACAGAAAAGTTTTGCTTGACATGTGATTATATATTTGTTTAATTGCTGTCTGACTTCTCTGTCTGGGATATCATACCTCTGAATGCACAAATTTGGTTTCCCTGACAGGACTTTCCTCAGTATTAAGAACAGGGCCCAGCACATGGTAGATACTCCCTGAATTTATATTAAATGAATGAGACTGAACCTAAGAATGACAGATGAAGGATTACTCTGGAGGAAAACACAAGCCAAGGGAAAGAATACAATGTAACTATACCATTTTTTAAGACTGCAAAATATCATAAAACAAAAAAAGAGATTATAAAGTTAAAGCAAGAAATTAAAGACTAAATCAACACTGTTAGAATTCATAGAATAGTAAAACCTAAAGTGTGACTCGCTAAAATAAAACTCTAATCTTTTATAAAAGGCTTAAATTAATGGAGGTGAGCGCAGAGAAAAAAAGAGACCAGTAAAAAAAAATGTAATCACTGTGTAAGAGAGTCAAAAAAGAACCCAACAGAAAGATAGTTGAGGTTTATGAGGTAGAGAACCCACAAATAAAAATGGTTTCAAAGGTAGATTAGCTAGCAGAATTCCCTAAAATAAATAACAGTACTACAGATTAAAAATTCTTGACTATTGGAGAAATACTAATCTTGAGCTATATTCTGGTTTTTAACCTTAAAAGCAAATAAAAAAATTGTTTAGATTTAGAGACAGAATGTGCAAGTCACCAGCAAGGGAGATAAGAGGTGAACCAACCAGACAGCCTTTTGATTTTGGCAAAGCAGCACATACTGGCAGAGCTAGGAGTGAAAGCTCTGGTATTGGGGAAAAGAAATACATTTATGGAATAGAGAAAAATACAAATGGAAAATCTCAATTCTATAAGCAAACATAGAAAAATAAAAGAGGCACACAGAGTCTGTGGACTTCAGAATTGTTCTTTAGAGTTGTAGTGGTGTTTTTCATGTTAGATGTTCATTTTGGCGTACTTGTTGGATTTTCTTGAATTACTGTTACGTTAGGAGTCCCCTGGAGTCTCATCTATTTGTTTCTGTAGTTGGCTTCTTCATGTCTGGCCCCAAAGCAAGCCAACTAATAAGATAGACAGCCTTTCCCACTCCCTCGTTGTTATGGCATGTGTATAGATGCCCCCCCTAAAGTCTCAAGCAATCTTAGGTGGGGCTCTTTGGAGGTGGCTGGATCTAGAGAGTTCAGGATTAAGGGTGTGATGTTGGGATCAATTCACAGTGTGATGCTAAGATTAAGGATGTGAATGCTACCTTCCCCAAGGGCAGGTAGCTTAGATAAAACATAAAGTACAGAAAGAGGGCTGCCGATATCTTTGCTTGTCACTTGCTGCTTGCTGCCTTTTGCCTTCCATGAACTGTTTCTCCTCTGCCATGCTCCTCTCCTGTGTCACCTTGCCTTGGAGCCAGCCAGCTATGAACTGAAACCCTTACAAACTGTGAGCCAAATAAACCTTTCCTCTTTCAAATCTGAGTGCCAGGTATTTTGTCTCAGCAATGAGAAAAGTAACTAAGACACTCATGCTGTGATATTATTTGATCATTGTGTGTTGCACAAGCTTTTCTTTGCCTTTAAAATCACATCCGTGGGGTGTGATTAACATATAAAAAGTTGTACATGTACAATATATATGTGTCACTGAGTTTAGGGATGAGCATGTTCCCATGAAACCATCACCGCCATCAGGTCCATAAAGGTATCTAACATCTCCCAGAGTTTTTTGTCCCTTTATCGTTCTTGTTGTTATTTCTTTGTTTTGTTAGAGCACTGAATATAAGATGTAACCTCTTAGCAACTTTAATATGTAACACAATATCATTAGGTCTCTCTCAGCAACTTTAAGTATATGATGCAGTGTTACTGGCAATAGGTACAATGCTGAAACTTTGTAGCCTTTAACCATCTCTTCCCCATTTCCCTCTTACCCCTGGCAACCACTGATCTACTCTCCACTTCTATGAGTCTGAATTTTAGATTTTACACATAAATCAAATCATAACAGTATTTGTCTTTCAGTGTGTGCCTTATTTCACTTATCATAATGCCCTCCAAGTCCATCCATCTTCTCACAAAGAGCAGGATTTCCTTCTTTTTGAGGGCTGAGTAACATTCAGTTTTTTATACGTACTGCAAATTTCTTTCTTTCTTTATCCATGGATATCTGAGTTGTGTCCATATCCTAGCTATTGAGAATGATGCCACAATGAACATAAGAATGTAAATGTGTCTCCCCCATGCTGATTTCAATTTCTTTGGATATATACCCAAAATGGGATTGCTAGATGATATCACAGTTCTATTTTTTAATTTCTTGAGGACCCCTCCTATGGAATTTATATTCCCATCAACAGTGTAGAGGGGTTCCTTTTTCTTCATAGCCTTACAAACACTTACCTTTTTTCCATTCTTTTTTAATGTGAGTCATCCTAGCAGGTGATTTTTCATTGATTTGAACTCCATTGATGACTAGTGATGTTGAGTTCCTTTTCACGTATCCATCAGCCATCTAAGTATGGCCAATAGAGAAGGGTTCATTCACATCCCTTGTCTATTTTTTAAATTCATTTATTTGGGGTTTTTAAATATTCAGTTGTAGGAGTTGTGTGTTTTGAGTATCAATCTTTTATCAGATATAAATTTTGCAAATATTTCCTTTCATTCCATAGCTTTGTCATTTTGTTGGTTATTTCCTTTGCTATGAAGAAACTTTTTAGTTTAGTATAATCTTGTTTGTTTATTTTTAGGGTTTTTTTTGCCTGTTTTGTGTGTGTCTGTGTGTCTGTGTGCATGTGTGTGTGTGTGTGCATGTGTGCGCACGCTTATGTGTTTATAACATTTTAAAAATCATTGCTAAACTTTTTTCCCCATTTTTCTTCTGGGAGTTTTATGGTTTCAGGTCCTACACTTAAATCTTTAACACATTTTTGTGTATGGCATAAAATAAGGGTCCAACTTTTTACACATAGATATCCAGTTTTCCAAGTATCAGTTATTAAAGAATCTATCCTTTGCCATTTGAATTTTTGGTGTTCTTGTTGACATTTATATATATGATAATGTCTGGGCTCCTTCTGCTATTCCATTAGACTGGGTCTACTCTAACATGCACAGTTGTTATCAGAAAATTGCAGGAGCATTTTTTTTTTTTTTTGTGGTACCTGGAATTGAACTCAGGTCTTTGGGCTTGCAAGGCAGGCCACCAAACTGCTCAGCTACATCCCCAGCCCTGAGCATTTTTAGATATTTTTTAAATTTGTTTCACTATCTTGTTTGTGGATGTAGTGCTATCTTGGTTCAGCTGCAGAACTGTTCCTAGAGGAATAGGTTAGTGTCTCATGGCTCCTTCTCCAAGCTGTAGCTCTAAGTCCTCATGTCTGGAGCCTGTTCTGTTTGAGAGATTCTTTCTAGCAGTTGGCAAGCTTTTAAGTACAAGGAGTCACACCATTGTTGAGAAAATCCAAAACTGCATGAATGAAAAGAGCTAGTTGTCTTTACTGTGTCATGTGAGACCATGAGAGCATAACACCAAAGGAGATAGTACTACTACCTTAGAGAGAGAGCTCAGTTAAAATTTCCATTGAGCTGCTGGCTTATATTTCTTAAACTGAGAATTGAATCAAGGGCCTCTGCATTGAGCTACATCCCCATCCCTTTTTATCTTTTATTTTGAGATAGGGACTCACTGAGTCACTAAGTTGCCTAGGCTGGGCTTAAACTTGCAATTCTTCTGCCTCAGCCTCCCAGAGTGCCGGGGCTATAGACTTGTACAGTCCTGCCACGCTACCTTACAATTATTTTAAAATTTAAAACTTGAGGATTGCTACAAATTCAAGGCCAGCCTAGGCTACATAGTGAGTTCAAGGTCAGCCTGAACTACAAAGCAAGATCTTGCCTCAAAAAAAAAAATGAATACATACATGCATACATACATAATATATACGTAAATAAACAAATTTTAAAATTATTTTTAAATTATTTTCATGTGAAAATCTTCTTTATAACCATAACATGTATGTTACTTTGAGATCCCTAATACATGCAAATCTATAACTACAGTACATTGAATATTGCTGACCTCTAGTAGAATAAATACCCAGTAGGCTTATTTATGGCAGTTATGTGCATCTTTGGGGTGCCTGGTAGCAAAAACTTGATTATCGTCTGGCATTCAGTTTTCTAAAAACTCATTTGAGGGAAAAACTAATACCTTCAGCTGGTCTGTGGGGTTTTTCTATCTTAGAATTCATACAAAATAAATTAATTCTGAGGTGAGAAAAATCTGTAAGATAAGATGACTACCATCTTAATTTGTCAAGATTATAGTTGGTATGCTCAGACAAGGAAGCTAGGACTGCGGAAGATGCTGTATTATATTGTATTCAGCTGAGAAGTGCGGGTCTGCCCCCAACTTAGGAGGGGAAAAAAGAGAAATGGAAATTCTTTGAAACTGTCCTTTGAGCAAGCAATCGCAACTCTAGTCTCTGTCATTACAAATACTTTGTCCAACACAAGCTGCTGGGATCAGCTCACTCTTGCTGTCATCTGAGACGATAATCATGACGTGATAATGATAAAGAGGCTTAACAGGAAATTCCCAACTCCACCACCAGCAGCAGCTAAAACTTTATTTCACTGAGTATATTATCAAGATCCACATTTTTATAATTGCATAGTTTGAGAAACTGCTTCCTAAGGCTTCCATGATCATTCCCTAAATTAATAGAAAAGAATAAGGAACCCAAAAATGTTTCCTTTCAGACACACAAAAAAATGAAGAATAATATCTCTCTTTCTACCATAAGCAAAACAGATGAATTAATTCAAAGACACTGAATCAAAAAAATTGCCAGTGACTTATCCCCCAGCTTTCATTAGGTGCATTGGTGATATACACAAGGAAATGTTTCCACTACAAAGTCATAAAAATCTAATTCATCCTACAATTTGGGGTGTTATTCTCTTCCAGAAGTAATGGATCTGAAGAAAAACACTTTAATGCTTTGTATTTTAATAAAGATTTCCTGTGCTTGATAAGAAAGACAAATAAGCTGGCACCTAGAGTGAGAAGCCAGAGCAAGTGGCCTTACTCAGGGACACCAGGGCCACGGTGCTGCCCTTGAGGATAATCTGTCATCCTAGGCAAGGTTGGTATTAAGTAAAGCTAGGGTGACTTTCAGTTCATTCTGAAAATTAAATATTTTCATTAGATAGAAAACAAGGACATCAGCATGCAGTTTGTCAGCCTTGAGATTTGTTGTGATTAGAAGGCTGAGATTGTGCCAACAGTGTTTTATAAATCAACTTAGCGAATGTTTGTCAAGCCCTTCACAAGTCCTTTCAAGAGAAAGCAAAAAATATGAAACATAAGCACCCTTCTGAAGGAACTTTCCCATAGGTTCAATAAAAACAATTCAAGATTCCAAAAAACACAGTATTGATTTAACCAATTTCTCAGTTTCTATAGAACCCATCCTTTTGGAAGCTCAGTTGTTTGTACATATTGGACACATTTTAATGACCTAGAAATTTACTGGTTAGAAATTTATCCTAAACCTTACATGCTAGAAAGGAAAGCAGTAGTGCATACTCCTAGGGATTTCCCATTTTCTAACTTAGCCTTGCTTTACCCCATTTGACCGGATGAACTGCTAGCCCCAAAATATCCTTTCCCCTCAAAGAAACAAAGACTTTCTATGTTCATTGAAATTTTGACATTTGCTTTAAGTGAGTCCCCTGTGACAATATTTTTTTAAATTCTGCTTTTGAAAAATAAATAACCATAGCAGAAATATGACAAGATCACTTCACATTTAAGAACTAAAGAAACCATTTTAGTCTGAATAAGTATATCAAAACCTCATGTTGTACACTTTAAAATATATATCAAAAAAGAGGGAAATATGCAATAAAAAAGAATCAAAGAAATGGGAGTATAATTTCCTTTCATTTTATTGATTTCACTATTAAGCAAACCTACATCATATAATAACACAGTAAGAAATACAATATGGAAAAACAATTACCACTCCAATGTCTGCTTTCTTAAATCAAACAGTACAACTAACTAGATCAGAGAACATATATTACACAATGTTAGGGGAAGAAAGCACTTTAAAAATATGGCCTGGAAGCTCCATCATCTAAGCCCCCCGTATAATCTTTCCCTCATCCCCACCCCTTACTCTTTATCATTACTAACTTCCGCATTAGGTATGGAACGAAGAACAGTGCCTATAAATTAAAGCTCCAAAAGTCTCCCTGTGTTGCTGGGCAAAATCATAAAGGGAAAGTCTTGATTACGCAGGGAGAGTTTAGCACATTGGAATTCCTAGAGATGACCATGTGAACTTATTTCTGAGCACACACAAACGATAACCACCTGAAACTTTGGCAAATGACAAGGGTGCTCTTAAAGTCTGAGAACTTCTATATAATTGTGGAATACATGATGTACACACACACACACACACACACACACACACACATGCATATGTATTCCCTTCCAAGATGGCATGGCCTGGAAAAGTCACACATTGGTCCACCCCCTTCTGCCCCAATATATAAAATATCAAGAGACAGTATTTAATGTATAGCTGGACTTAAGGCATGTTGGATAAGCCCTGTGGAACAGAAATACAGAATACCGAGTGAGGCTAAAGCCATGGACCTCCTAGACTTTCTTTCAGAAGTAGACAATGACAAGCTGTAATTGGGCTCCCATGGGGCACTGGAGACGAAATGTGCTTTGTGCAGGATGGGAAGGTGGTAGACTCTGCATTTTCCTGTGCTTGAATCCAGAGGGTGGGACAGAGTTAAACGGAAGAGAAAATTTTGTAGCCAGGTGCAGTGATACATACTTGTAACCCTAGCACTCTAGGAGACACAGGCAGAAGGATAGCCTGGGAAACATAGCAAATTAGCAAGATTGTCTCAAAAAATAAAAAGAGCTGAGGATGTCCTCCAATGCAAAGGCCCTGGATTGAATCCCCAGTACCACAAAAACTGGGGAAAGGGGTTTAAAAATCCAAGCCCTCCCTGCATACTACCTGGGAATACAGCTTTGTAGGATATGGGAGAGGACACAGGCAAAGCTTCAGAAGAAGTGGTGTCTGCAGCCTGTGCCTGGGCTTATGGTGATCCCAAGATGGCAGTGGGACCAAAGTCCTTACTGCTACTATTGTAACATCTTGTTTGTAGCCTGATGGTCCCAGGCCTGGAATGTCATAAAACTAAACATAAAGGTGAAGTTCAGGTGATAGAAAGTTCCAAAGCTTATATTTAAAATGAACCTGTAGACCAAATTCCTAAGCACATGAAAAAATACAAAACTACAAAGGGAACATATGAATGCTCTATAGATAAACTTAATATTCTGAGACAGTCCAACAAAGAATTTTAGCATGTTTAAGATGTTCAAATATTAATAAAGGATCACATCCATTAAAATAAATATTTTTAATGGAATCCAAACTATTATCTAGTAATAGGCATAAAGTGGGAAACGAATATAAAAAAGAACCAATTAGAAACTTTGAAGATCAAAAATTTAACAAGTCATTATCATAACTACCTCTAGTCTTGATATAGATAATACATACATGCACACACTAATGATTTCTAAAGATGATGTGAGGCACCAACCTATGTGAATTTCAGAAAAAAGAGAACAATGGTGAATTTTATAGAATTAAACTTTTAATTTCTCATGTCAAAGCACTTTCACTATAAAGGAAGATAAATAAAAATAATTCCACAGCAGACATAATAATGAAACTGTCAAAAACCATAAAGCTATTAGAGAAAAAGACAAATTATTTTTTAAAGAAATGGAATTAGATTAACAACAGTTGCCCAAGACAGATGATCACACTTTAAAAATTAGCTGTCTGGGCCAGGGATTTAGCTCAGTGGTTCTGCCTCCTGCCTCACAAGTGCAAGATCCCGAGTTCAATCCCAGGTACAAAAAAAAAAAAAAAAAAAAAAAAAAAAAAAAAATTTTAAAAATA
>NW_022900944.1:34839326-34849604 GCF_012274545.1 Fukomys damarensis
AAAAAAAAAAAAAAAAAAAAAAAAAAAAAAAAAATTTTCAACATATATTCTAATACCCAGTTAAACTTCCTTAAGACTAAAAGGAAAATAAAGTTCTTTGAAATTATACATATATGTATATATGTTTAATATTCTCAGAGAGTCACAAAAAGAACTATTAGTAGAACCAGAGTGGACTCAAAAAAACTACAAAAAAAAGAAAAGAAAGTAAAATATGGCAATAAATTTAGATAAGGCTAGGTATGTAGCTCAGTGGTACAGCCTTGCCTGGCAAGTGCCAGGTCCTGAGTTCGATGCCCAGTAAAAAAACAAAACAAAAAAAAAATAGTTGACTGTTTTTATTCTAAACATCTCTAATCATTTCTAAAATAATAGACATATAATCTGCAGTTCAAAACCATTGCAGATCAACATAACCAAGAGCTATTGTCTGAAAACTAGGAAAGCTAGGCATGATGGCACATGCTTATAATCCCTGCACTTTGGGAGGTTGAGGTAGGACAATCGCCAAGAATTTAAGGCCAACCCGAACTACATAGAAGACGCTGTCAAAACAAACAAACAAAAAAAACGAAAGGAAGAAAAAACTAAGAAATTATTTAAAATCTTTATATAACCAAAAATAAAGAAATAAAAATTTGAAAAACAAATATTAGAAATGGAAAAAGAACTTATGTATAAATAAATTTAAATGTTTGATGGTCATAAATTTTTATACATAATTTTGAAACCTGAGAGAAATTCATAGCGATCTAGGAAAATGTGCATCATCTTCCGAGGGCATGAAAATATTAACTATTTAAAAGTTAAATATATAATCAAACCTCCCACCACAAAGAATACTTTTGGAAAGCTTTACATGTGTCTATGAAAATTTAGATAACAAAAAAATCTCAACAGTCTATTTCAGAGCACAGAAAAAGAGAAATGTTGCCCAGTTCATGTAATGAGGCTAGTATTGATCCCCAAATCTCACACAAGACTAGAACAGAAAAGAAAGGTAGAAACCAACCTCATTTATGGTCCTAGATGCAAGAGACCTGAACAAACAAACACAAAACTGGTAAATCAAATTCAGCAGAGTATGAAATATAAAAATGTGTATTAAGAAGGAAAAATTAACTTCAGGAGCCCAGAGCTGGTTCAAATTCACAAGTTGAGTAATATATATGATGATATTAATAGATGAAAATGATAACACAATATGGTCATCTTAAGTGATGGAGAAAAATCATTCAATAAGTAAAGTCTTATTCAGTGTAAAATTCTTAGCAACCTAGACAAGGAAGTCTCTTAAACCAATAAAGGAAGTGTCCTGAATCCATAAAAGGTATGTATCAAAAAGATTCGGCAACATCATACTCACAGCATTCCATTAGAGTCATTTCCTTTTAGTAGAGAAAATTAAGAAAATGATACTGGTAATTATTGTGACATAAATATATAATTGCTAGGAAATTTCAGGGAGGGGGTAGAGAAGAGTAATGGAGTGAATTATCCCTATCAGATTATCAAAACAGATTAAGAAGCAACAATAATTAAGGCAATTTGGTACTGCTAAAGAAATAGACAGATGGATAGAATCAAGAGAGATTCCAGAAATAGACTTAAATGTGAAATATTCTATATCAAGTCAGTGAAGAAAAATGGATTATTTAATGAATAGTGTGAAACACCTGGCTAAACATTTGAAAAGAGAAAATAAAGTGGTGTCAATAAGCCCAAATAAATTCCAGATGGATCAAAGATTCTAAAAGAACAAAAGCATAAAAGTTAGAGGACAGAATATGGATGAACTTAGGCTACCGAAATGAACACACTTTCAAAAATGTACATAAAGGCCACAATGCAAAGCACAAGATTGGTACGTTTGATCTTATACAAACCAATAAATCTGAACGACTCTAACACAAAAATAAGCAGTGTAATATCAAAAGTCAAAACTGGCAAAAATGCAAACATTTGAGTATACAAATTCTGAACAAGGGACGATGCCACCATTCTTTGTAAAAGTACAGAGAACACGGTGTTTTGAAAACCTATTTCATAATATCTATAGAAAATTTAATTTTTTGGCATTATTAGAGTTCAAGCCCAGGTCCTTGCACATGACAGGCAAGTGCTGTACCTCTCAACTACACCTGCAGCCCATAAATACATATATTCTTGTATACAGTGTTACACGTATAGGAGTTTGTATACATGTCTCAAAACTATATCAAAACCTATAAATGAAGATACTCATTAAAGTCTTAAGTACCTGGCAAATGAGCTGGTTTTTAAAAGTGTAACATATCCTCCAACAAAATACTAAGTGGCTTTTAAAAAGAAAGGAATAGATGTGAATTAACTGATTAAATAACACGTTCAGGATGTGTTGTCAAGTAGTAAACTGTAGAAAAGTGCACTTTCCTATGGATGTGTTGAGGAAATGAAGAAAAACATGGGTGGATTATGTATTCCATATAAAATGTTTTATATATCGATTTTCAGGTGTATATGTGGAACATGTTTCTGAACAGTTCGGTGGAAATGGCCTGCTAGTGGCAGTGACATTTATTTTCATTTTATGGGTTCTTGTTTTTAAGTTAAATTTTCTAATCCCATGATAAAATTTTTTTATTTTCATATTCCACAGAGATGCTCTAGATAGTATGTTTATGGAGCATACATATTCGTCATAAAAATGAATATTTTTTGAATGGCCTATAACCCTATATCTAGGTATCTTTTGTGAGAAATTCTGGCTTTCTGTCCTTCCTTGTCTTAGTTTATGAACCCCCCAAAATATTACCAATGGAGGTTTAGGGCACCCTTGTCAGCCACCTGTTCAGGGAATGACAAAGTGATCCAGAACAAGGATATTATGCCCTGACTAGCGGCATTTTTTCATCCACGGGTCAAAAGACACCATTAGGGAGTATTGGTATTGATTGGATAGTATGGTCATGTATTGATGATATCGGTGTTTTCAGCAGACGTGTTTCTGATTACTTCTTCCAAACTAACCATTGAAAATGACGTTGAAGTCCTTGAGGGCAATGGCTGTGTTTTATTTGTTTCATGCCCTCGGACTCCAGCAAATGCTGAGCACCAATTAGATGCTCAATAAATATGGGACGAAGTGGAATTAAAAGTGGAAGAACCCTCCCTCCCTCCCTTCCTTCCTTCCTTCCGTTGGCAGCATGTTTGCATCCGAAGATGAGGTGCCCTGTGCATTGATTAACAAATGCCGACAGAGATTGTTTTATATGGAGCTGTTCTTTGGAGTAAGACCTCAGGGGGGGTTTAGTTTAAAGACCAAAAACATTTCATCCCACAAAAGGGAGAGACAAATATAGGATACCCAATACTTTATTTTTTCAATATAAAATATCTTTAAATGTTTTCTGCAATCTATACTTAATCCCCCCTCCAAAAATAGAAAGGTTATATTCTCAGAGTAAAAGCCACTCCTTTAAGTAGGTTAGCTTCGCCGCTGTTCTCATTTTGCCTTGGACTGGTAGGACTGTGTCACGAATGATTGTTATCCCGCGGGCTGTGTGACGCTGACCAGTTACACATCGTTTCTAAGGTGCAGACCTTCATAAATGTTGGGCACCATTATTTTTGTGGATGATGACATTGTTGTTGCCTTGGAACCGTAACTTAGAGACTAAGAGGAGGTAAGAAAAGGAGAAGGGGATGGGAAAAGGACCCAAGCAGTGGGGCCAGCTGAAGGGAGGTGGGAGGGAGGTGAGGAGGGCACAGGGACCCACAGAGATACTGATCTGAATCAGCCCCGCTAGAATTCCACCTTTATCAGGTGCTTACAGCGCATCTGTTCTATATCCAGCACCACACAATCGTTCCTCTTGTCCTTTTCATTTTAGAGAGGAAGGAACTGAGGCCTGGGAAGGTTAACCTACACTCCAAGGTGCAAAGCTTGTGGTCAGTGGCAGAGGTGGGATTATGATCTGGTTCTCTCTGACTCAAAAGCCAGGCTGCCATGAAGACTCAGGCATCCACCTTGAGCCCTTAGCACCCGGCCACAGTGCTCCTGCCAAGTGGTCTGGCCTGAGCCATTTGGCCTGGAGACGCCACTGAACAGGAGTGAGCAAGGCATGACTGTCAGAGAGGCGGCATGGGAGGATGCCCGGCACATGGCATACAATGAGCTAGGGAGCACCTAAGCAAGAAGACTGTCTCCGAAGGAAACAGAGGGAGTCCATCTGGTTAAAGGGTTGATGCTTAAAATGGTAAGAGCTCACAGGTGCCTGATTCCTGGCTTGTAGCCTGTGCCTGCTCATTAGTAGCTGTGTGGCTCAAGCCCGGGGACATTCCATTCAATGCCAAGGTCTACAAAATGCCAGCCCCTGAACCATACCCCAAACAAATTAAGTCACAGCTGGGGTGAAGGCCATTGGGAAAAGATCCAGGTTTTGAGAGAACCTCCTAATGAAAAGCAGAACAAAACAAAAAATCACTGACAAGAAATGAAAAAAAGCCATGCTTAGGATTTCTTAAAATGAGGAATCATACAGATTACCAAAATCCAGATCCCTTGCTTCTGAGATCTCTTCGAGTAACCTGATTGCAGCCTGGCTTTCTCTGCCTCACACCTAGAACTCCCAGTACTTCCCAGCACTAAGAGTGCACCCCACAAGTGCGATCCTGATGCTGGGGTCATTAGTTTCCAGATAAACCCTCTAGTCCTGGGCATGTACATTTTATAAACTCCCTATCCGGTTCTCATGAGAAGTGTTTGGGGGATCATTGGTGTCTATACGGCTTTAATGAGCTCTACTAGGTAAAAGTTTTTACGTGATCTATGAACCCTCCCTGGTTTTGACGTCTTACATCACACATGCACATACTCTAGTCGTGTTCTCTTGTACCACAAGCCACCATCTTGCCTCAGTCAATGATCAAATATCTAAACAGTGCCCATCATGTGTTTGACCTTCAGCTGGCCACTCTGGGGGCTGTGAAGAGTAGTTCCTGCCCCAAGCTGAGCACCATATGGAGGAAAGCTAGCTGAGAGCAGTTCCTCTGCTCCCTGAACATCTCTGATTGCTTCTATTTTTAGGCATATAGCAAGGATTTGGCAAGTCCCTATTAAAGTAAGTTGAAGAACCGTCTTCAACGAGAATTTGAACAAGACAGGGTTTGAAATGATTTTGAGTAAATTGTAACATAAAAAGCTATCTAAAACCAGTGAAATTCTCGTGGAGACTTAGAAGGGCTAAAGTTTTTAAACTCACAATATCAAGTGTTGGCAAGGTAGTGGCACCACTGTCATTTACACACTTGCCGATGGCGATACAAAATGGTTTGTCCACTTTGCACAATATTTGGGTAGTGTTTTATGGAACCAAACACATGACCAAGGACCAGGCAATCCCAGACCTAGGACTCTGCCCAAGAAAATTAAAGATACATTCCCACAAGATGGGCTTAAGTGAATATTTGTAGTGGTGTTATTATCCCTACTAGTGAAACAGTAGAAGTAAGAAGCTGAGGCATAGCCTTGCCGGGAACTTGCTGCTCCTACTCAGGACATGGTGGCTGGATCTCTAAGACAGAAGCAACAACAAGTACTTCCTAAATGATCCATGTTATGTGGCACTGGGGAAAAAGCAGAATCATAGAGACAAAAGTCAGATCAGTCATTTTCTGGGCTAAGAACTGTTAAGGAAAAGGCTGGAAGGAAGCTTTAGAGACTAGAATTGCTCTGTACCTTGATGGTTGTGGTGGTTGTGTGTCATCTATTTTAGCACACCGAACCATACGCTTTAAAAGGGAGAATTTTGCTGAATGTAAGTGATGCCTCAACCAGCCTGGCTTTAAAAAAAAATTAAAATCAATAAATGATAAATACCCAATTAGGACAAATGGGTGCTTTCTTAGAATCAGAGCAGGTGCCTGGCTCAAAAGAACAATAATCAAAGAAGCTTTCAGACCACCAGAGGGGCCAGCCCCAGTCCTTATTCTCCTATACACTGTGTCCACAGTGGCTCCTGGACAGTCTCCAGCATCAAGTGCTGCTGTAGCTGGGCTTCTGCACATCCGTGGAGGATTCCCCAGGCCCACCCTGTTTGTAAATACCTCACTGTGAGTAGCTACTTAGGCTGCCTGCTGTTTGTAGTCCTCTTGGGCAGCAAGCTTGTCTTCAGGAACAGTAACCAGCCGCCTGAACAGGCCTCCCCTGGGTCTCCAGGTTATCCCTAACCAAGGGGAGAATGCAATGTTTCAGGTTGCACCAACCCCTCATTTTAAGACAAAAGCCTGATGAAAGGGCAGGTGTGCCCAGAGCCCTCTGTGATTAGCTGTAATTCTTGGCAGAGCGTGACATGCTTATTCTTCTGAATTAGCACAGGGCTCAAGGCACTTACTACGGTGCTAATTGCTATTGGATGAAAACAAGCAGTCCCAGTATGTGGGCATGAGGCACAACAAAACAGATGCCAAAGCCATTCAGAACCATACCCTGCGCCAGGCGCTGCACTGGTAGCTGCATACAAGTTTGTCTAAACGTCAGTCTCCCGTGGCTGGGTCCAGGGCGTGATTCTAGCTGCGTAACTGAGCAACCATGCACCTCCTGCACTGCACTGGTACTTGCATTCCCTACTGTTCTTTGTACCTATGTAGAGATGAGCAAGGAAGTGCTGTGCTGCATCTTAAAGCTGTGGCCACAGAATTCCGCAGCCCAGAGTACCCCCTCCTCCCTGGGGAAATGGATGTGCTCCAGCAAAGCCATCCATAGGCCAAGCTTAGCTCAGACCACCACACTTTTTAAGAGACACAAATCCAGAGCCACACACAGTGATGATTGCCTGGAGCCCCAGCACCCAGGAGGCTGAGATGGGAGAGTCACAAGTTCAAGGCTAGCCTGGACCACATAGCAAGAAATGTCTTTAAAAACTAGTACAGGAGGAAGGAAGGAAGGAAGGGAGGGAGAGAGGGAGGGAAAAGTCTAGGGAAAAGAATAGGATTTCATTCATTGATTGTGGGAAAGAAAATGATTCACCACTTTCCTTCTGTTTCTTCTTGTCTTCCTGTCCATCAGTATAGACACAGGGAGACTGAAATATCTAATATATCAAGTTTTCTGAAACCCTGCAAGTGTAATAATGGGGGCCACAACAGTGCAGGTATTTAATAGTGATAATAGTAACAGTGCTAGTGACTGTCCATTTTTCAGCATATGTACTAAGGTGGTGATGAGGGGGCTTCAGAAAATGAAAAAAATGAATATTTTTTCTTGGGATTTTTAATTCTCCTTTCGTTAAAAGTAACACTATGAAAATAAAACAAGGACAAGTTTTCCTACCATAAGGGTGAATGGAGACAGCGATGCTGAGTCTTCCATACCTGCTAGGGAAGCTGAGTTTGCTTGTAGGAGTCCAGCCTCGCTGCCACTCAAGGCCATTCTAGGCACGGCCAGGACTGCTGATGGGAGTTTTGGCAGGCAAGGGGGTTGTTGGGTTGGAAAGTTTTCATGGCAGGAAGTTGGAACTCAAAAGGAAAAGGCATCCTGCAGCAGTGAGCCCATCACCTGATGTTATCTAGATGTGTCCCCTTTGTCTAAACTTTCCCTATGATTCCATGAATGTTCTTCTGCATGGCTGGGATGCCAAATAAATATGGACGTGAGCCTGGTCAGTCATCACCAAGGACTTCTCTGTCTGCCCAAATCCCACTTCTTCCAGACTTAGAGTTATTCTCCCTGGTGATGCCCAGCTGCCCCCCCATCACAGTTGCAATGGCCATGTGAAGACATTGCTGACCCCCAAGGCCCTGTGTCCCAGATTCATGATGGAGTCACAAAGGGAGCAGATATTTTCCAAGGACCAAAGACTAAGATGATAATTAAATGAAGTAAGTGCTTGATGTCATAAAAAGATGGATCTATGCCCGCCATTTTCTTCTTCCCTTCCCCCTATTCCCAATAAAGTTCTTCTGCTGTGGATATTTTTCCCATCTTCGGTGACATCAAGCTGCTGAGGCACTCACAGGAATATAGTCTACCCACAAATCGTGTTTGTGTTTTTTCATTCCACACACCTGACAGGGCTATCCTGGAAGAAATTAGGATGCTGGAGGTTGGAGTTCACTGGAGTCAAGATACCTCAGTTCAAATCTCCTTTCTGCTACTCAAAACCCAAGTAATGATGGCCCAGTCTCTTAAGCATTTGGAGTCTGCTTTGCAACTTTGAAATAAGGATATGTTGATGAATTGTTGTTCCTTCACAAAAACCCTGGGAAGATTCTTGGTGGCCACATTTTTCATGATACTTGACAATGCAGTTGTTGATTTATTTCTCGATGCTAAAAAATGAAGTGTAGATATTATCTTGTATGTAAGTTTGCTTCAAAATGTGTAGCATATAGTTATACTCTAAAATCTGTACCAGGCATACGACGCCTCTAAAAAGTAATGCAAAATTTGTTGTGCTAGGTTTTAAAAAACATTGGAACTCAGAAAAGAACTTGGGTCAAACAGCCTACTGCGTGCTGGCTGGGAGCAGTGTCTATGCCTCTGGGCCCAAAGATCACATTTGTATTCAGAATCGGTATCCTATGATGTTTTGATGAAGCGGAGAACAGCTTGATCTTTCCCTTGAAATTTTTCAGCCCCTTTGCCATAAAGAGTAAATGATTTGTTTTTGAAGCTAACTGCTTGTTACTCCTCCTTTACCAAATTGCCTCTACTCTCTATGAGCAATGGAGAATGACATCAGTTTGGGAAATTCCAGCAGGTAGATGGAACGGCTCATGTGACATCCCCACCCAGCAGCTGTTCATACCTTTATTAATGTCCTTGGAAACTATAGCTCCCCCGTCCCCACAGAACCCTTTGCACGTTGGTCAACAAGCCTACTGGCTCTGTCAAACAGAACCTGAACAGCCTTCTTTCTCCATCACCAGTCTCAATGCTGTAAGTTGCTGCCGCCATCTTTATATAAATGCCCAGAAACTTCGATTAAGTGGATGGCCACCAATGGGCACAGAACAGAGATCAGGGAAATTCCAGAGGGGCTGCTGAGGTCATGGGCCAGAGTTTCCAGGTGATGACACAGACTTCCTCATCCCTCTCCTACAGCATCTCTCCAAAGTACCAAATACCCACTGGTTTGTGGAGGTGCTCAGAGCTGCTTTCCTCTGAACCATGTGACCAGAGCCTTTTCCCTTATTTCAAGAGTCCTGTGAGGAAACTTGACATTCGTTTTGGAGTTCAAGGATGATGAATTCTGAAAATGAGGCAGTGAGAGAGTGGGGAAAAGGAAACAAGAGAAGAACTCATGCCAACTCACTCTGCCTATCATTAGCTCCTCATGCCCACCCCTCATCCCAGGATTTCTGGATTCTCAGCCAACTCCGCTCTTGTCTCCACAGTCAGGTTGTTCCTTCGCCCATGTGCCCTTGGCCTCCAAGCAATTAAGAGGTCCCAGAGCATTCTAAAATTCTGACTGAGAGAGTTTGGGAAGTTTTTCTGGGAGCTTACCGTTTCTAGAATCACTTATGTGAGGATCATTAGGAGTAAAGTACAAAAGAGAAAAATGAACAAGACCTAATCTTGGAAGAAGACTGAGTAGAGGATACAAGCATGAAATTGAATGGGAACCAAGAAACCACTGATTCCTGGAAATGGATATAGGACAGGAGGGGAACCATTAATGAAAGCTGAGTAAAAAGTGACAGTGGAGAAAGGACAGGAATGAAAACCTGGGATCCTGTGACTCAGAAAACCCAAACCCTGATATCGTTTTATAGGATGTTTGTATTAGTCAATTTTTTATGGATGGGATCAAATACTCGACACCAACCATTTAAAGGATAAAATGATTTATTTGGCTCATGGTTTCAGGGGACTCAGTTCATGGCCAGCTAGCCCCAAAACAGGAACATTGAGGCAGAAGAATGCTGCTTTATGTCCCACCCAGACAGCGCCAGATGTGCTCTTTACGCATCCCTTAGGCAACTCTGAAGCTAACCAAGCTGACAGTTCAGCTTCTTCCCCTGTTGCCTAGCACCTTCTAGACAGTGCCAGGAGAGCAAAGTCCCTTTGGATCCTACAGGAATAACCTAACAACAGTGTGACTCATGTGGCCTGTAGCAGGGGTCTAGAGACTAGAAAGTAAGAGGTGGGACAGGAGGGCTCCTATAACCAGGGCCCTGCACTGTACACTCTCTTGCTGTTCTGTTCTTTCTGCTGCCAAGAAACCCTGATCTGGGGACTCCAGAGGACATGGAGATCTCTCTCTCCCTCTCTCTCTCTCTCCCTCTCTCCCTCCC
>NW_022900944.1:34849821-34860834 GCF_012274545.1 Fukomys damarensis
CCCCTTCCTCCCTCCCTTCCCCTCCCCCTCTTTCTCCCCCTCTCTCTCCCTCTCTCCCTCCCTCCTTTCCCTAGGCAGAGGGAAGGCGTGTTTCTAGGAGCACAGGGACTGGAAGCAAGTAGCATGTGGATGGAGAGACAGTCAGGTGAAGTAGAGCATTGATCAGCCACCTAAAACTTCTTGGAGATAAGTTGTAAATGTGCTGTGTTCTCATTGAAGAGAGGCCAACATTGAATTTGTCATCCGATTTTGCTATTGAACAACTCCAAACTTTGGGCAACCATTTTGTCTCCTCGGGCTCTGTTTTTACTTCTTTGATCATCTAGAAAATAAGAGACGTGAGTTATTCTCCGAAGACTTACCTTCTTGGTGTAAAAGTTAATGAATGTATAGCTTGTATTTGTTAGATGATCTCCACATGTCAGCACAGTTCTAAATACTTCCCCTGAAATCCTCACAGCCATCCTTGAAATACCGTTTTACAGGAGAGAAAACCAAGCAGCTGGGGTTTAAATAACTTGGCCCAGATCATGTGACTAGTTTGGCAGAACCAAAACACAAACCTAAGTTCCTAGATTTCGAAACACATGATCTCAACTGCCAGGCTGCTTTACTGCGTTATAGCATCGCATTTTATTCATGAAGTATTAAATAACAAACTGTGTTAAATATGATCTGCCTACCTTAAGACTGTGCTTTCCATTTATTCCTGTACTTTTAAGGTTCTTTTCCTGACACTCAAGTGGTTAAACAGTTCCACTCCTATGTTACTTCTCTCATAACTTACCCATCCAACCATCCATCCACATTTTTCATTCAGAAATATTTATTACATTAATACAAAGGTGAAAATGTAGCATTTTAACAGTCCCAGTAGCCTGACACTGTGTTTTCAGATGGTGTCACTCATTACCCACAGTTCAATTTCATTTTCTCTGGCTTATAATAGGTCAAGGATTTTATTCTACCAGTATGATAGGTAGAGGTGTTCAGTCAACAAAACTCATGAGACTGTGCATAATTATACAAAGGGGAAGTGACTGCTGTCATTTGGGTGTGTGGTTCATTCCCTAAAAGTTCACGTGTCAGAGGCGTGGCCCCAGCATGGCCGTGTGAGAGGCACCATGGAACCATTAAGAGCCAGGGCCTCATGGGAAGGCACTGAGTCATCATGGTCACTGCCCTGGACGGAATTAAGGTTCTTGTGGGTCCTCATAACTTCTCAGAGAGGAGTGGTTATGAAAGCACAACTGAGCCCTGCCCAGTATCTCTCCAGCTTCCTGTCCCTCCCTGTGATCTCGCTCTTCCACAAATGCTAATGCCACCCACCATGTGGCCCTCACCAGAGCCAAGCCAATGCCAGCACCAGTCCCTTGAACCTCCAGAACAGTGAGCTAAAAACTTCTTTTCCATAAAAACACCTGGGCTTGAGTATTTCATTACTATAGCAAAGTGGAAAAGGACAGTGAGCAAATTTCAGTTACTTTTAGCTAGTCAGCTATCTCAGAAAACAAGCTTCTTTTTTTTTCCTATTGAGTTTATTGGTACATTTTAGGTATGCGTTACAGTCACATTCATCACTGGGATCTTGTACCTTTACATGACAGGTCTTTGTTCTCATTTTTTCCCCTTGTCCCTGACCTCCCTTCACCCCCTCCTCCCTTCCCTCTTTACACATACTTTATTTCCATTTTTTCATTTTCTCATGTTTTTTTTCCCTTTCCCTTATTACCTTTCTCCTACCCTTCCTGTTTCCCCTACACCTTTAGACCTTTTCTTCCAGAAAACAAACTTCTTTATTTATATAGATTTTATTAGTGTGTATTAATTTTACAAAATATTGGGCTTGATTATGGCATTTTCATACATGCATTTCGCATACTTTGATCTTATCAATTCCTCCTCAGAAAAGTTTTCTATTTCTGATTTTTTTTTTATTTTTTATTTTTTCTTCATTGAGTTTATTGGTACATTTTAGGTATATAGTACAGTTACATTCATTATTGGAATCTTGTACCTTTACATGAAAGGTCTTGATTCTCATTTTTCCCCTATTTCTGATATTTTGATACCAATTAATATTTCAGATTAAAATGGTACTTTATGTTTTGTGGTATTTTAATATTTGTTACTTCATACAGTTCCCAATTCAGGTGTTATATGAAATTTGATGGTAAAAGTCTTCCTCCCTCTGTTCCCTAAGCCTCCAAGTTCTCCTCCCTGCAAATAATTAGCATTTTTTGCTTCTTGTGCATTTTTCCAGAGATAGCTTATAAATTTTATCAAGTAAAATATATGTATATTTTTGTATATTTCCACCTTTTAGTAGATTATAAACAGTAACATACCTGAAACACAGATATTTTTATTTTTTAACAGCATAATTTTAAAATATATTTTTAATCTTTCGTAGATGCGTTGCATTCCACCATATGAATTATATCTGATCTATTGTCATTCTGTATAACTCAGCAGTTAATAACTTTGCACATAGTTCTTTACTTTTAAAAAATTGGAAATAAACCTATTGAAAGAAAATTTCTGTTGAAAGTGAAACTGCTAAGTCAAAAGTTAAGTGTACCAATATCAAGGAACATATGTAGTACCTTCATCTTGGCTTCTAAATGTTATTTTCCACCTAAAGAAACCAGGGGTCCTTGGCAAATGGCTGATCCTAGGATAGATGGAGGGTAGGCAAAAGAGGAACCTGAAGGCCCCATTGTGCTAGAAAGTAAGAATGTACCCAAAGAAAAATAGGAACACATCAAATGGCATAGAAGGTGCAAGGGGTTTCCACTGTTCAAGTTTGGAAAAATTTGTGTACCAAATAAATAGTGAGAGTAATGTGATGTAACCCATTAAATCCTGAAGTTCATAAGAGTATAAACAGGACATTTCCATAGCTGCAGAGTATTTCCAGAAAGATATTGACCAATTACAACAGGAAAAAATTGAAAACTGGCAGACACCTCCAAAGTAGCATCGGTAGTCATAGAAGGCACAGTGTCTCAGGAAAGACAAAACATTACTTCTATGGTACTTTTACCAAAAATGCAAACCCTGGATCTGATCCTGAGAGCATCAGACAAAACAAAAATGAGGGCTGTTAAAGTAATCTGGTCAATGCTCTTAAAAAATATCAGGCTTCTACACGTAAGTGCAAATACTGAATAGTTCCTGTGATGTGAGAAATTGGAAGTGTAAATTACAATGGATCATTTGAAATAGGAAGAAAGGGTCTAAAGGGGAAGGGAAAGTGGGAGAGGTACAGGAAAGGAAAGAAGGGAAAGGAATAAATATGAGAAAAGGAAAAAAACAGAAACAAAGTCTTTGTAAATAGGAAGGGTGGAGGGGATGAAGAGAGGCAGGGGAATGGGGGAGAAATTAAGAACCAAGATATCTGTGAAGGTACAAATTCCCAATGATGAATGTTATCATATTGTATACCTAAAATGTATCGATAAACTTAATGAATTTTTAAAAATCAGGGTCCTAAATAACTGAAGAATTATTCCATGTTAAAAGGTATTAAAGATGTGGCAGCTCAGTGCGTGGAATTATTGGATTCAATCCTGGAAGAGAAAAAGTTTTCAGTTTGCTATAAAAGACATTAATAGGACAAGAGATAAAGTTTGAATTAGACAGGTGGGCTACAATATTGTACCAGTGGGAATTTACAGGTTTGAGTGACTTTTCTATGTTTATATAACAGTGTGTCTTTGTTTTTAGAAAATTTTCAGAGATAAAATCATTGGAAAAAATACTGTGTGTGCTGACATACATGCATATAAATACAGATACACAGAGTGGAAGAGAGCAGAGAGGGAGATTGAGAATCATGGTGCAAATGTGATAAAATGTTAACATTTAGACAATCTGGGTATACAGAAATACTTTTCACTATTTTGTAACTTTTCTATAATTTTGAAATTATTTTAGGTGCAAAGAAAATCCATGTGTACATTTGAAATTTAGTTCGATTGCTCACTATAGAAACTGCATGTATACATCTTCTCTTCCACCACCAGCAGGAACACACAAATGTGGCCCTTAATATTTACAAAATGCATTCACACTTTACACCAGGAGACTTTATTACTACTCCAAGAAATAGACAAAAGTATTTTCTCCATTTTTCCTAAATGAAGCTTCAAGAAATGTAGACAGTAGGAGTAATGGTTAAGAATATAGTCTTTTGAAACAGTAATTATATGCTCTTTCACCCCAGTCAGACTGGCAAACATAAAGTTTGAAAATAGCGTTGGCAGGGATGTGAAGAAATGAACGATCTTACAGTGTGTTGGAGGGAGTGTAATTTAGTACAGTCGTTTTGGAGAGCAATTTGGCAATATCTAATAAAAGTTGAACATGTGCCTGTCTTACAACCCGGGAATCCCAGATCTCGCTCTGCTTCTTGGAGAAATGCTTACTCACACAGGCCGCCACACACAATGCTGTGTTCCGTGCAACTTGTAATAGTGGAAAATGGGAGACGGCCTATGGGTCCACCCAAAGGGGAACAGTGGAATACATTGGGTTCAATTTGTTACGGTAACCTCAATTGAAGTAAAAGAACCGGAACTGTGGTTCCATCATTGAAAAACCTCAAAACTTTAATATTGAGTAAAGAAAGCAAATTAGAGAAGAAAGTGTGCTCATGGCTCAGAATGGAGCCATGCTACTGGCATCTAGGGGGTAGAGGCCAGAGATGTTGTTAAATATCCTACAATACACAAGACAGCCCTTCTATCACACACACACACACACACACACACACACACACACAACCCAAAGAAATATTTGGCCCATAGTGTTGAGGTTGAGAAGCCAACCTATAGTCTAAAGTCACCAAAAAATTGACCCTTATCTCTTGACTCCCAGAGAAGTGCTCATGTCCTTACATCATGTCATATTATTAGACTTTGGCCTTTCTACAAAGCAGATAGAGTAACTAATGGTGGTACTGAACTTCCCTCCCACCGGTCAGCTTCATCCTAACTAAAACTTAACATCTTACTGAGCAGAGCTACCAGTCATGTGGAGTTCTCACGTATCTTTCTTGCATAAATGAATGAGTCATCAGTCAAACAATGAAGGCAAGATCATGAAGGACTAGATCATGAAGATCTAGTCTTTATTTGTGGCATGGCTTCCTGGCTTCCCATTCATTTGACAGGAAGGTTTGTTTGGGTTTCACTGTCTTGGTGTCACTAAACACCCAATGAGGGGAATGTTCACAGAGCCTGTGGTTCATGTCAGGGCAGCCCTCTAATAATTGAGAGTTGGACCTATTTGTTATTCTTCCAGTAGCCCTTGTCAAGACACATCTGGAAATTATGAAGACACAAACATCCTTGGGTTGAACTGATAATGGTGGCACAGTGTAAAGTGAATTATTGACCTAAAAATGATGATACTTTTAATCTGGTTTGATTCTAGCACAGCTTGTAGAAAGCACTTACTGTTTTCTTAGGAAAGTGTCAGAAATATACACACTTCCTTGCAATTATTTACTTTTGCTTTATTGTAGATACTGATTTGGTGAACCCAGCCTTGCACACCCAGAGGACAACTTTGAGGCACTGCTGTGGTCTTCTTCATCATAGATTTAGAGAAGGTAGGAGGAGCTCCTCTCTGAACTCATATTTTCTAATGTTCATTTTGGCAACACAGGTCTTCACCAGTTGTGTTGAGGGATATAAAAATGATGAAAATTATTGCTATTATACTTTGTATTATAATCGTTATGCCACTAGATTATAATCCACACAAGTTCTGGTTTGTACTTAGATGCACATATGTCCAATGACCAAGGAAAGGAAAGTCTCCAAACAAAACTGTATACGTAGTACAAAGAGCATAGTGACTACATGTGTCTTCTAGTTCTAACTTTTTGCTTGTAACTGACCAAGTGACCATGAGAGAGTTACTTTATCTCTCAGTTTCCTCATCTGCCAAATAAGAAATTTGGACTGGATTATTTTGAAAGTATTTTCCTGAAGTTTTAAAATTTTTTTCCTTGTGAAGGTTAAAAAAACATTGATTTAAAGTGATGATTTCCAAAGTATGGCAGACCAGGGATCAGACTTGCCCCGTTCATTCGCTCAGTGGGATGGTGGACTTAGAGCCCATCAGACTTTTCAAAGGATGATCCCTCTTCATCACTGGAGTGTGTGCTGAAAATGTAATTTCCAAATCCTCATTCCAGATCCATTGAGTTGAAACCACTGAGGTTGGAAAACATAAATCTGCCTTTTTAATGCACTCCTGTAGGTGTTTGGGGTACACAATCGAAAACACACCTTCTTCACCACAGGCAGCAGCGTTCTGTTCTCGTGAGTACTCGGTGCTATGAGGTGTGATGAGTTGGGTCTGTACCAGGCAGAAACCATCTGGATGTGCCTTGCATTTGTGGAAGAATTAGCAAGATCAGCATCCGATGGCTGTTTTACCTTTTGATTCATGTCTCTGCTCATCCCGTCAGCATAATCTTCCACTCGACACTTTATTTGTCAGATCTGAGTGTCTAGTGTGGGCTTCTTGGCTCTCTTGCCCTTGGCCACCATTGAATGAGAATAAAATTCTTTTGGAAAAACCACAGAAGGATGGCAGCTCCGAGATGTCATTCCAAATGTGGATCACGTCAACCCATGTCACTCCCTGCAATGTCACAGTCACCACCTTCTGACTTGCAATCTGCTTTACTGTCAGTCTTTGGCTTAGGGGATTTGGCTTTGCTCCCAAGGTAGATCACGGCGATGAAATGGCTAAGAGGATTTGGAGTCAGGTGAATCAGTCTGGTGGTAGACTGTCCAGAGATCTCAAATCGTGGCCAGACCTCTGAGAATCAGAAAACCACTCAGACTATACGGTCATATATTTCTGTTGCCGACTCAGGATTATGTGGCATTTCAGGCTTTCTAGGTTGTGTGCCCTAAGCCCTTAAGGATTCTCAGGGACCCCTAAAGAGACTTGTCTCAGTGGAAAACTAAATCCTGGGTTTGAAATATTTGTACCACCTACAGATCCCCCTGCCATGATCAGTCTAATTGCTCTGTGGGGTGACTGTTACATTCTCCAGAGCTTCAGCAGATATGATTTTCTGGCTTCAAATAAAGGGAAATGGAGCCTTAAGAATATAGTGTCACTGCTGTCTGCTGTGGATTGGATATAAAACCCTTCTACCAAATCACAGGCAAGGCGTAATGTGTGATCTGTCAAGTAAAATACTAACAAGTGCCCCTTCATGAAAGAGCCACTCACCCTTAAAGAGCATTCCACACAACACCCACTGCTGGCTAGAGACAGATGTGGGCTTTATTTGATTTGGAGTTGATTTATTTGTTTGTCTTGCTTCTAGACCAGCATAACTTGGATTTAATGTCTCGAATACTGAATCCAATACTTTTAGGTTCACTGACTTGTTATTATTTAGCATTTATGAAATATATGTCAATGCACTTGGCACTTTACAATGACTCATAAAAAGGCACAGTCCTGGTCATTGAGCATAAGGTTGCGATCAGTTGAATTACTGCCATTGTTGGAATGATCGCAGGACAGATCGAGACATCTTCTTCCCCAAAAAACAACTCTGCATCCCAGATCCCTATTGCATCTGAGTCCAAATGGAGGTGTGATGGCGGCTGCTACCATTTCGACATCAATATTTCAATGTTAGACATTCGGTGCATATTTTCTGGCACTTAGGAAGAGCTGAGCAAGCATGGATGGATGGAGGATAGATGGAGGATGGATGGATGGATGGATGGATGGATGGGTAACTCTCTCCTCAGTGGACATCTCCCATTTTCTATCTGTCCCTGTACTCAAAGCTTTATTTATGCACCTTACAGACCATGTGATTATAGAGCTGGCTGACTTAGAAAGGAACTGATACTTAAGTGGCTTTTTGCAATGAACACAAGATCAATATATCTATGAGGTGGACGGAAACATAATGAGAAACCACACATATCTGCAGTATTTTATCAATGTCAATTTCTTCATTTTAACATTGTCCTAGAACTATGTAAGATGCTACCATAGGAGGAAGCTGGGTAAAGGGTTCAGAGGACTGTCTCTCTGAAGTATTTTTTATTTTTGTGAATCTGTAATTATTTTTTTTTAAAAAAAATCACACAAACTTTAGCTTCACATATTCACAGTCACATCTCACTTCCAGTCTCTAGGTCTTTTATAGATAATAGCAATACCATGCGTGTCAGTTCAAGACTCCCAACGGAGCAAAAGCCAAGACAGAGTTAGATGTGAAAGGAGTTTATTGGAGGAAAACACTTGTAAATTATAAAGTGAGAGGGAACAGGAATGCCTTAAAAAGTACCGTGCAGTTTTAACACCAATAAAAGGAGGCCAGGACTGGGCATGACAGTGCACGCCTGTAAATCCAGCACTTAGGAGGCTGAGGTAGGAGGATCACTGTGAGTTCAAAGCTGGCCTGGGCTACATAGTGAGTTTGAGGCCAGCCTGAACTACAAAGCAAGACCCTGTTTCAAAACAAACAAACAACAACAAGTTTTTTACCTATTAAAAAAAAATAAAAGGAGCCTGGCAAGTAAGGATTACAGAAGGAAGAGCCTCAGACCACATGCAATGAGAGAGATTCCAGCCAAGCCAATAAGCAGTCCCTGAGCAAGTGTTACCTGGGAGAGGAGCCCCACAGAGGAGTGGGGAAACAATAGCTCAGTCATCAGCTGGAGCATCCTGGCCTGCAACAGATACTGCATGGATCCAAAGGTGCAAAGACACCTGTGAGCTGCCAGTCAGACTAGGTTATGTCGAGGGGGATCTGGGTAAGACACCTCCAAGTCCACCCCGTTTGGTATTTTTTTCAGTCCTTTCATTTCTCAACCAGTCCTCTAGTGACTTCAACCTCTTGTCCCTCAGTTGGCCTCACATTACAGCTCCCAAACCAGAGAGAATCCCATCTTCTGCTTCTTCCATGTGTCCATTCACTGCCTACCCAGGGCAGCATAAAGGAAGTCATTGACCTAGGCCGGCTGGCCAGTCATATAGGTGCGTTGTCCAGCCTCAGGCTCTCACGACTCCTCATACATTTCACTTTGTCCCCTCTTGATTCTGCTGTCTGGCTCACTGTGTTAACTGCAACCTTGTTCCGCTCTCCTCATGCTTCCGCTGCGTCCACACTCACTGTTTTCTGGAGCTGGCCTGGCCCCACGAGTCCCTAAGTACTCCTCATCTCCCCTGCGCATCTGTAGCTGTCACCTCCCTCTCCTTCCTTAAGGGTCAGAGAACAGCCATCCTCGCTCCCCTCCCCTCTCGCTGGTCTCCAGTTGCCTCCTGCCAGCCTGCATTGGTTTACATTCATTGTTGCTTTTACATTCATGCTCTTTCCTGCTCTGCTCCCCTGGATTCACCGCTTGGTTTCTGAACATTGGCTCCTTTATCAAAAGCTAAACGTTCTCTGTGTCCTTCTACCCCTTTGAGCTGCCCTTACATCTCTCTCGTGCCTCTTCATCACACGATTTGACACACGTCTCTACCCTTGCTGCTTGCTCTCCTTTCTCACCCATCATTTGCCCCTCCCTCTCTTTTCCACCACGCTTCTGCAGCTGCTCCCCGTGGTCCCTGTTGCTGAACCCAGCTCCTCCCCTCGGGTCTCACCCTCTGTGACCTCTCATCTCGTCTCTCACCTGCCTCATTCTCCGAATCCTGTTCTCCCTCGCCTTCTAGGCCGCGCTGCTCTTGGCTCTCCACCTGTCTCTCTCCCCTTATTTTTTCTGACTTCTTAGTATTGTGTCTCCATAGGTGTGTCTGTCCAGTTTCTGTCTTCCCCAGTCCCGGTGTGGCCACATGTTCTCTCCCCTCACATTCTCACCTGTTTTTGTGATTGTGATCTATAGGCCCTCTTGATCCCAACTCTGAATACCCAGACAATGTCCCAGTGCATGTTTCTAGAGAGTCATCTCTGGGCCTGTGCCCTGTCCCCTGTATTCTAGTCTCCTTCCAGTTTTCCTGCTTGTCTCAGTGAGACCCCTCAGTCTGTGAGTCTTTCAGGTTGGCATTTTGCACTCAATGTGACTGTTGTATCCATTGTCCTGGCCATTTTTCTCCCGACCTCTGTTCCCAAGGCCACTACCCCAGCCCAGCCCTCACTACTACCCCGTGGGTTCCTATAGACACCTTTCTATTCTCGTCCTTCCAGACCACCGTAGTCCTGATAATAATTTTATTTTCCTAAAAGTGAAGCTTTCGTTATGTCCATTTTGTGCTGTAAACTTTTGATAGATCTACACTGGGATACTCAACCCTTTCCTGCCCATCAGCTAAAAATAATCTCCTCCAAGCTAAGCTGACATATTTTTTCTAAATGCTTTTCTTTTAGCACTTATTACTGACTGGCTAATTTTCCTAGGTCTGTCACTAACCCCAAAGAAATAAAGATGAAGGGTGTGGGTGTGTTTCACTGTTATTGCTAAGCTACTCCTATCTGTGTTCATTTGGAGTAATCATCTCCAAGGCAGAAACAGAGCATCCTGGAAGGTTCTACTCTTAAACACAGGTCATGGTGTAACAGGTAAGAGTGAGGATCTGAAATTACCCTGCCTGAATTCAAATGTCATAGACTTGGGTGCCTAGTTTACTTCTCTGAGCCTCATTTGTCCATCTATAAAACAGACTAATCATATATATGCCATTATGTTAACCAAACAAGGTAATGAGCGTAACAGGTGCAGAGCCACGCATGGTGCCTAAGGGCCCCGCGTAAGCTGTGGTGATCACCGTCATCGTTATTGTTTTATGACATTTGCAACATGACATTATCCTCATCTGCATTATTCACTCTTTGGCAGGCAAGACTAACTTGGGAATTCTATACAACTAGTGGATAAATGTCCTGAGTACTTTCACTAAGACTTCGGGCCAATAATTTTGGTACTTTCAATGACCTATGCTAGGTCCCAGAAGATCTTCACACCAAGAGTCTATAATTTCCTACAATAAAAGGAATTTTTTTTTTTTTTTTTTTTT
>NW_022900944.1:34860875-34866779 GCF_012274545.1 Fukomys damarensis
TTATTTGCTAAAAAAGAAAATTTTTTTTTTTTTTTTTTTTTTTAGTTTTCACTGTCTACAGTTAAACATAGCAGCTTCTACTACTGGGTGAAAGGAAATCAAAATAAGGAAGGAAGGAAAGTCTTGTTGACCCAGAAATCTCTGGCCCCCCGCCACATATGTGATAAGATATGTGACTCAGATGAAAATGAGGCCAAAGATCTGTCAAAGACAGTAAAAGGTAAAATGTAGGAAGAAGGAAGAGGTTGAAAATGGGAATGGAGGAGACAAATTTGGAATAAAAAGATTGATTCTAACAAAGACATTAAAATAAGGGTTGAAACTGTACAGATGATTGTACACCTTTTTAAAATTAATATCATATCATATATTTAAAATAGTTAAAGTGGAATTTTTATGTTATATAAATTTTATGATAAAGATAAACACACATACCCAAAACATGGGCAGCGAGAAATAACAATTTTCAATATTTTATTTCAGAAATATTTTATGATGTGAAAGATATGCTTATGTCAATGTAATGTTCATTAAGCACCTACTGTATACAAGCACCACGCATGAGCAATATACATAGTGTGCAGCTATGTGGGGTTTCCTTGTATGTCACTGTTCCATCCGTCAGCACTGCTGATGAAAAAAACAATACTGCATGTGAAAGGGGACATGGCTGTCAGTGCATTCATCTCACAGGCTTGTGGGAAAAGTACACTTGCCTTATTGAAAGAAAATAAAAAGAAAGACCTGTTTTCAAAATTGTCCAACAAGCATCTTCTGCTTTATACACAGACAACACTGAATTATGAGCCAGCAGACATCCACCATGCATGAAATTTCAATTATTCTGTTCTATCCGTGCCAACACTTGCTATTGTCAGAATACTATTTTCCAAGTTGTTGAGTGTGGAACTATCTCTCACTATGGCTTGAATCTGAGGACTGACTGGCCATTGAGATTCTTTTTTTAGTGACATGCCTGTTCAAGTCTTTTGCCCATTTTTCTGATGAATCATCTTTCTTTTTATTTACATATTAGCACCATTTATTGAAAAGGCCACAATAGAATTTTAATTAAACCTAAAGAAATCTTAGGATACTTGAACAACATCTCCATGGAGAGAGCAAGAACAAGTGCAAAGACAATTCTTTACATAGCCTCTGTTTCCAAATAGCTTCAAAGAAAATAAGTTAAAGACTTTTTTCTCCAAACAAGTCAGTAAATGTAGAGACAAATTTGTGTAGGAGAAATCTCTGCATTCCACGTACATGCACTGAAAATGTGACTGCAAGCACAAGGCCATCTTTAAATGGCAATAATGCACCTGAAATAGATCATCCAGGGAAAGGAGAGTCATTATCGAAGCCAACGTGGCCATCGACACTTGTTAGCCTGCCTCTGAAGAACAAAATACTCAGCAACAAATGCTTAAAGTGAATGAAATTGTATCCAATTCTCCATGTAATGAAAATGTTTTGGGCTCTGGGCCAGGAAATAGATTTGGACCATAGATTGGACTTTTTTCCAGGGCCTTAAATTTAAGTGACTAGAATGATATTTAAAGTACCTTCCTACTTGGTCTTTTGGAATAAAAACATGGTTTTTAATTTTTACAAAGTTTCATTCTACATGAAGATGGAATGCACCATCTTTCACCTCACTCATATGATACAGAAAAGTAGGCAGTGCATTCTCGTGTATACACAGCCTACAGTAAAGGCATCTCTTATAGCCTCCCTCCACACATGCACATATACACAGAGACATTATATATGCAGTACACATGCACGCAACACAAACTTGCATGTATGTCTACATGGAGACATGCTATATTCAAATGAATACACATACACATGCATATATGTACACAGTAAATGGGCTCATTATGCATCTATGCACATATGTATGTACATAGACATATTACATTCACACACACACACACCAAAACTTTGTGCCTAAGAAACCCAAGGAAAATATACATATTAATCGAGGAATATAAAGGTATATATCTTCTCCTCTAAAGACACTAATTGTTATACCATGAACCTTCTAAACCTTCAGTTTCTCAACCAGTCAAAGTACCTAGTGCCCAAGATGAGTATAATCATGCTGTATGGCGAACATATACTCACAAAAAAGTGCCTAGAAAACAAAAGAACAAAGGAAGCATTTTAGAATTACTGGTGTGTGTAAAATATAACTATCTGGAAATTGGAGTCAGTTAGGGTTTTAAGAGAAAAAAAGTAGACTTTAAGTTGCTGCTTGTTTTAAGAATATCACATCTAACAATAGACTTACACCAAGGTAAGATCATTTAGAAGGAAAATGTGTTAGGACTCACTCATTTTTTTAGAAAAATTGTTAAGTGGTATTAGCAGTAACATAGATTCACTATGAGATCCCATTCAGGTAGGAAAGACACCATCCATAGAAACAGAGTGAAGCTGCTTCCAAAAGCCCAGCCAGTGACCTGCTGGCTGCTTAGGGGTGCAATCATCCTGGAGTCTGTATTTCTAATCCACTTATCCATAAGCCCTGTGCCCACAGCCCAAATCTGGATGGGGAGGTGCACCTAGTATATAGAAGTCCATCATTTGGCCATGCCCCGTTGCTCCAGGCTCCTGGTCATGAGGAGGAAGCCAGTGCCAGCAATCACCAGTCACTGCCAGGAGGGCCCGGTGTTCAGGACATGTTCATCTGGGGACCCCTTTGATTTGTGCATCATTCTTCCTGCCTCCAGTCTATGTGCCCAACCTTCTCCATAGGGTAATACTTCATGTCCCATCAGTTGCCACTCAAAAATACTCCCAGCGAATCTTCCCACAGCTCTCCAGCCATGCCCCATGGCATGAAAATCCTTGAAGATGCGGCCATTACATGTTTAGCCTCTGTTATTAAAGACAGTGTTGTGGTGGATGATGATTCCCAGGATTCTTTGGGTCCCTTCAGCACTTGTCCTCCATTTCTCAATTCAGATATTCTCATGGAGACTCTAAAAAGTGGCAGCCAACTAAAAGGAAGTCTCCCGAGACCAAGAAGAACTGTAGATCCTACAGCACCAGCTTCTATTGGAGCAGCACTACCATTTTCTCACCCGATATAACTTCCATGAATATCCCACACAAACACAGTCTGAAGAGCCCAAATCCTGATTTCACAACTCTTTCTTTCAAGGGAAGGCAGCCTTGCATGGGGCAATTACTGTGCAATAGCATCTGGCCATCAGTGAACCATTGAAAGCTGGTGATTTCAAAAAGCCTTGATCCAACTGGGAATGAATGTTTGAAGTGTTCTCTGCAGTCTCTGAACTTCAGTGTTGTCACATGAGTGGCCATTCTGCTGGTTTGTCAGAGGACTCTCATCATCATCCTCATCATCATCATGATCTCCAAATACGTGTGGCGCCTGCTGACTAGCTGGATACTGAATAAGTGAGATGTTGCACAAATCCAAATTAAGGCACTAAACAAACTAGACCAAAACATCATGTTCTGTTGGTTGTTGATGTGTATGTTTCTTGGGATATTTTTGCAGACCTGTAGGGTAAGGGAACAACTGAAGCAAATCCATGATGAAAGATGTTCACAATTTAACATTTACCGTTATATGGGAATGTCCATTCCATCTGCCAAAGAGAGTATCCCAGACATGTTCAATGTAAAATTTGAATAAGAGTTTAGTAGGTTTACCTAAACCCCATCGGCTCCTTGGATCATCGGTTCCACTGGATATGAGTTGAATGAGAATAACAATGGGAGCCCTAGAGAAACTGGATCTGACTCCTGCCTCCTCAGCTATCTAGTACCCACTGAGAAATATGATTACTTGCTCAAGGATGAGCATTTTGTAGCCAGTATTTATCTCTGTATGATAAGTTAGATGAAAGCTCACCAATCCCACAAAGCCCGATAACCACTTCCAAGCCTGATCCCTGCTTGTATAACCCAACCCAGCTGAGCAGAGACAGGCCCAACCTGAGCCTGGGGCTTCTCTCCAACCTTGGTGCTTCCCCAGCCTTAGAAGCACTCAGCCTCTTAACCAGATTCCCTAGCAACAGGCTACCCTCTCGTCGGACCTGTGCCCCAGACTCTGACCTCTGCGTCAGCCTCAGGACTATGCACATCATCACTTGACTGCTAGTGCCGCTGTCTTACAGATACAACTTCTTGCCTGAGGCCCCACAAATCAATCCTCCCATGGCACTACCCACTTCTTACAAGGGCCCCCCCACCCAGGACTTCCTTTCTTGCCCATCAACCCACACCTCCAAATTGACAACAGTATTCCTGGCACCTTGGAACAGCCAGGTTTAAGCCTGTCCTCCACTCGGAGAAGCTTGGTGGAATTTAACCAGCCTCATCTCAGTTTGTCCAGCTCAGCTCTCTTGTCCCTTTCTTGCATGACTGCTTATAAACTTAGAGGAGGATGTTATACATCCAGCAGCATTTTCTCTGGGCTTCTCCAGGAAAGCACCTTATGAATCGCTACAGAGAACTGCAGAAATAATTGAGCCCTCAAAAAAAAAAAAAGAATATTCCTGGCTCCTGGGGAATCCCAGCACCCTAGGGGGCTGGGGCAATAGGATTACAAGTTTGAGCCCAGACCAGGCAACTTTATGACTCAGTAAGATCCTGTCTTTTAAAAAAATTCTTTTTAACTTTTTTAAAGGACTGAGAATATAGCTTTTTGCAAAGGTCTTGAGTTCATTACCCAGCACCACAAAAATAAATAAATGAGCATTCTTCTGTGGCTTCTGTGATCCTTCAGGATTTGTCTAACATTAATATGCTCTGAAAATTATCTGCCCATAGCTAGTCATCTGTATAGTCAAGAAATACGAAGAAGCTGTGCTCAGTGGATTCTGCTCTTAAAATTTCTACCTGACTGATGCTGTTAGCACTGAGTCTTCCTGCCAATGGCGATAGTGACACACTAAGCAGTGGTTACCTGGCTATGGAGGCGGGCATGAAGGTAACAGGCAGTTAATAGTTGTGGAAGGGATCAGAACTTTACTTTATAGTTGTGAGCTGGCCATGGGGAACTGGACTCTCTTTTTGATCCTACCCTAACTTATATGGTGCTACACTGGCTGGATCCTGTGAAGAAGGAAGTTGACCGTGTTTTCATAAATATACATGACTTCAAAGTCAGATAGCCACTTAGGAAGCTGAAAAGTTCTAACAGAAGCAACAGTTGCCAACTGCGACTTCTGTAGATTTTTCTGCTGGATTTAGACATGCATTAGCTCAGCACTTGACATCATTACATTGTTCAGTCCTCAAAGTCCTTCCAAGAACTTGATATGTTGGTTTATTTCACAGAAGAGAGGAAAGTTCTCAACTTGACTTTGTTAGGATCAAGGCACTAATAAATAGCAGAGCAGAGACATCATTCCAGCCAGGACAGAATCAAAAGAACGTCAAGAGAGACAGTAACGAGCTCCAGAGCTGCCTCTTTAACCCACAGTGCCCAAATCTGCATAATTCCCCTTCCTGCCCACTCTGCCTCCCTGATCTGCCCCTTTACTGTCTTCTAAAACCCATGTGTGCTGTGCCTTTGGTTTGTGCCAAAGGACAGTATCTTGTTTTATATTTCTGCATCCTGACTTTGTAACAAGATGAGGATCGATATGTCACCTGCCTCAAAAGCGCAAGGTCGGGCTGGGGGTTTAGCTCAGTGGTGTCACCGCCTGCCTTGGAAGTGCAAGGGCCTCAGTTCAATCCCTGGTACAAAAAAAAAGATGATGATCAATAATAATAATGATAAAAGTACATATGGTGGCGCATGCCTGTAATCCCAGCACTCAGGAGGCTGAGGCAGGAGGACCACTGTGAGTTTGAGACCAGCCTGGGCTACATAGTGAGTTCCAGGTCAGTCTCAACTATACAGTGAGACCCTGTCTCAAA
>NW_022900944.1:34866826-34873239 GCF_012274545.1 Fukomys damarensis
CCAGGTCAGTCAACTATACAGTGAGACCCTGTCTCAAATAACAAAAAAAAAAAAAAGTACATATGAATTTCTTAGCAGGTGTTTGCAACATGAAATGTAAGTGGAGAAATGACTCAAAGAGGGGAAAATTTAGCTCAGAAGAATAACTTTGTAAGACCACTGAGCTAAATCCCCAGCCCGAGGTCACCTTTGAATCGCACATTCTAACAGTGCAGAGCGTCTTCCACCTTCCACAGCATCAAACTCATCACCCAGCCTTCACATCTCCTGGCAGTAAAACAGTTCTGTTTCTTTGAGCAAAAAAAACAAGTGTACTGTATCATCACCCAGTAGATAACTTCCTATGAGTGGCGGTACAGATTAGAGAATGGACTTCGAATTCAGAACCATCCCATGACCATGGTCATCATATTCTGAGTTTGGAAATAATATTTTCAGGTAGTACACTTCCACCCTCATTATTTGCGTGGCCCAAATTTGTGAAGTTGCCTACTCATGAAATTTAGTTGTAACTCCAAAATCAGTCCTTGTGACACTCCTGTGGTTATTCACCAACATGTGCAGAGAGGAGCAGAAAAGTTTGAGTCATCTGAAATTCATGTTCCCTGCTCAGGTCGGATAAGGTGATTCACCCTTCTCATTTGATTTCTCGTCCTATAAACAAGTACCACATTTTTCACATTGTGAGCTTCGGGTCGGTGATTTTATCATTTAAAACGCCACCTAAGCGCGGCACCAGAATACTTTCCTGTGTCCCTAAGTACAAGACTGCTCTGATGTGCATTACAAAAAAAAACATATGTGCTACGTAAACTTGCTTCAAGGTTGAGTTGTAGTACTGTTGGCCATGAGTTTGATGTTAAAGAAGTAACAATATATACTTAATAAGGAGGCTTTAAACAGAAACACACATAAAACAAGGCCATGCATCGGTCAGTTGAGGAAAATGTTAAGAAGCTTGCAGGAACCTAGTCCTCTCTTTCCTCTGGGAGCAGTGGCTCTATATTCACTCCTTTAGTGTCTGTAGTTACTTTATAAAGCACAAGTACTGCAAAAATAAAAATCATGGGCCAGGGATTTAGTTCAGTGGTTCAGTGGCCTGCCTTGCAAGCGCAAGGACCTCAGTTCGATCCCCAGTACCAAAAAAATTAAAAAAATAACGATTCCTAATAATTCCTTGAGACATTTGTTGGGACTTCCAGGGAGGTATGGCACTACTGACCTCACACCATTTTCTGCTTCATGAAAGATGAGAAATTACAAAACCATGCTCAGCCCTGTGCTCTGATGGGCAGGTTTTCCCAATACTCCATTCCACTGGGAAATCACTGAGTACCCAGGGTCTCCTACTTGCTGGAAGATGGGCAGAGAAGCTGTGCTTGACCTCAGAAATGTCCACCTTCGTTGAATGACCCATCTTAAGGTAGCAAGTGTTTCCAGATCAAAAGGAAAGAAGGGAAACACCTTAGAATTGGCAGGGAGGAGAACAAGTTCCCTGTGGCATAACTTAAGGGAAACAGGCCATTTTTCTAATAGCAACCTTGAACTGTTAATTTTGTGTTTCCTCCCAGAAATTCCACAAAGGAAGTTCAGCTTTAGCCAGAGCTGCTAATTAACTCTAAAGTTTCTACTGCATCAGCAAACACCTAAAGACCACCCTAGTGCTTGTCTCTCTCCTGACAGAAGTCACAAAACTGATGTAGGTGAGAATTGCACCATAGGAAATCCCTTTCTCTCTATGGGAAATGGTTGCTGTATTTCCCTCAGCTTGATTATTTTGGAGACCTTGTGATCTCACACCTGAAAAAACAGTATTTATGATACTCAGTATAAAAATAGTGATGTTAATTTATTAAGGACCCAATGTATTTCAGAACTTTGCTGGACACCAGGAGCACAGGCATAAAAGGCATAGTATTTGCCTCTGAGCATCTCAAGTTCAAATGGGAAAATTTGGTCATTGCAAAAGTGGGATAAAAACTGTGGGAAAAGGGAAGCAGGAGAGGGTTTGTGGCCACACAGAACACAGAGTGGAGACTTAGAGGTAGGTGTGCTTCTTGCTGGAACAGAGTATCAAAGGTGGAGAGGAATTAGCCAAATGACGGCTAACACCTATAATCCCATAACTTGGGAGGCCGAAGCAGGAGAATTTCCAGGGCAAGGCCAGCTTGGGCTACATAGCAAGTTCAAGACGGGTCTGAACTACATAGTAAGACCACATGTCAAAAAAAAAAAATGAAGCAAGTAGAGATGAATATTCCTGGAAGCAGGATCATGTTATAAAACCCTAGAGCTGCGGTGGCGAACCTGTGGCACCGGGGCCACAGCAGGCTATTTGTTGTCATTGAAAACTCTAATAGGTTTGCCATCCCTGCCTTAGATACATGAAAGAGTTCTAAGACATCCCATGGCCCACGCCATGGAGTGTACAATGCAAGCGTTACAAGGAAGAAGGCTAGAGAGAGGCAAGACCAGGTCCCAAGTATCATTGAAGGCCACGTAGGAAGGTGGAATATTCTGAAGGATCTCACAGAGGCCAGCAGAGCCATCATATCTGTGCTATGAACCAGTTAAACTAGCACAGTGAATCCATCCCAGGCCAGGCATCTCTGAGAATAAGAAGAGTTAAGCTATTGGAAAAGCTGCCAGAGAAGTAAACCAAGAGAGGAGAAGGAATACAGATCACATATAATCTTTTGTATCTAGACAGACACCTAATGTGAGTCATCTGATTTCGCTGAGGTCACCTTTAAATCATAGGCTCTGGGGGGCTGACAGTGTGGGACTTATTCCAGCTTCCAGCAGCATCCAACTCATCACCCAGCCAACACCAGCTCCAGGGGTCACATTCAGAAGAGTGGTTTGGACTGGCTGACCATTGAAGCCAGTGGCTTGCAGTACGCAAGGCAAAGTGTGTACCATTGAGAACAGAAGACAGCCACAGAAATTGTGTTCAGAAACACTAATTTAGAGATTTAAAAAGGCAGACAGGTCTGAGATGAAGCCTGAGGACAATGAAGATGAAGACAGGAATGGAGGAAGAATACAATAGTGTCAGATGGGGCAAAGGAGGTGAGTTTTATGGAGGAGGATGATCAACAAAATGGTGAGGCAGGGAAGGAAAGCAGTTAGTGGGGAAGGAGGAATGAAAGCAATTGCCTGGGGCAGAGAGGAAGTGGGGAGGGAAGGAGTAAATGTAGACAGCGTGTGGGTAAATTTGACTTTCAAAGGAAGGAGTGGAGGAGGCTGGAAAGGTAGGGAGAGTCTCTGTGCTGCCAGAGGTGACCTCGCTCGCTGCGCTCTCAATTACAGCCAGGACACAGGGTGCATCTTCAGACCGTACAAGCTACAAATGGGGCAGGGCACATGATGGAAACCTCCTAGTCAGGAAGCGAGGGGTACAAAAGAGGGTCAAGACTCAAGGAGGCTCTGGGTGAGGAGTTCTAAAGAGGACATCTTTGATGAGGACCTATGGGGAATAATAAAACGGCATCAGATTGGGATCAGTCCACCTACTACTTCCTCTCACTAGCTGTTCACTGGAGGCAGGCCCTCTCTCAGAGCCTAAGTATTCTTGTCTGTAAAATAAGGCAAATACTATCTGTATCTCCCATGTCGCTGGCCGTAGTGAGAATTAAACAGGATAATACGTGTGAAGAGCACCTCGGAAATTTGAAAGCCTGTACAACTGTGAGATGTTGTCGTGTGAGAAGAGGGGCCTTCTGGCTGCCCTCTGCCACTGGCTGAAGTGCCATTTTCTGTTGAAGTTATTTCAGGCACCTTGGAAAACCTTTCTTCCAAATTGCAGGCAAGATCTCTTCTGGAGACGTCTCTTTTCCTTTTACCCACTCGGAAGGGAAAGCTCTGTGGATACCAAAGGGAAAAAAAACATTAAAAAAAAACAGAAAGAAACAATTAAAATAGCCCCAATTGCTAATCACTTTTACAACAGATAGAGGAATGCATGAAAATTGGGTGGACATGTTTCTTCCTACGTATTTACTCTTCCCTGTTATAACCCTTTGGAAAGACATCTTTGTGGAGGTCACCACCCTAGAGAAAGATGGTGTGATCCCTGCCTGCTGAGACAGAGTATCACAGAGCAAACAGACTGTACAGATATCCATGTTCCTCCTTTTTATTGTTTTAAATTCGTCTTTCCCTCCTAGCCCCAAAAAAATGCATACTTTCATGATGTTTGTCATGTTGTTGCTAACATCTGTATTTTTAATTAATACAAAATCACACCCGTGCTAGATAATTTCGACAAAAACAAAGATTGCAAACTGGCATGTTGCAGGTCAAGACTGTTTGCAAATATATTTTCTTTAACCCATAGATTTTTTTTAAATTGATGTTTTATATTTAAACAAACCACTGTCCACCACCTCTTGAAACGTTAGAATCTCAGACCACACAAGGTAGGATTCCTGGTCCCCCCGACACCAGGTGACCAGAGCCTCACTCCTCTTCTGTGGTCTCAAGCTGGTTCCCACAGGTCCTGGAGAATTCCAAGGGGAATCCAAGTGTGTAATCCCTGATTTAAAACCAAACCGGTAAAGTATAACGGTAAGGGAGCAGTTTGTTTCTGAGCATAAAGTGGTTCAAATAAAGAAAAAGCAAATAAAATTTCACCAGCCCAGATACTTCAGGAGCAGTGCTTGGCTCTCAGCTCTCAGGCCACATTCTGCCTACCTCAGTAAGGAACTCTACAGAAGTAGATGTCAAATCTTTTCCACTGTGTACTTCCTTGTATGATAGAGATCAAAGCAAATGAAGCTATTGCCTTTGCAGAAGGCCACTGCAGAGCCCAAAAGAAAGATTTTTATTACTTCAAAGGCAGAGGCAGTTGGCCAAAAGATTCCAGAGTGCTCTTCCTACCCTCACAGGGTTAAGAAACTGATAACCTGTGCTTGAATGGAAAGACATCTGGTGGACCACACTTCTCTTTCAGAGTTAGGAAAATAAAGCTCATTCTAGGTTTATTAACACAGACCTGCTGGTCATGGACGGCCTGTGCCACATAGAAGAAATATTCCCAAGCAGTGCATTCTTTGGCTCTTGTCAAATGGTCTGTTGTCTGTGGAATTTCCTATTCTCCAGTCTCAGAGCAGAAAGCAGCCCCCCTCCCTCCCCGTTTTGGCCGTCATGAGGCTTAAAGAGGATCATTTGTTTCCATTACAGTCCTTGAAACCCTTCCTTCCCTCCTCATTAATGAATTTCCAGTCTTTCATCGAAAAACAAAAACAAAAAAACAAACACAAAAAGGATCTGGCAGAGGATGTAGTTAAGTGGCTGGCGCGCATGGCTGTGCCGGCTTTGGGAGAGGAGACGGCCATTTACTGATTGCAAGGAAGGGTTGACATCCTTGGTTAGTATGCTAATTCCGTCCCCTGCATTTAACATTCAGATCAGGTCTGTACAGGCCCTCCAGAGCCGCAGAGTCCAGGGATGGGTGGCTGTCTGCCTTGCAGCACTGAACATGCTCTGCATGAATTACATAAATACCCAAACATTCCATCTGCGCCGGCTTCACTCTGTCCCTCCCTCAGACACACAGACACAGAGCCGCGCACATGCAAGCACACGCTCCGCATCATGGCAACACATGCACACACAAATGCTACAGACACGGGTCTCTGCGAACGCTGACAACTGCAATGTAAGGTCCCCGAGTCACCCACGTCTGGCTTAATTCCCCCTTTTGGGTCTCCTAAGCTTGTTACGGCAGGATAAATTTCTCCTGCTCAGGAAACTTGGAAGGTATTGGGGAGTCCAAATGAAGGAAGCAACGTGAAGATAAAAACTCATTCAGAAGAAAGATACCTTATCTATTTGACCTTCCAGTTCCAGAAAAAAAAAAAATACCCAGTTCCACTCATGAGAAAGAGAATCATACAGCTCAGTTAACCGAACACTCAGATAGAAGGAATATCCAATTCATTTGATTTCTTAGGGTCTCCACTTTGCCATAGGTGTTTGGAACCGTATGAAAAAGTCCTATTCATGGTTAGTTTTGGACTCACCAAGCCACAGCTGGGTGACAACAGAAGAGGAATCCCAAACATTGTCCAAATGGCAAAGACGATTGCCTGGCACATTTGCCAGAAGCCCAGCCAATGGAAATCTGAATTTCCTCAACCTCCTTTCTCCAGCCTATTTCTGTAACATTGCGGCAGCTTCCTGGAGACAAACAGAGAATCAGCAGCTCCTAGTATCAGAAGGCATGTTTAGGGGTGGCTTTGAATACAGCGAAGCAATTTGAGCAAACAGAAGGCTCCAATTAAAAAGGAAAGGACAGGTTGGTTTTTATTGTTTGGGTTTGGTTGGTTGGGGGGCTTGGGGTTTTGCTTCTCTCTCTCTCTCTCTCTCTCTCTCTCTCTCTCTCTCTCTCTCTCTCTCTCTTTGTGTGT
>NW_022900944.1:34873545-34914347 GCF_012274545.1 Fukomys damarensis
CTCTCTCTCTCTCTCTCTCTCTCTCTCTCTCTCTCTCTCTCTCTCTTAGTGTGTGCTGTAATGTGTAAGCTGGCATGCTGTGACTCCTTCCCTTGGACAGTCCGGTGGTTCCGGGTCCTTTCCTCCTTTGCCCACACAATATTCCACGTTAAGCTGAGGAGCTCCGGGCAGCTCCTAGCAGAGCCTCCCAGCACAGCGATGGGTGTTTTCTCTGAGCTGCAGACTTGATTTGCCTCGATTTTTTTTTTTTTTTTGGCTCTGGTCCAAGATGTTTTCCTGTCATCAGTTCACTGTCTTTTCCAGTAATCCCTTTTTTAAACATTGCCAACAATTAGTCGATTTATCTCCACCACCAACCACCACCTCCCACCCCCATATGCACGCAAACACACACTCCACCGAGCCCCGTCACCGTCTTGTTGTGCCTTGAAGTATAAGAAATTACAGCTTCTCATTAGCTGGAGAGCACGTTTGGAAGGGCTTTGTGTTTACTCACTTAGTAAGTGATGCTGGCCTTTTTAATTATTCTCCCTCCGCGTGCCATCAGAGAGCAGCAAGCTGTTCAAGTCAAACCGAACGACTGCACACCCTCCGCAAGGCAGTTGGAAGGAATCGCGCTTTACCTCACTGCTGCTGCGTTCCTCCTTGCCTGTCAGCAAGCCAAGGGATCCCCCAAAGCTCTTACGTAGGAGATACCAAAAGTGTGAGTCACTTTTCAATCCCAGAGCAGAGGACGTCCACCACATTTTGCACGTAACAACAGAGCCAAGATGGGGGTTTCCTCCAAGCCACCAAGATGAGGTTCCGGGAACCAGATGTCCAGCCAGCCCTCGCTTCTTTTTTCTTGCTGTTGCTCCCTCTTTCTCATCCACCCTTGACCATGCCTTCGTCTGGAAGCTCTTCTCTGTGCCTCTTCCTCTCTCTGTTGCCGACAGCCGCAGACCCAGCCCGAGCTGAGTCCCTCTCGCCTTCTGTTAGTTTTCTTCCCCTGCAGCAGCCTTGGGCTGCTACCTCTGCGAGCTGGATCACCAAAGACACACGACTCACTCACAATGAATAATCAATACGGATATTGATCTGGGGAAAATGTTTGTAAATTCCTGAAAGGGAATCAGGAGCAGGGGGCAGGGAGGCTCGTGGGGGACGACGCTGCAGTGTGTGCTCCGCGGCGTTGAGAAGCAGAACCGCTTTTGGATCCCCAAGTTTTGCTGGCTCCAAGGTGACGGTACCGGAATGCGAGCGGATGGACGAGGGCGTGCGCGTGTGAGGAGGGTGTGCTGTCTTCTCGTTTCTCTACAGCTGCTTTCCCCGAAGAATCAAGAGCCAAATGGTCGGGAGCCCCCGTCAGTGCCATGTCTTGGCTGCGGGCCAGCACTGTTTTGTTTTCATTATCACACGCTACTTTGCAATTTGCATAAATACAGGGTTATTTTTTATCGTGTCGCCCAAAAGATAAAAAAAAAAAAAATAGAAGTCTTTGTTGTGTGCAAGAGGGGCTTGCTGCCTACTCATCAGGGCTAAGGATTTACCTCCAAGGCAGGGCTTTGCAGCCGATGTAGAGGGCTCCAGGAGAAATATTGGCAAAGAAGTGGTAATCACAGAGAGAAAAGAACACAGGAGACAAAAAAAGAATTTAGTGAAAACTGCAGGGCACTCAGCTTGGGAAAACCAAGTATTAGGGACCCATTTTCCTTGGCAGAGAAGTGGCAGAGACTTAGACAAGCAAGTAGAGGTATCTAGCCAGTGACCTGGTTAGAGGCGTCGCGTGCTTTCTGCGGGAATGAACCACTGATCCGTGGGGGAGAGGCATGCGGGCCAGTGAACATGCACTTGCTTTAACCCCACGTCCTTCCAGAATGTGGGAAAACTGGGCACAGATGGAACCATCTCTCTCAGCTACCTTAGCCTGATGGTTTTCCTGCAACTCAGAGTTTTCACTCCTGGTCTTTTTCTTTACCTTCCCTGCAGCTTTACCTCATCAGCTAAGCTCCCTAAGTTGCACCCAGCAGTCATTGAATGGAATTTTCAACCTCTCCTTAACTCTGACCTTCAGGAAAGTGGGCACAAAAGCACTGTAAGCTGTGGCTTTCTCCCTGCATACTCCTCTTGGCTGTGAACTTGAGGCCGCGCACTCCCAAAGTCAAGCCCCAAAGAGATGTAGGATGTGTTCATCTTAGGAAAACCTTCCAGCTCGCTTGGCTGTTGGGCGGTGGGCACTCTCCTAGCCATAGCCTCTGAGCCTTTCTTCTCTTCCTCCTCGCTCTGCTTTTGCAATCTAGTAATAAAATATCTCTGGGATCATTCTACCCTTTCTCCCACTGTTCAACCTCTTCCTGGCCTGGTGACAAAAGGGATGAGTTGTCACCTTCGAGATAGCCATCTAGAGCAAGACCTCCATATGAGGATTCAATTCCAACGCCTCCTGTCCTAAAAGGAGCTGTCCACTTTATCAGCACTGGGGGTTTTTCCCCTTTCTGGCTTCTGATTAGCTCCAGCAATCCAGTTAGCAGGAGAATTTATATCACATAGTCTGAGGTGCCCATTCTTAACACAGCAGCCCAAATCTCATAAATTCTGCGGATACCATATCTCCCTGTGACATGGATTAATTACAGTGGCAGGCCTTCCTGAGGTCTACCAGTAAAGGTATATGTGATTGTCAAAATTAAAGAAGAGGCCAAGTAAGATATCCTTTATGATAAGAGAGACAGAAAAGCTGCTGAGGGAAGTCACTGTCAGCTTCTGTCTGTGTTCATACCTGGCTCTAGTGGTGTCCAAGGGTCCAGGTGGGCTAGAACTGAACCTTATGGACCATTCAGAAATGGCCTAATCTTGGCACACTCTTGTGTTTTTTTCATATCACTGAGGAATTTGTTGTGATCTTCCAGGCTCTTAGAGACTAATTTTGTGGCTCTCCTCTATACACCCCCCAAATAATCACACTCTTAAACTCTCCATGAAGAGGGATGTCGTTATTCTCCATGACGTTCCTTTCCAGTTGGGTACAGCCATGATATTGGCAAATCCTTGCATCTATCTACAATTTCATTCCAAATTTACCCCATAGTCATCAATCTCTAGGATCCATCTATCCCTTCATTTAGCTACATTCATTTATATACCAACTATTTATTCTGCTTCCCAGGCATCTATTCATCCATGAGCTCTCAGTATCCATTTTCTAACCATGTATTGATCTATGAATATCTTTCTATTATCTGTCATCTACTTGTCTATCCATTTGTGTCTCTATTAATTCATTCATCTGTATTACCCATCCATCTGTTTTTCTATATATTCATTAATCTATTCAGGTATCTATCCATTCAATCATCTATCATCTGCTGATCAGTTACCAATCCCTTTTTCATTTTGTGCCTTTTGTTAGCTATGATCTTAACAGAATTCCAGATTCACATTCTCAATCATTTTTAAGGTTAAATAATGCCCAATTTCCAAATGAAGCCTATAAACGCTATATACTTATATACTCTGGTTTAAAAGAGTGAACTAAAAAAGTACCTCAGTAAAACCATGTGATTTTAAGTGAGTTCAGAATTACAAAGGCAATGTTTTATCCTAAACTCCTGGAGTATTTTTCTTGTTTAATAGAGCTATGCATTTCTACTCCCTTTTTAAATGCCTTTAGAAGAGGGACATTTTAGATGAGGTGTACACACTGGTCTCTGTTATATCTACCACTGAGAGACCCCATGAAAATGATCCAGTTCAACCAGAGGTAGCTTGAGATCACTTTTTATCATAAATAAAGAGGGGCTGGGGATTTAGCTCAGTGGTTTTGCAGCCTGCCTCGCAAGAGCAAGGGCCTGAGTTCGATCCCTGGTACCAAAAATAAATAAATAAATAAATAAATAAATAAATAAATAAATAAGATACTCACTCTAAGATGGCAGTGCAGTTATGCACTTTTGGGTTTCTCCTGTATCTGGGTAGAAAAATAAATATAAATAAATAAATAAATAAATAAATAAATAAGATACTCACTCTAAGATGGCAGTGCAGTTATGCACTTTTGGGTTTCTCCTGTATCTGGGTAGGGAGTCAGAGACCTGTATTCTAAGTCAGAATCCTAACTGAGTAGCAGATCTTGTGTCTGATAATACTCACCATCTGTAACATTCTGTTACTTAGCAGGCAGTATTATCAGCTAAGAATCCAAGATTTTTTGGGGGTGTTTATTTTCAACTAAAGGCTTACTACAGGTACAGTCAGTCTTTTATGTCCAAGGGCTTCCCATCCTGGATTCAACCAATCTCAGATTTTAAATATTTCAAAAGAATATTTTGCATCTGTACTGAAAATGTATGGACATCTTTGCCATTATCCCCTAAACAATGCAGCCTCACGACTATCTACATTGAAATGATATTATAAGTGATCTAGAGATGACTTAAAAATGAGGAAGATGTACATAGATTAAATGTAAACAGCTATACCACTGTATACAAAAGACTTGAGCATCCTTGGATTTTGGTATTTGAGGAGCTCCTAGAATGAACCCTTTGCAGGCACACAGGGAAGACTATAAACCACATCAGGCATGGAGTTGTAAGGAGAAGGCTAGGACCCAAACTATGGTATCATTAAAAAGAAAGAAAGATGGGTTGATGAAAACTACCTGATTCCTTTTCTCTTATTATTTTAAAGAAGTGTGTTGTAATCAGAAATAAGATTGCATGAACTTGTGTTCTAGTCCTAACTTGGCTTTTCGTGCTTTTCTCTAGTAGGTTTAGTAGACTCAATGCCTAGGGCCCACACACTTTTAGGAGCCCAGGGAAGTATTTTAATTTCTTTTCAAATCATTTAAAAGGTAAGGCTTTGGGTCAAAAAAAGTTTTAACATATAAGAGTAATATTATTGTTAATATTCATCTTTATACTAACACTGCCATAAAATATGTCTTAAATTTTTTCATAGGAAGGGAGAGGCCCTTGTAGGCAAAAGCACACAGGAGCCATTAAAGCCATATATAATGTGACTCTGACATCATCCAGATTACCTGTAATGTAGTTGCTGTGCTCAAAAAGGCATAATTGGTTAAGGATCCATTCAAGAGCCAGGCTTCCTGGGTCCAAACCCTGACGCCTCTGCTTGCCAAAGTCACTTTACTTCTCTAATTCTCACTTTGCTTAGCTATAAACTAGAGGTACTAATAGTAAGGAAAGCATAGGGATGTTGTGAAGATTCAATCCGATTATACCTGTCAGCTGCTTAGCACAGCACCTACGCATAATGAGGGCTCAATAAAATTTGTTGAATAATTGCCATTATTGTTATTGTTTTAGCTTTGATGTCTTGGCTTTAAATGCCTATATCTCTATTATCCAGCAGCTATAACTAAATAAGTTTTTCATTTTAAAACATTGTATTGTTTGTCACCAAGGAAGGAAGAAAAAAGGTGATTATTGAAGTTTCTCTCTACTCTAGAAATCAGAAAATTTTCTCTCCTAAAAGTAGTAAATTCTATACTCTCTACCTGGAGTCAGGTCTTTATTCCATATGGTAAAATTCCTTTAATAAATCAGCATCATCTCTCCTGATCAGAGATTTGATTCTTTCCTAACCTAAAACAATACTGCAAAAATCTTATTAAGAACCACAGGTTAAAAAGAGTATTGTCAAAACTTTCTTTCTCTTTCTCTCTCTTTTCTTTATTATCTCCTCATTTTTTTTGTCATTTAACTCCAATTATGAGATGCTAAGTGCTTTTGGAAATTTCATTGTTAATATCTTCTTACAGTGCTATTAACGTAAATCAAGTTTAATAGTGTCCCAGCAAGTGTAAAAGCAATCAAAAATTCAGTACTCACGAATCATTCTGTAATTTCAGCATAAAATGTTAATAGAAATAATATCTAATATCGTAAAATATCAGTAAATTCAACTTTAAATATAGGTGATGAATTACCTCACTGTCCTATAGCATTTGCAGAATATTCTAGTACGAAGTACCTAATTGGTGGAGCCATACTTCAGTCATACTCCAGCTGCTGTAAGTGTTCTCCTCTTACTAGCCAATCCCAGCAGAGTTCATAGCTAATAAAAGGTATTTCTTCATCCCAAATATATCAAGTTATTTGGTGATCAGGAAAAATGACTCGGGTTCAAAGTGAGAAATACACCTTGAAGGAATCCAAATGAATCCAAAGAGTAGTTCGAGTCTAAGAACATTAATCGCTTGCTCCAAGGTCTTGCTTGCCATGCCATCACCAACAATGGCTAAGATGTAGGCTCAGTCCCTGGGGAGCTCACATCTCATAATACAAACCAAGGCCAAGATGTGTACAGTTAAAAATAGTTCAAACCCAGTGGTAAAAATAACTATTACACATGCCCATAGAAAACCTCATGGGCTAGAAGTTGGCCAGTTAATTCTTTTACTTAGCTAAAATAGGGACCCTTTTTTTTAAAAGCATGTACTTTAAAGCCTGGGATTTAGCTCACTGGTTCCACTGCCTGCCTTGCAAATGCAAGGTCCCGATTTCGATCCCCAGTACCAAAAAAAAAGCATGTGCTTTAAACATTTTAACTTTATCTCACAAGTACAAGGTCTTGAGTTCAATCCCCAATACCAAAACAAACAAATGTTTTAACTTTAAATAACAAGTACATTCATTCGCCAACCCATGGAACAAAGCCATTCCTTTGAGTGATCTGCTTTGAGTGATCAGGCTGTCTTTCGGTATGAGCCATCCCCTTATTGCTTAGCTAAGTTTCCAGTTTCTGTTATTTTGAAGTGGAGGGAGAATTAAAGACACCCAGGAGACCATCAGAGGGCAAAATTATTCAGGTTTAGTTGTCCTACCTAATGATAACTTAGTGACTTACCTATGTACATAGAGGTGATATAGTTGTCATAGATACATGTCGTTTTTATCCATACATTCCCCTGAGATAATAATTTTATTTAATTAAGCCATGAACATCACAGCGCTCTGGGAGGCTGAGGCAGAAGGATCACAAGTTGGAGCCAAATCTGGGCAATTTAGTGACTTAGTAAGACTCTGTCTCAAAATACAAAAAAGGCTACAAAAGTATATATAGCTCAGTACACAGGCCCTGGGTTCAATCCTCAGTACCACCACCACCAAAACAGGAGTAAATAACTTCAGTAAGAATAACTTCCATTACGAGATTTATGAAATACAACTGATTCTCAGGAAGGATACAGCTCACATGGTGGGCCAATGACTCTGGTGTTGGAGAGTGCGGGCAATTATCTGGACCAACTGAAGTACCATAGGCATTCAGCAGTGGGTCTTCCAGACAGAATAGAAAATGACTATCAGTCCAGATAACTAGTTGGAGTAGAAGCTGTATAAGAAGCCTAAAATAAAGTAATTTTGAGTCAGAACAAAAATCCGTATGAGTCAGTATTCAGCCCTTGTTCAAATTCTACCATGCAGAACTCTGTCTGCCTGGGCCCTGATGCCAGAAAGTCGAGTGAGTAGCTCAAACTCCCCTAATTGAACATATTATTGTGGTTCTGACCTGCAGATATTTATTCAAATTGTCTTAAACCTGGCTGCATTTACAGCCTATAAGGCTGTTCAAAAAAATAAAGCCTTAAATATTTCCTGTCTATGGTAGTTATAGCTTCCGTTTTTGTCCCCAAAAGATCATTTCTTAAACCACTACTTTTTCAGTTGTGTGACTGCATATCCATGATGGTGTAGAAGACCGTGTTTAACAATACATTCCTAATTTTTTCATTTTAATATCTATGCATATTTAAATGTGCATAACCAATATGTAATCTCATTATTTCATGGATGTTATCTCTAAGGATGAGTCCAAATATTTTTTTCTTTCATTACTAAGAAATAAACATGGGCTTTTGCACTGAGCTAAATTCCTGACCCTGTTCTATTTTGTTTGTGTTTTTTGTTTTTTGAGATAGTTCTCAGTAAGTCACTAAATTGCATTAGCTTGACTCAAACTTGCAGTCTTTCTGCCTCGCCCTTCAGAATGTTGGAATCACAGCATTCTGTGTACTACCATACTCAGCTAAATATATTGGATGGACTTAATGAGAACATTAAAAAATTAAGCCACAACGATGAAGGTATAAGAAAAGGACAAAATCATGAAGATGATTAGAGTAAAATGATTGAAGTACAGGAAAACCAGTTTAAGCTTTAAGAAGTATCTCTAATTTAGAATATTCTGCAATTGATCTACCTCCACAATCAGACTTTTCAAGCCTGGAAAGTAGTTTGTGTTCGTGTGAAGCAATTCACCTTTTTTATTTTATGTCGCTTCCTGTTATGCCCTTACTATCTTTGTCCATCTGGTTGAAATTTTCAAGCTTCTATTCATAAGCCTGTGTTTTAAAAAGACCACTGAGAGACCACTTTTTAGTGATTCAAGGTGGCTGGTGTAGCCTTTCATCAATCTTGGAACAATGGAGTCCTTTATCCTATAAATGAGACTCTTTTGGCCATGTTTCTGCAAAAATCTCTTCTTCACAGACCGCATCTAGACAGATGGTAGCAGGCCCTTAGAAACAGTCCTTGAGGAATCCTGGCTTGTTTGGCTTGACTTCTCCTGGTTCAGGGAGCCCCATCTGTTTTCCAGAACTCTGTCCTGGGAAGTTCCTTGTCAAACACATCAACCACAGAGAAGTGTTCCTTACTATGTGGCTGGTTTGAAAAAGAAAATTTTCCAACGATGTTATACATACACTGTGCTACTAAACGCACCTTTTAAAGTAGACTTTATTTTTTAGAATAGTTTTAGGTTCATAGCAAAAGTGAGCAGACAATACAGAGATTTTTCATGTAACCTCTTCCCCTATTCACACACAGCCTCCTTCATTGTCACCATGCCACTCCAGAGTGGTAGCTTTCTTATAATTGATGAACCTGTGTTGGTGTAACAATAGATAACCCAAAGCCATAGTTTACATTAAGGTTCCTTCTTGGTGTCATATCTTCTTTGTGCCAGGACAGATTTCTAATGATGTGTATCTACCATTATGAGAGGACACAAAATAGTTTCACTGCCCGAAAACACCCCTATATTCTGCCTCTTTTTCCCTCCTCCCACCAATCCCTGGCAATCACTAATCTTTTTACTGTCTGAGTTTTGGGGTATTTTTTTCTTTTTCCCAGAATGTTATATAGTTGAAATCATACATTATAGGGCTTCTTCCATTTAGTAATAGGTCTTAAGATTCATCCCTGTCTTTTCATGGCTTGAAAGCCCCTTTCTTTTTACTACTGAATAGTATTCCCTTCTCTGGTTGTGCCACATTTCATCCATCCACCTACTGAAAGACGTGTTGTTTGCTTTCAAACTTGGGCAGTGATGCATAAAGTTCCCTTAAATTTCTGTCTGCAAGTTTTCGTGTGGACATGTTTTAACTCATTTTAGATAAATACCAGTGAGCAGGTCTGCAGGGTTATATGGAAAATTTATTTTGTAAGAAACCATCTTGCAAAAGTGCCTTGAAATTTTGCACTCCACCAGCGAGGAATAGGAGTTCCTCTTGCTCCAAATCCCACTGACATCTGATTTGACTTTGTCAGTGTTTCGGATTTGGGCTATTCCAATAGGTAAGTAGTGGAAACTCACTGATGTTTTCATTTGCATTTGCGTACTAACATAGGGTGAAGAGCAGCTTCTCCTATGTTTATTGACATCTGACATTTTCCTTGATGTGATGTCTGTTAAGGTGTTTGGTGCATTTTTTATTTAGATTGCTTATTTCCTTATTCTTGAGTTTTAAGAGTTCTTTATATAATGTGAGCAACAGTCCTTTATCAGCTATGTCATTTGCAGATATTTCCTCCTAGTCTACAGCTTGCTTTTTATCTTCTTGCCAGTATCTTTCACAGAGCAAAAAAAATTTATTTTAGTCACCTTCAACTTTATTTATGGAACATACCTTTCGTGTTGGATCTGAAGTCATCCCCAAACCCAAGGTCTCCTAAATTTCTTCCTATGTTTTCTTCTAGGAGATTTGTAGTCTTTTGTTTAACTAGGACTATGATTTATCTTGAGTTACTGTTGCGAAGGGTATAATGTTTATATCTAGATTCAGTTTTGCATTCATTGTCCATTTGTTCTACCTTCATTTGTTGAAGAGGCTATCTTTTCTCCATTGTAATCTTTGCTCCTTTTTCAAAGGTCAGTTAACTATATTTATGTGAGTCTACTTCTGGCTCTCTGTTCTTTTCCATTTATCCATTTGTCAATCTTTTTACCAACAACACACAGCTTTGATTACTGTAGCTTTATAGTAAGTCTTGGAGTCAAGTAGTGTTAGTCCTCTGACTTTTTTTTGTCTCATTTAACCTTATGTTGAATATTTTGGACCCTTTTGATCTCCATATAAGCTTAGGAACCAGTTTGCCAATAATCACAAAGTAGCTTGGTGAGGTTTCGACTGAGATTTCACTGAATCTATACATTAGGTTGAGAAAAACTGCCTTTGTGTGTGTCTGTGTGTGTGTGTGTGTGTGTGTGTACCAGGGATCAAACCCGGGTCCTTGAGCTTGCAAGGCTGGTGGCAGAACCGCTGAGCTAAATCCCCAGCGCCTGACATCTTAATAATAGTGAGTCTCCTTATCCATGAACATGTAGTATCTCTCCATTTATTTCAGTCTTCTTTGACTTCTTTCATCAAAGTTTTTCCATGTATCTCTGTACATAGGTTGTTAGATTTATACCTATATATTTCATTTTTGATGGTGCTGTTGTAAATAGTAGTGTGTTTTTTTTTACTTTAAATTTCACTTGCGTATTGTTGGTATATAGAAAAGTTGTTGACTTGTATAGTACCCTTATATCCTGCAACCTTGCTATAATCACTTAATTCCAGGAAGGTTTTGACCAATTCTTTCCTATTTTCTATTTAGACAATTGTGTCACATAGTAATAAAAATTTATGTTGAAGGGAAAATAATAATACTTTAAAGCCAAATAGTTTAAACCTGTACTTTTGCCTTGTTGATCTTAGTATATGACACATAGTATATGAGGAGAGATTAGTCACATTCAATCATTATATTGTTCATCCTTGGGAAATAACTATTACCAGAAGTGACTATTTCAGATTATGTGGTATTATAGACATATAAGGAAAAGGAGTAAGAGACTTCTGGGAAACAATTAGAGATGTATAAAAACTGAAGTTCATCACTGGCTTATGGGTAATAGGGAAACATTTTTAATATCCTAAATATCAAAAAATAGGGATATAGATGAAACATTGTGTTTCATATAATGATATTATATGTTGCTGTATTGTAAAGTGATATTTAAGACATGGAAAGTATATATAACACATTGATAAGGGATTTAACAAAATAATTTCCAAAATAGTGTTGATAAGAGATACCAATTTTATTTTTAAATCTATAAAAATACACATCTTTAAAATAAAATATATATTCATATTTAAGTAATATATAAAATATGTACTTAAATATAAAGTATATAAAATATACACCAAAATTATAACCATGAATATTATTATAGTGGTTTTTATATTCTTTTTTAAATTTTTTTTTCATTTTCCAAATTTTCTACAATGGGCACATCTTTTGTAAGCAAAATATATATGTGTATGTGTATTATATATACATATATATATTATATATTTATGTATGTATATATATATATATATATAGGCATATCATTTATTACAAAGCATGACACAGCAGTTTGACATACAGATTTGGCTTTAATGCTACCAATTTTGTAATTCTAGAAGCACACTTATTTAGTAAACCCTGTTTTCTATTATAATCATGGCCATATATTGAGATGTTATGATTAGCCACATTCTTCTCTTAGAAGTATCCCATATAGAGTTCAGTCTTCCTAGAATCTGAATATAAATACATAAAACTAAGGCAATATCAAAATAATTTAATCATCCTAAGTTGATTTAAAAGAAAAAAACTACAATGGGCATCTTTTGTAAGCAAAATATATATGTGTATGTGTATTATATATACATATATATATTATATATTTATGTATGTATATATATATATATATATAGGCATATCATTTATTACAAAGCATGACACAGCAGTTTGACATACAGATTTGGCTTTAATGCTACCAATTTTGTAATTCTAGAAGCACACTTATTTAGTAAACCCTGTTTTCTATTATAATCATGGCCATATATTGAGATGTTATGATTAGCCACATTCTTCTCTTAGAAGTATCCCATATAGAGTTCAGTCTTCCTAGAATCTGAATATAAATACATAAAACTAAGGCAATATCAAAATAATTTAATCATCCTAAGTTGATTTAAAAGGAATCTCATAACCCCTTAATGTTACCATATTATTTTCATTTTGAACATCAATGACCTGAGCCGAAGAAGCAGAGAGGTGAGAGTTAACAGATGGGTCCACTTCTCCATCCATCTCAAGCACTCCCTGAGAATTTTCTAACCCCATCGTCTTTCTGATACCTCTCTTTAAACTTGTAGGCTTTTAGAATATGTACCTCATCCTTTGAAATTCACCAGCTCTTCCCTGTCTCCAGTGTTCCGGAAGTTCATTCTGAATTCTCTAAGTCCTCCCCACAGTCCCAACCAAAGAAGCTCATTCTCAAGCTCCATCTTCCAGGAAGGTCAGAAGTTGAAGGAAGACATTCAAATATGGTGGCTTGATTACAACACGATTCTCTTGCATTTTCCGAGAGTCTTTCTCCCTAAGGAATTCAGTGGTACAACACCCACAGGGATAAACACTGGAATCCCTTGCACTCATAATAGGTCTTCTCCCTAGGTTGCGAGCTTGCCCCATCCAGGGTATGTCCAGCAATTCCCTGGAGTGCTGCTGTCCTATGAGTGCACCTTCTTTCTCACACACACACATCCGTCATCAGTGCAGCACCAAAAAAGCTTCAGGGACTCCATATCATACAGAGCATCTATGTGAAAATTAGAAAATAGGGACCATTCTCAGAAAAAAAACACACAAACACACACACACTTTTAAAAAAAGAAACACAATCTTCTTAAGTACACTTGGCCCTACAGGCCTTTGGCTTGACAAGCACAGTGCAGTGAATATACATTTCAGCTCCCACTGGTCTTCTTGACCAAATACCTTTGTATAGCAAAGGATTGATTCCATAGTCAAAAAATTTTAGAAAACACTGCATACCAGTCTGTCCTGTTGGAGCCTTACACATCATAATATTGGGACATTAAAAGCTCTGAGATGGCCTGTATACCCAGATCCATGTAATTTCCTCTAACCTAGTATTTCTCTTACCTATTCATGGAAACTACTCTTTCTATTTTTTTTAACTGATTTACCCTTCACCTAGCTTTCCCCAATCATATTTTGCAAATCTGGGACTCTACTTCCTGGAAGAGGCAGCCTTCAGCTTTCGCCAACCGGGATTCCTAGATAAGACCAACCCAGAAGTAGCTATCGCAGTACTCTACTCACTGCCTTGAAGGTCACCCTTTTGTTTGAGGACCTCTCATTGCCAATCATTTGCCAAAATAGTGATGGTGAATTGCAATATGTCCTCATAAATCCACCAGGGCCTTCACTCCGTACATGGTTTGGAACCTGTCCTTCCCTGGTCAGCAGCTCTCACACAAAGTCTCAGCTCCCTCTTGCCCTGCAGTAGGATTCATTCATGGGCTGCCTTTCATAATTATTCAGCCCAACTCTTTGTTTCTAGTCTGTTTAACTGGAGCTCTTGGAGACTGATACATAGCATGAAGGACTGATCAAGTAACTGTTTTTGCTGGTACATAGTTGTTTGTAAAAACAACCACGGCACTAGATTTGTATGATGTTTATATGAACTTTGGTTATTGTGAAAAGAAGCCAAGACTATACAAAGGGTGATCACACTATGCAGTTAATATTTAAGTTTAAAAAGTCAGTTATAGCAAAAGACACATTGTCATCAATCCCTCTCAAAACACTCTCTCTCACTTCAAACACATTTATACTGTCATCTTTCTGAAGCAGCTCTAGAAATCCTCTATCATGAATATCTGTAGGGATTGTGATAAAAAATATAGTAAATGCCACCACTGACCACCATGCAATTAAAAGGAGACCTTGTAATTACAGTGTGCCCTCTTCCACCTTGCTCACCACATGTGGAGGCATGTGGCTTTTGGCTCCTCCTCAAAGTAAAAATGACCGTGAAAGGTAAATATTTTTAATCAATTCAGAACATCGAGGGAGCCACAACTACAGACACTTATGAAAGAAGACTTCCAGAACTACTTCAGAAAGGAGCTAAAATGTTGTGATAAATGTGTACAAAGCCAGAGGTAATATTCTGGGTAGTATTAATATCAATATGTCTTTTACTATAATCAATTTTTAGTGTAAATAGTCACCATATTTTTGTATTATACCTCATATCTAAGAATGTAAATGTCTATCAGCAGATGAATGAACAAAATGTGGTATGTCCATACAATAGAATGTTATCCATAAATTAGGAATGAGATTTTAATACATTCGATACCATGAAGGAACTTTGGAGACATTAAGTAAAAGAAGCCAGATCCAAGGGCCACAAATCATGTGGCTCCATTTATATGAAATATCTATAAGAAGAGGCAAATCCACAGATACAGAAAGCACAGTTGTGGTCCCAGGAGCTGGGGAGAGGAAGGACCGTGGCAGTGGCACCTAATAAGTATGATGTTTCCATTTGGTGGGATTGAAAACATTTTGTAACGTTGTGGCGATATTTACACAATATTGAGAATGTACTTAACGCCACTGAATTATACACTTTAAAATGGTAAATCTTATGTTGTGTTGTTTACTATGACTTTTAAAAATCAAACATTCTACAAAAGCTCTGGGCTGTACAAAAACACTTAAAAGAGTCAGGCAATTTATCCCGGCAGCCAGTTTAAGATTATTCTCATTATACTGTTTCCTCATCCAAAATTCTCACTAGACAGATTAATCATGCCATCTCTGCTGTCAGCTCCTAAGACTGGAATTCCTATTAATCACACAAGCCAAGGTGTATCAGTCATCCCCTTCTTGTTTAGGCATGGTACGCCATCCTCGCGTTCAGGCACAGTAATGAAGAGCTACAGAACTCTTTGGTGTGTTGTCTCTAGCCGCTTCACTGTACAAGCATGGGAAAGGACACACATGAATTGTGTTCCGTTGTAGGTACCCATTCATCAGGACGGGTGATCCTGTTCTATACTAAATAAGAAACAGCTGAAAGACCAGGTGGGCTGGTGAAAGAGGGGACACTGACAAAAAAAGCTTTCACTCTCAGAATAAAACTAAAAGAAGTAATAATTTCTATACCCTAGAAATAACTCGTGGATAATATAAATCACTTATCTCTTTTTTATTATTGTTGTTGTTTCAGTCCTAACTTTGTCAGGTTAAAGACTTCGTATTTTTAGGTTAAGTAGAAAGCCACCAGCAGGGGGAGGTATGCAAGGGAGGTCTGGACCATCCTTGGGGCCCCAAAATGTCCTGGGTGCCTCTGTACACAGGAAGCTTCCTTTGTGCCTTCAGTAAGGGGAAAAATAGCCCTATTGTGAGGCTGTGAGAGAAACAACCTTTAATCCTTGCAAAGCCCAATAATATTATGTATATTGACTGAAACCCCGTGGAGTGGGCCTGACGGGGTTTTTTCATTACCAGGGTACATTGTAACCTAGCTACCTTTGAAAAGTAACCAACATCGAGAGGCACTTGACATTTGCAAAGTATTATGGGTGTCCTCTCTATGTCTTCTCAAGTTCCCAAATTTACAATGGTCTTAATTTAAAAGTTAAGCCAGAGGATCAATTGCTTAGTGGAGGGCCAGGCTGCCCTTTTTAAAACAAAACAAAAAATACCAAACCCCTGCGGGCCAGTGTGACCTGACTCCCTCATTCGGCTCAGGTTTTGGTGAGTCGCACATTGTCCTGTGTTTAATTTCAAAGGAAGGTGTCTGTGCTCAAATCCGATGGTCATGTTCCACTACTCCAGGTGTTGCTGCAATGTATGAAGGCTGCAGCAGCTGGTAATGAGTTGGTGAAAATGAAAAAGGAACATAAGTAGCTTCTTTAGCAAATCCCCTGGAAATGACACAGAGCCTTGAGGATCGATACCATCGATCCATCCAAGGGCTACAGCTCTGCTCCATCTGACTCATCTGCAACAGTCACAGCCCAGAGAAAACAGCAACATTATTACAGGCAAAACTGTGACCAAATCAACTGGGAAAATCAAACTCCAGCCTGCTTTCAGCTCCCTGTATTTGGGCAATGGCCATGGGTCAACATTAGAGCAAGGATCAGGCTGAAATCCCAACAGAGAACTTAAGTGGGCTGCGGTCTTTCTTTCGAACATATCTTTATGACAGTCAGTGATATATATTTGTGCCACTACCTATCTCCTACTGAAACCCAGATCACTGTGCAAACCAAGACTCCTGAACTAGGAACCTGGAGAGTCTGCAGAACTTTCTTGAAAATGCTCAGGTTATATTCAAGGATGTCCTGGTCAAATGGTCAATCAATGTTTCCTAACAAAATCAGGCAGACCATAATCATCACTAAGTAAATTGCTTCTGTTTACCGCAGGCTGGTACTGAGACTCCAAAGACAAATGGGCTGACTCTTGATTTGACTTCACAGTCTTTTGAGGAAGACAGATATAATTTGTACCATATCCAGTATGTGAAGTATGGTTACATCACATCACTGGGAGGAAACAGATTCAGTTGGGGAAGGTTTTGCCAAGAAATTGATCCTTAAGCTAGAACTGAGTTGATGAGAGTTTTTAATGACATGGCAAAGAGTTTGGACTTGCCTGTAAGCCCTAGAAACCATAAAGCAAGGGACTAACATAATACCACCACAATGATAATGCAGGAGGCAAGTGTATCAGTCAGCTATTAATATAATAATGCTGTGTAACAAATCTTTCCCAAAAGGAATGTTTTAAGTATCAGGGGTTGCTTTTCCCTTGTATGTCTATAGGCCTGCTTTGGCGCTGCTGTGCTGGTCTGGGATCGAGGTTCCAGGAAGGGTTCAAGTCAGCTATTAGTGTCCTGTCATTTTTTTTTCCAAACCAGTAACCATCCAGAGGCTACTATTCCATGGCACATAAGCACAGCATAATAAGACTGTAAACAGATACAGTGCCTCTTGAGTTCTTGGTCTTAGTCTAGAACCAGCAAAAGCTTTGTATTGGCCAAATCAAGTCATTTGATTGAGCTACACACCAGTGCAATGAGGAAATACACTACTCCTCTAATGAGAAGGACCATAAAAATCACAAGCCAAAGACTGTAGATGTATAATTCTTGTGTGCACAGGGCATAAAGAATTGTGAACAGTGATTCATTCTACCACACCAGGGAGAGGACAAGCTGAAGGTGGAGAAACCACAGGCAGCCTATGATATGTTGAGTATGGGTCCATGTAAAACAGAAGGAAACAATCCATTGAGCAACCCAGAGAACTCTTCTGAAACTGCAGGGGCCAACCAAGTTGGCCTCACTCGTATATTTAGAACAGGGAGAAAACTCCAGCTAGAACATTATTAAATGGCTGGTTGAAACATTTAGGAATTCCCGGTTGAGTTATAGTCTTGGCAGCAGCTGCTTTCCAGACCCATCTGGTTTGAATCGGCAAAAGTGCAGCTGTACTTGTTGGTATGGGTAAGCCTTTCCCTTGAGTAAAGGGCCTGCATGGAAGGGGTGGAGAAAGGATGGAATTGTTGTCATGAAAAATGGGTAGAGAGAACAACAGAGCTACTACTGTTTCACGTTGCCACGCAGAAGTGGGCCTGTGGTTCTGGGCTGGAGGACAGATTCTTGCAGGATTACTGGGTCCTCTCTACTTCTCTGAAACTGTCATACCCAGTAGATGCTGTCACATTACATACTTGGGTTATGAATTGATTGTTTTGCTTTTATGGGGCTGGTATAATTAGTTTCACATTTTTAATTTATAGCATCAGCAAAGCTTTTTAATCCGTTATTTATGGCAAAGAACTAAGAACTAAATTGCCTCCTGCCCCTCAATAGAAAGGACTTCAGTTCCTTAGTCCATGATCAGTTGTTTGGCTAAGCCTGTGGCCTTCAGAAAGGAAAACTTTTCTCACAGAAGACTTGCTGCCGCTTCTTTGGATTTCCTCCTCCATGAATCCTGGAAACCCTATAAAAAATAATAAAAATAAAATAAAATACTCAAACATTTGAATGGAGTAAAGTTTCTGGGAATCTCTGCTTTATGAGAAAGTGAAGCTGGCGAGGATGAGAAACTCCTGTCAGAAAATTTCCATTTAAAGAAAGGCCTTGTGTTTGTTGTACTTTCTCACTTTGCTCTCCCTCTCTGCGGTATGCTGCTGTATCATTATTTTCTTGAAAGAGTTAAGGGGTCTCTAACATACGAGCGGTGACATCTAAGAACTGGGATATATGCTCAGAAATCTATGCCGTGAGCCGAGGGTCTTGGAGATGGGGCAAGTTCAAGGGCAGTGCAAAATGACAGATTCCAAAAGTATCCTGATGTACATCTAGGTTATGTAATGGGGATCAGGATGCATCTGATCTGGCCTGGGAGAGCAGCTGAGAGTTTTTTTTTGGAATCCTCCTCCTCCTTTCAATGAACTGCACTGACAGCCTCATCCTAAGTCACTGGCAGAAATCACAGTCACACCAACAGGTCTGCAAAGACAAGATGCCCCATGCCTCTCACTCGGGCACTGCTGCTGAGATGGCATGAGGAAAGCGTGGGCTGCATCCGTACCGGTAGCCCCAGTGGCAGCCCAAACTGTATGCTCCAGTTGTGGCTTCCGTCCCAACTTGGACTCCCTGCCCCAGGCCATTTGAGTTGCTGTGTTGAGGGGTTAAAGAAGATGCCACATCGGGTGTGCGGGAGCATTTCCCACAGGACAAAGAGGATACGGATGCTGAGCTGGGGTTCTGCCCCTTCCCCACCCCTTTTCTGCTGAGGGCTCTCAGTGTTTAGTGGATGTTAAATAAATACCAATTGAATTGTACATTTAATGAGGTGTATCAAACATGTAATAAGATACATATCTAGTAAACAGTTGTGAAATCTCAGTAAATATATCCTTAATAATAAAGGCTACAGATGGCTTACAGATTGGATCAAAGAACAAAGACTAAAGCAGCTTATGGAAGGAATAGAAGAGCCATCTTCTGAAAACTGAGAAGACAGCTGATTTTGAGCCAGAATTTGATACATGTATCTGTGTCCAACTAGAGCAAAAATGGGAGCCAGGCCTACGAAGGAGAGCCTATAAACTTCAAAACCTAAAGATGAGGAGAAATAGTGACTAAAATGAAAGACAGAAAAATGGTTCCTCACAAAAAAAAAAATGTCATCAATGTTTTAAACAGTCTTTCCCATTTTAGCAGAATGCAATTCTCAGTATCACACATCTACCCCTTCAATGTCCCCAAACTGCAGGGATTCACCAAGCATGAGAAAACAAGAGCCACATGATATGTAGGTAAAGTTTATTAACTTGTTTTCCTGTCTCCAAAAAGGTGGTAATTATCATATTATATTGCAATATGCTATTGAAGTTACCTCTGACAACTGCCGTTGAACACTGATTGCTTTCTCTTTGCCCACAGAGGTTGAGCTCAGAAGTCTTTCCCATTAGCAGAATGCAATTCTCAGTATCACACATCTACCCCTTCAATGTCCCCAAACTGCAGGGATTCACCAAGCATGAGAAAACAAGAGCCACATGATATGTAGGTAAAGTTTATTAACTTGTTTTCCTGTCTCCAAAAAGGTGGTAATTATCATATTATATTGCAATATGCTATTGAAGTTACCTCTGACAACTGCCGTTGAACACTGATTGCTTTCTCTTTGCCCACAGAGGTTGAGCTCAGAGTCTGGTTAGGCATGATTGTTTGCTAAGCAATTGGTGCTTAGGGTTGAGGAAAAAGAGGAGGAAAGAAAAATTTGCAGAGGGCAAAGTGTCTTACAGTGAAAGCTGAAATAAGCACAAATCTCAGGACAGTGTTTCCCAGCTTTGTTCAAATCATGACAAAGAAAATGATTCTCTGTGTCCAGTACGCTGGGATAATAAAGGGCCAGGGGCTCTCAGCCATCTTTAGGGCAGAAGAACCTCCCATTCATCACACTCTTTGGAGAGTATGTCCTGTCCCACACAGAGGGGTGCAGAGCTTTGGAAACTGAGACGGCGTATTCCATCTTTCAGATCATGAACCATCCCAACTTAAACGTTGTCAAAAAGCACAAAGAGAATGATAACTTACATCTTTATTACCTCCTGGGGGCCTGATACTGTTCTAAGCCTTTCCCTGTATTAACTTACTATTATCCCTATCTCCACTTAAGAAATGAGGACACTGAGTGGCCCCAGAAGTCTCTTACCCAGGACCCCTCAGCTGGTAGATGATGGCTCTGAGATTCAAAGCCAGTTGGTCTGGCTGCCAAGGGCGGATTTGTACCTCCCAGTCTGTATTAATTCTCGGCAAGAATTTTAGAGTCAGGGGTCACATAGAAAAGTATGTTTTTAGTGTATATCAGGGTAAACTCTGGAGACAACTCACAGCCCTGTGTGACAGCAATAGGAGCTGGGAACAGATCAGTGAAGGGTCAGAGAGGCACCCTATTGCCAAATACCTGTCACTCCCCTGCACTCTACTAGTGTGCCAGAGCATAGCAGTTCAGAAGTTCTGCTCTGTATAGATATCTGGGATATACATAGTGTGGTTGTCTATAACAGCAGGACAATGCCTTCCAACAAAGCACTAGAGAGTAGATAGGTGATAGAAGTGGGTAAAATCTATACACTAGCATCCCAGGCAGCCTTTATAATATATGATGTGAAAGTGTATTCATTGGCATGGAAAGACGTTCTTTAAAAAAGAAATCAAGTAACAAAACAGTATATAGACATTCTGATCTCATTTTTTTAAAAAATAACAGAAACAAATAGCCAGGTGTAGTGATGCATACCTGTAATCCCAGTACTTGGGAGGCTGAGGCAGGAGGATAACAAGTTTGAGTCTTATGTGGGCAACTTAGCAAGACCCTGCCTCAAAATAAAAAATAGAAAGTTCTAGGGATATAGCTCAGTGCAAAGGCACCAGGTTCAATCCCAAGTACCACCAAAGAAGACCAGAAAAAAGGACATATGTGTATGCATAGAAAAACCAGACTAACAAGTCTTTGTAACTATGATCTCAGTAATGGAATTACAGATAGTTATGTTTTATTTTTATCTGTTTTCTCTATACTTTTTATATAATGAGAATGGATAACTTGAAATTTTTTAAAAAGAGAAGTTACCTGCTGAATTCCTACAGAAGAATTCTTAATACACACAGTCCATTTCCGTCTGAACAGTTTTTCCAGACCAGCGACTTTCAACCTTGCATTGTCATTGTTTTCAGCAGCAGAAGTCTTTCCCAATAAAACCTCACTCATCCTCCCAATGTATAAAACAGATCAAATAAGACTTTGTGCTAGAAGCCAGGTGTGAGGCCCGGAGCCCGCTGCCCACTTCTGGCCCCTGCCACCATCCTGTTCCCAAGCCCCTGGGTCACAGCACACCTCCTGTAACACCTGCAGGAGAATCAGACTACCCCAGAGAACACACACTGAAGGAATAAATCATTTAAACAAAATCATGGCCATCAAGAGAAATCCAGGGAAACTCAGTGGTTTTTAAAATTAGGACTTAAATGTTAGAGCAGAGATGTCCGTTGGGTCCTGCTCTGTGGATGCTTAGCAGGTGCTTCCAGGTGGTTTTCCCCTTGTTTTCTAACCTGACCCCTTAGTCATGGACACAGGTAGACAGATTTCTTTTGCTTTTACTTTTACTTCCCTGCCTCAATTCTGCCATTTGCTATGTTACCCTGTGTTTTGCCTGTTTTTTTTTTAATGGTTAAATTTCTCTCGACTGATAAATGAGGGTGTGTAGCCACTTAATAACTACTCTTCAGTGTCATTAGTCAGCGACCTCAAGAAAAGTCCAGAAGAAGCCCAGTGCTCAGAAATTCTAATTTCCCTACCTTGCTGGAGCTGGCTTTTCCAGCATTTACCTACCTCACATATAGGCAAGCCAGTTACAATCGGTAGAAAACCATTTTAAAGAAACTGGTTTTGGTGGGAGTTTTTTTCATGTAAATTTTCCCCATCAACCGATATTTATGGTTGATAACTAACTGGCAGGTTGAATTCTTTCCTGATGTGGACTTTGAATCTAAAGCCAGGGACCAGGGGGCTCTACCTCTTCATTTTTCTAGAATGAACCCAACAGTCCACCAAAGAGATACCTTTCTGCTTATATGTGTTATTCCATCTCAAGAGGAAACGTTAGTAGAGCCATAATATAGGAATTCCTCGGTTCACAAACGCCTCTGTTGATGAACAATTAGGTTCGCGAGCAGAAGTGGTCGGCGTAATTTGGCTTCTATTGATGAACTCCGCGTCAGGTAATGAACGCGAGCACGACCGCAGCCATCCTTCCTGCTCTGACCTGTGGTCGCGGCTTCCCTCGTCGAGATCGTGGTGGCAGGCAGAATTGTGCACACTCGCTGTGAAACTTTTCTGTGTGCTTTTTAGCACATACCGTACTGTACAGTGTTATTCAGTCCCGGACGGTTCCAGGGAAAGTGCAGAGCGAGCAGGGTGGTAACAAGAAAAGCACAGAGCAACTGTTCGGTCTCTTCATACTGTGTGGTACTGTGCTCTGTTTCACATTTTTGTAGGTTAAAAACTGCATGTGATTCAGAACGGATGAACCTTATTTACGTTGACCCTTATGCAGAAATTTGATTCTGTTTGCAACCAATTCGGTTTGCGACCAGAATTGTGAAACGAATTGATTTTGTGAACCAAGGTACCATTGTCAATGCGAATTTAGTGAGTGGTCATTCCTTTAGAGGGCTCTGGTTCATCTGTGCCTCCCAAGTGCTTTAAAAACAGATATGACACTTGGAAAAAATCTTGCAGAACAGCAGCTAAGACGTTCCTACCTCTTTCTTCGTCCCACGAGTCTCTTGCTTTTCCTGCCTACCATCTGTGTGGTTCCCCTGCATGGGAGCAGCGTCATGGCTTTTAGAAAGGATTAATTGTGACACTGTAAGCTCAACTTTACTGAGCTGAGCTGAAATCTTGTTCTGTATGCTACAGGTTATTAGGGTTAGCTGAAAGAATGTGCATTTATTTACTGAAGGTACTTTATAAATCAATACCTTGTTTTTGAATTCAGGTCAATAGGAATAACTCTGAAACACAACCAACAACTCCAGCAACCCTAAAACAGCACTTTCAACTTATTGATTTTTAGAAAAGTATCTTTTCCTGGCATTATTCACACACCCTTGATAAGCAACTCAATGCAATCAAAAAATTTAATGGATCTTTTTTATCCCCAAAATATATATTTATGTTTTTTCAATGTGTCTTTGAATTGCAGCCAGTTAAGTTCTTTGGAAAAAATAAGTTGGAGGAGAGAAATGAAAGATAGAATTGGCATTTATTCTTTGTCCTTTTGCTCTCAGTGTTAGAGCTCAGCTAACCAGATCTAACAACTATATAGTATTTAATTTTATTCAGGGCTTTGGTGACTTTAGGTACAGTATTTCTCTAATTTTGCTGGAATTCATGTTTTTTTAATGGGGCAGTAATTATCAACCTCCTTAGCAAAGCATGATCTTGACCTAGGCACTTTATAATTCATAGTCAGAATACTCTTATTTTGCTTCTAGGCCAAGTATCCCTAGACTTCAGGGGGTTAGTGAACTCCAAAGTTATTTACAAATTTGCTTCTATCTGTGTGTGAATGCTCATTTCTTACAGAAGGGAGAACATGAATGGTTCTTAGAGGAACCATGACCCTGAAAAGGTACCTATTACTGTAAAACAGTCATTCTCAAAATGCATTCTGGGCACTGCTGGGTTTCCTGAAGTCAAAACAACTTGCATATTAATATAAGGAAGTCATTTGCCTTTTTCACTTTCATTCTGCCACAAGTGTACCATGAGGTTTTCCAGAGGCTGCATGACATATAATATTGCAGCAGATTGAATGCAAGAGCATATCTGAGGATCTGGCTGTCTTCTATTAAACCAGATACTTACAAAACTGTGAATCGATGCCTGCTCTGGTTTAATGTGTGTCCCCTCCAAAACTCATGTGGACGTTAATCCCTGTACAACAGTCTTGGGAGGTGCAACCTGTTGGGAGGATTTAGGTCATTGGGATTCATGAATGGATCGATGCCATCCTAAAAAGGCTTATGGGGACTGTGGGTGTAGTTCAGTGGTAGCGCACTGAACTAGCATACATGAGGCCCTGGGTTAGATGCCCGGCATAGCAAAATTAAGGGAAAGGGGAGGAGTGGATAGGAATGGGTTCTAGGTACATTTCTGCTCTTCTGCTATCTGAGGACAGTGTGATCTTCCCACTAGAGAATTCCACATTCAAGGCATCCCCTTGGAAGCAGAGGCTGGTCACTCACTACACACCAGATCTGCCAGCATCTTGATCGCCTCCACAACTGTGCAAAATAAATCTCTACTGTCTACAAATTGCCCAGTCTGTGATTTTATGTCAGAGTATCACAAAGAGACTGAGGTAATGCCACTCTTATCACTAAATTATTTCATTTTGGGAAATATAATTATCTTCATTAAAATGTGTTACTTATGTTAATCTGGGTAGGGGGTTCATTATTTTATTTTCAAGTGAACTAATAAATGTTTTAATTTCTCCATTATTATCAATGAAATATATCAATAGATATAACCCAGACAAACAAAAGCTAGTTGGCATCCTTCATGATTTTTGACCAGGCCCAGTGGGACCAAAAATTTAAAAAGTGAGAATTGCTACTGCAGAAAAGGTAGACTTTTTTCTGAACAACTCTAGAATTCAAAAAAAAAAATAAAAACAGTTAAATAAAAGTAAAAATAAAATAGATCATATAATAATTTATAAGTGGCATTATAGTAATTAATTTGCAAGTAGATATTTGTGTTGTTCCTCATGTATTGGGTCAAACCACATGAAATTGTCAATATTTGACCATTTCTCACTTATAAAATGGTAATTGCATTTGTAAAACCCAATGCAAATGATGTTATGGCTTGTAATAGATGTCGCCCCAAAGCTGCGTGTGGTCGTAAGTGGAGAGTTTTGAAGGTAGCTGGATTAGGGTGTGTCAGCGTGGGGTATGGGTGTGATACTAGGATTAAGGGTGTGGATAATGGGAGACACATCCTGGGTATGGGTGGTACCAGTCACTAGGCGTGTCGGCTAGATGGAATATCTGCAGGCTTACCGCTATTGCTTTGCTGCTTGTTGCCTTCTGCCTGCCATGCCACGGACTTTTTCTTCTCTGTGGTGTCCCTAAGCCATGCTGTCCTGCCTCAGACCAGCTGACTATGGCATGAAAACCTCTACAAACTGTGAGCTAAAATAAACCTTCCCTCTTTAACTTGTCAATATCGGGTATTTTGTCTCAGTGATAAGAAGAGTAACTGGGACCCCTTTTAATCCTCCAGATGAGTTGCTGTTACTTTGGTACTGCAGAGTTATTTAAGGAAGTACTGGTAAAAGAGTTTCACTATTTTACCTGTATTCTTACCCTGATTCTTTTTGTATGATGACATTTTCTTTTCCAGTTATTTTTATTCACTACTTTTTGTCATAAAGGGAGTATGTGATTTAAGGAGAGTAGTATGCTGGCATTTATAAAACCACAATCCAGAGATAGCTACCTGTGTAGGATTCTTAGCAATATGTTACTTTCACCTCATTTTCTAGGCAAATTTTGCCTGCATGAGCCTAATGTACTTTTGAATCTTGAGTCCCATTTTTGTCACTTAACCCGTAGACATTTTTCATTTTATTTAAATTACCTTATGAAACTTAAGTAAATATCTTCCTAATTATAAAAATTAATGTTCTTTTTTTAATCTTTGAAAATACAGAGAACTATGAATAATTAAATCATTCATAATTTTAACATCCAAAATAATCATGCCTATGATTTGGGGATAAATTTCTGGGTCTGTACATACTGTTTGATGCCCTTAATATATTGTTACAAACATCTTTAAACATACAAAACTCTCTTCCTGTACTAGAGGTTTTATCACCCAGTCTCTCGAGAAGAGGATCACCAGCTTGCACTCAGAGGCATCTGTAGGCAAACATGCCACCAACAGTGATAAAATGCAGGAAATAGTGGGGAGGACATTCTGGAGGAAAGTGGCAGTTTCCAGGATTCTGTAGGATAGATTCCTCAAAATAGAGCTATTCAGACAAGGAGAAGGGGGTCAGGCTCATGTATTGCCAAATTGTTTTCCAAAAAGTTGTCCCAATTTATACCATCACCTGCTATGTTAGAGCAGCGATTTCACTTTCCATGACAATATTGGGTTCTCTCTCTCTCTCTCTCTCTCTCTCTCTCTCTCTCTCATACACACACACACACACACACACACACACACTCAGTGACTCTTGCTCTTACTTCTCCTCTCCAGTTTTTCAATCTGACTCAACATACAAAACGTTACCCTCCTTCAATTTGTGTGACTTTGATTTTTACTGATGTGGAAACTGCTTTCCCAGATGCTATGTGCTGACCACTGGCTTTGCCTCTCTAGTGACTCATTTTTATTTTCAAAATGGCTGACTCACATTGGCATCAAATTTAATATGCAGTTTGTAGTTATGAAATTGGTAAAGCCAACTGGCCCACAGAGTACTGACCTCCCTCTTTTGGCTTCATTATTACCTATTTGCTAACCAAATGAACTAACCAGCCACTGTTAGGAATTTTCTGGCTAGAAATACAAAATGTTGAAACCACAAGTAACCTTCTCATTATACCCTACACTGGTAAACACCCTCCTACGGTCTAATTTTGCGCCCTGTAATTTAAAAGGAAAGTGAATAACTTCTACTTCAAAAAATAGCAGAAACAGAAGAATAAACTTGAAATTGGTCTTCTTCACTTGGTTAGGAAGCCTGAAACCTGTGAAACATGGTGGCTGAATCCTAAACCTGTGAGCCCTACTGGCTCTTTCCTTTGGGTTTTCTTGCATGTTCTCAACCAACTTTCTCTATATGTGTGGAGCAACATATTTGAGACAGTAAATCTTGGAAGACAGAGACCATGTCTAATTCTCTTTTTACAGTCTGTGCAAATAAAATCTTTTGAAGTATTCTGATTGGTTGCTTGCTTCTATGGACGATTGGTTCTAGCCTCTCCCACAGATACCAAAATCTGAGGATGTTCAAGTCCCTTATCTAAAATGATGTCTGCATATAATTTATGGACATCCTTCTCCACAGTTTAAATCACCTCTAGACTGCTTATGTAACTAATATAATGCAAATGGTATGTAAAAAGTTGTTGTACTATATTGTTTGGGAAGTAATGACAAGAAAAAGTTTGTACATGTTCAGTGCCTACACAATTGTATGTGTCTGTTGCATGTAGTTGGTTGACTCCTCAGATGTGAAACCTGTCAATATACAGAACTGCAGACTGTACGTGTATAGAGAGAGTATCTGCACAGGGGTGGGGAAGGAAAATTGTGGTAAACATACTTAATAGAAAACTACAGAATATATGATAATGAAGAAGTCTACAGATGCTACTGAGAACCTCTGAATGAAGAAATCATCATATCCTCCTATGACATAACCAAATTCTGGCCTGGAAAAGAAAGAAATAGTGGACTCTAGGCTTCCCTAGGGGTATAAAGGGATCAAAATTGAAAGGGAAACACCCTGACATAAAAGGCTAAAAACAGCAGGCTCCTTGTTTTTCCTGTGTTCTGCTGACCAGATCTCTTCATTAACTCTCTCCCAAGCCTCACCAATATCAATAGTGGTTCATAATGATGACCTAAGGGTACAGCAAGATCTTGAAGTGCCCTCTGACTCATCAAAGAAATATTGAATTAAATGTATTTTGTTGTGGCCTAATTCTTTTAAAATCGGTAATCCGTGTGTGGTATGTATGATAATTCCCTATTAATCCAATATTTGATTCAGCCAGAGCTATCTTTGAGTAATCCATTTCCAACCAGAGTGAGGAGTTGAGGCTCATCTTGGAAATGTCATTGAGCGTGCATCAGTTGCGTCTCTATTGTGTGTTGCCCCAGGAATTTACATACGCACAGCTGAATGTCGGTCGTTTCCTTGCTCTGTGATAAAAGTTCATTTTTAGAGCCTCAAATTACAATTTGTCAAAGTCCATTTGCCAGTTCTTTAACAATTTCAGCCAAATTGTAAATTGTATAACTGTCTGTGTCATTTGCATACATAATCACGTTAGAGTGATGGTATAATCTAGGCACATCATTTATGAGAAGAGAGAACAATAGCAGCCAGCTTCCAATTCTTGGGGTACGCGGAGTAATTTATTACATAGCTGATGTTTTCTTTCTAATTTTCATGAAATGATCTCTTTTAGGATGATGAGCAGTAAGGACTATTGTCCCTTGGGTATTATCTTTACTGCTTTCCTAATCTTAAGAGCCAACATGAGCGCTGTGTTACCTATCTGCACCATGAGCGTGCGCGCGCGCACACACACACACACACACACTCAGAGTAAGTAATTTCAGTCCAAATCTTATCACAGTAGTTCAATGAAACCTCCTCTTCAAATGGTGCCCCTGTGTTAAATTAATTTAATCTCTGGATCTAGTTATCGAGTATTCTCTTCTGTGCATTGACAATTTGCCAATTACTTGCTTCCTATTTCTAATCAATCTTGCAGATAATTTGCCAGCCACCTAAATTGTTTTACTGGTCTATCATGCTCTTCTACCCAACGGAGAGCTAAAGTAAATACAATCAGTCTTGTGTTGCACCATCAGAAATTTATGATGACCCCAGGCAAGTAGCTTTCTGCAAGACTAATTTATGTACAGTCACATCTGTCACTGTGGCACTTGGACATGTCGTAGGCTTTTTTATTAGTCCTGGTAACACTCTATGAGATCACAAGGTGAGTCAAATACACCCTTTCTCAGGAGGCCTCTGAAATTGCATTATATGCCTGTGTTTTAGGATTCCGCCCTCCAAGAGTATGATCTACACTCTAGACCATAGTTTAGGGTCACCTCAAGTCCCAGGACTCAGAACCTCTGGAGATCCAAATTTGTTATTCGACTTACTAACTTCTTCTCCCACAAGTCGGAAGAGGAAATCACTTTCTTGGAGTCATAAAACAACTGCATAGAAGTAAGACTAGGCTACCCTTTATGTTGATGAGCAACATGGACTCAGACACACCTGGATTTCAATTCAGGCTCAGCCATTTACTAATGGCTGTGGAAAAGTTGCCTGCCTTCTTTTGTAGCACGGCCACCATCTTTAAAATGAGGGGAACAGTCCCTGCCTTCTTGAGGTGGCTGTGAGGACTGAATCATAATAGCTCCTCACTTTATTGTTCCCTGGGCTAGGCTGTCTATACTCTTCCCCGGGTTTACTCTGTACTATGACCTTGGAAGATAGGAAATGGAGGGGTCCGCACTATGATGGGCATAGATTCCCTTGTTTGGGATCTGTGGGCTCCATCCTTTGGGAAACACTAGCACTGCTATTAGGACACCCTACAGAAAAGAAAACACCCTCATTTGGCTTTTCCTGTCTAAAAGCCTGCTTTTTATTTACTGAAAACATCGTAGAATTCAAAGAGGAATTTTTTTCAGTTCAAGGTGTAAAACTCATAGGTTAATGGAATTTAAAATAATTTTGGTTTCAATTCTCAAGTGTGGGCAGAGAGCAATTGATGAGGCTCTCTGCTAACCCTTAGAACAAATCCATGTAATCTCAGCTTTCATATACAAGCCCAAAACACCAGAGCCAATTGTCTCCCCTGAGTCACAGATATGCAGTTATTACCGACACGAATGGTACTCATGCCAAGGTCCCACTGCATACTAGTCAATGATGGCTTGACACAGAAAGGTGCCCAAACAGCCCATGTCCTGTAGTAAGTACTCACTGGGCATTAACAAGCATTACTACTGTAAGCATCCACTGTACCCATTCCACTCCACTAGTTAGGCTTGATGGCTCAGCTGTTTTAATATCCAAAGCCAGGAGGGTTCTGCCCAGTTCAGGATTTGTTTGAATGGCTTTCATGTTGCTGTGACCTCGTGATACCATGCACAGTCTCTTAAATGTTTATGGAACAGAAACAAATGGGCACCCACTCTGGACCAGGCATCTTTAGAGCTATAAAGATGAAGGAGGGTTAAATCCTAACCTTGGAGAGCTTATACTCTGTGGTAAAAGAAGGGCAGGGCCTTTCCGTAAAGCAAACCAAACCGTGATAATTTTTTAATCGCATAAATATGTAAAGTGCAAGAGGTCTGGACGGGTCATGGAACTTTCCAGAGGCAGTGACATGAGGGCTGGATTCAATCATCCTTCCAGCCATATCTATCCACCTACACTTCCTGCTGAGCACCAGACACTGTCGAACAGGAATCCACAGCCAGCTGCCTTGCAGTCCTCCACCTTTAAGGCCACTGCAGGCAGAGGAAGACCTACGGGTGGGTCACTGAGAGCCACAGGAGCATGAAGGAGGGTCATCTACCTTGGAATGAGACATCGGGGAGGGCTTTCAGGAGGGGGTGATTAGAAAAATGGGTTGGGAAGACCAAAAAGAAGGTAAGGGATAGAGAAAAGGAAAGGGGAAAAACTAAAACTAGGGAAAGCAAAAAAATCAAAAAGCAGGCCCAACGTGTGACAGCACCCAGGTGGCTGACAGCCTGCGTGAAGGCTGGGAATGGAAGCAGAGAGAGGTGGGCGGGATGCCGAGGGCTGTGATGAGGGTGAAGGTGGCCAAAGCAGGTGGTTATTCCACACAGAAGGACCAGCAGAATCAAAGGCACAGAGATGTGAGCAGCACAGTGCATGAAAGCAAGGCCAGCAAGCAGCCCAGCGTGGCTGGAACAGAGGGCCACGGAGAGATGAGTTCAGAAAGGTAAAATGGGGCCGAAGTCCATCTTCCCACTGCGGAATTCCTGCCTGGTACCCCCACAGCATCTGGCTGGCCCACTTCTCAGCGTGACAATGTGGTCATTCTAAGTCCGTCCGGCAGCCCGCACACCTTCCCTGCCACAGCCATGGCTTTACGACTTTGATGTTGACTCTGAGCCGCGCCGGCCATGTGGATGAGCTGCCGTACTAGAAACTCTTAGAGCCTTTTGCCTTGCGCAGTGTTTGTGTTTTCTCCTCTGGCTTCAGATCTCTCTTCCATGTGGCTTTCAAGTGGCTTCATATTTTGGCCAACAGTTAGTGTCAGAAAAAGATGGTTAGGAAATAAATACCTAAGAGATAGTTGGTTCAAAATGAATGTGTTCTTTTGACAGTGCTCTTTCCAAGGGCAAAGAAATTCTGGGTGTAGCTCAGGTTTTGGCCACATATTTGAATTCAGACAGGGTTAGTATTCTCACACGTCGTCTGAGAGAAGAAATAGGTAGTTGGCTCCCGCAGCCTTAGAGTTCATAAAGTGAGCTTAGATCTTTGCATTTAAAATGCCTTTTGGCAGAAGGTGATTATGTTAGTCGTACAGAAAAAGAAGGCTCTTCCCACTGATTTATGTTCTTGGTATTTTCTGGGAATTTTGTCTACCTTTAGAGAACAGTCTGATCCTTTTTAGATCGCATTAAATTCCTCCGAAACAGTGGCATGCCACAAATGCCTTTCATTTCTTAATATATAATAAGCGAGTCTCCCACTCTTTCACTGAATGCAACATGGTCGAGCAAAGCCGTGACCCATCCTGACGGCCGACACTGACAGAAGAGATGAGAGGTTCTATGCATGGTTCCAAAATAATGCCTGAAGAGAGTTAACTGACCTTGATAGATAGCAAGAGGTTCACGTTGATTGACGCAGGTCTCCCGTTAACTTGGTCTTAAACACCCAGCAGAAGAGAATAACCCAAAGAGGTATAAAATAACGCCATAGTAATAAAGCTAGCTATGAAAAGGGGCTCCAGTCACTGACCCCCTCTGGCAGTTCCCAGCTCTACCAGCAGCTGACCACGGTTATGGACCATTAGGAAAAAACTATGGTAAAATCTGTAAGAGCTCAGCTAGAGTTTTATATTTCTTGGCGAAATCTGTTCTTCGAATCGTCTCTTATCTTACAGCTAAAACTAGAGACAAATTATCAGATTTATAGATAACCTCTATCCATGAAATAATCTAAGTCCAGTGGGTTCAATCACTATTTCAATTTCTAAGTGTGACTTTCTCCCCAACCTGCCCTTCCATGCTAGTGTGCTCGTGCTTAGATTATGCACACTCTAATTTCTTTAAAAGTTTTTTTTTTTAATCCTTGCCTAGAGGCTGCCAAACTCCAAGTGATCATACAAATGGAGCCAATGACAAATGTGCTAGACTTCTTTTACCTGGATCCACCAGACTGACTTTGTAAACAGCTCATGACTGCTAAACTATATAATATGACTTCTACATTGGATTCTAAAGTCCCCTGGATCCTCTCCTTATCCTCTTCGTGGGCTATACTCATAGCAATCCTGCTGACCTTATAATTTGGCCCATGCATTCTTAACTGTTTCTTTGGCTTTGTCTCCTCCAGACTGAAAAGCTATGCAGCACCAAGATGACAATGCCAGGCCCCTACCGAAGGTCCTTAGATAGACCCTCTGTAGAGTAACTCTAACTGCTGATCACAACTATCACCCTCTTCAGCTGGAAGTAGCCAGAGCTGTCTTTGCCCTTTGCCCCCTCACAGCAGTTAGGGAATTTCTTCAGAGGGGGAATATTGCAGATAGTTAGATTAGTTAGGTATCTTGTAGGCAGTTAGACAGGGCCACCCTCAAAAAGCCAGCACAGCAAGGAGCCAACGTGGAGGACAATCAAGACACATTCACTGAAGGCCAGAAGTGTAAAAGGAGAGAAACTATTATACCTTTGTGCTTCCCCTGGGGATAAATAGCAGTGATTGGTATTCTAAATAGGTTTCAGTCACCTGGGTGGGGGGCCAAGGTCTTAACCCAGCCTTTCCAGGAAATATTCCTGACCCCCACCCTTACTGAAAATCCTTGTACTCTTGTTCTGTGACTTGTTCTGCCATTTGACCCCCATTTAATCAATATTACTTGGGTGACTGTACTTGTAATCTTATTGGTTGGTCATGGTTTTGCCCCAGTTCATGCCCACCTTGTAAGTTTCCATTGAGTCTTACAGTTTTGTCCTACTTTGTACCCGCCTCAACACATGGCTTTGCTGTACAAAACATCTTGGAGAAGTGGGATGAGTGGGAAACTCACTTTCCGGTCCTCCCCTGTCTCTCTTAGACAGAAGCTTTCTTTCCCTCAATAAATTTTTCCAGCAGGGTGTGGTGGTGCACGCCTATAATCCCATCACTGGGGAAGCTGAGGCAGGAGGATTACTGTGAGTTTGCGACCAGACTGGGCTATACATAGTGAGACCCTGTCTCAATAAATAAATAAATAAATAAATAAATAAATAAATAAATAAATATAAATAAATAAATAAATAAATAAATAAATAAATAAATAAATAAAATTTTCTGCTCTTTACATAAATATATGTGTGTGTGTGTGTGTATGCATTAATAACTGACAGCAATTCTTCCTAATAGGTTTAGTCAAATAAGTGCCTTCTGCACACCCAGATCTTTGTCTGCCATTGTAGTCACCAGTGAAACATGGTACTTAAGGAGAACTCATATCGTTCCTATAACTTGAAACACACAAAACAAAAGTAGCAAATCTTCCTCTCCATTATGATTTTTAAGTATTTTTTTTTATATCTCTTGCTCTCATATGAAGATGGTTTCAGGATCAATTCAAAGATGTCTTTAGCAGCATCTTCTTTTCAAAGGGACAGCAAAATCATTAAATTCCTTTTAATTATGTGAACCTGCCTAAACATAGGAGATATATTTCCGAACAAAAGAAATCCATCTGAAACATGAAAATGTTCATAGACAAAACTGTCCTAAATCGTCAGGGCGCCTTTCATTGAAACTAACTAGAACCAAACTCATAGTAGCACAAGTTAAGTGAGAATATACTAATTCTAACTAATACTAACTCAAATACCTGGGGTAGAAGGCTTCAGCTAGATTCAGCATCTCAAACAGTTATATGGGATGTATTCCCCAGTTTTGCCCAACTTACTCTGGCTTTATTTTCCTCTCTATCTGCCTCATTTTCAGGTGAGCTACTTGCTCATAGTAGCTCCTGGCCACTGCAAGTTCACATTCAGTCAATATAATCTCCACGAGGGGAGAGATACTCCCTCTCCCCATTGCCTGTGGTTTTAGCAGGAGTCCCAGGCTGGGCTCTCATTGTCTCAGCTTGGATCCATCCCTGTGGACCAAGTAAGGAGGTATTCATCTTGAATCAAGGCTGAGCTAGGGAACAGGTCGGCCCTGGTCAGACCCTACTGTGTAATAGCATGCAAGAACTTCTTAACCCTCTCTCACTGCAATTTTGTGTCTCTTTATCAGGCTCTCCTCAGCCCTTCCTCCTGGCTACTCCCCAGCCATGTAAAAAAATTAGTACATTTTTAAAACTGTAAACTTTTAAAAGCAAAAAGAATGAAGCCTGGATATGAAACTTGGCAAATCGACCAGTTTATTACTACAGATCTAAATTACAGGTTTCTGAAATATGCATATATATGTAATTTTCAGTTTATTTTCCTCTTTATAACACCAGAGTTTTAGCCAAGCAAGGACTCTCCAGAAGACACTTACCACTTTATTCTACTTTTTTCCATCATGCCAACATTTTTCTTTACTTCCTTTTTTTTTTTTCCATTTGGAACTTCAGTTACAGCAAAGGCAAACATATATTTCACAAAATTGATGACAGCAGTGATTAATTTTTTAAAAGATCATAATAAACCAACCTTACCAGCTTTAGTCTCATTCTGTAGGCTTTCTTTTCTTCTTCCTTTCTTTCTTCATTACTGTCAACCTACAAAACCCTCCTGCTTTCAACACTAAAATAAAAGCTCCATGGCACTCTGCAGCACCAAGAGACAGCTTCCGTTCTGGAGTTGGCCTCGCTTGTCCTCTCATAGTAGCATCTGCATTACCATAATGTTCCTTTTCATCCGCCATGGCTCCTAAATATACTGATTTGAGCAATGAGATTCGCCAATTTTTCATCATTCTAGAAAAGACAGTAGCCGACACTCTAGTGGACTCAGTGATCTTAGTTGGAGGTGTTAAGAATTGCTCGGGGCTATGAGGACCTGTGTAAATTACAGCCATGCAGAGAGGCGTTGAAAAATCAATAAGTAATGAAATAGTACTGCAGTGAAGTAGCCAAGAGAGCAATGGGTGGGAAACTCCCAAGGAGGCAGTTTCATTTTGTCAAAAGGTAAAAGAAGATGTTCTGATGTGTTTCTATAAAGCGGGCTTCCTCGGAAATAAGAAGCTTTTGGCAAAGAGAGCAGTAGTGTCACTCCAGTGGGCCGCAGGAGCGCGATGGATTATGGTCTTCTTGGCACTCCAGTTTTATTTTTAATTATTTTAGGTTTTTATCCCAGTAAAGTGAAAACTGTGGCACTTATTTTCTTCAGCACTGAAGGTATCTTCCCCTTGCCTGGTTTCCGGTACCCTTGGTACTCAAGCACACACCACTTCCTACTTCCTATAAAGGCCCATCCATATGGCCTACACCAACCATCTTCGCCTTCCTGTTCTTGTTAGCAGTGTTCCCCAAGAATGTGATGGTGTGCATAAACCTGGATGTCACCTAGTGGCTCCTGCTTGTTCACAGATGCCTCTGGAAATGTGCATCCTGCAGGCTGAAACTCTCTGAGCCTACTTGCCCGGGGGCTTCATTTTGAATGCAATATTCATGACGTTGAGAGTCCTCCTGCTGATATTTACATCTGCTAATTTTTTATTTAAAATTACAACCAAGGCCCAGTTGTTCATGATTTGTTTTGAGGCAGTAGAATGGATTTTTGTACATATTTTGGAGTATTTGACTATAACCAAGAATTTGGTGGGGGAGAGGTATTCAGTCCTTTGGACAATCTACTTCTTCCCTGCTTCCAAATGAAAGTCTCCGTCTGTCACCTTTCCAATGGCCACTGGTCGTCTTTGCTCCTTTTCTACAAAAAAAAAATTAAAACAAAATTGCATAACAAAATATTAAGAGAATAACAACAGTTAATACATTGCGTATCCTTATCGTTAAAGTAGTTACTCAGAGCTTCGCTCTTCACACATCCATTTGGGATGTACATGAACCTTCTGTAGGAAGGATGAGCCACCATCCAAAACTGGAAATCTAGATCAAAAGAAGGGGCCTGTAAAGATGTCACCCGAGAGCTGACCAAATATGGAAATACATTTACATCTGTGTGTGTCTGTGTGTGTGGCTTCTGGCCTTTGTTTCTCAATACACCTATTAAAACTGGAGAATGTCCTGAGCTTTCCTTTGGGTCAGATGATATCTCTCTGGCCACTGGGGTTGAAACTTCAAAACATACCGGTATGGAGAGGAAGAAAATAATCGTTACTCTTTGTGCAATTAAATGTCTTTATAATCTTTGTGAGATTGTGACTTGAATCTTAAAACACCGAGTAGCATACTCTGTCTTCATTCCTTTACTGACACCCAAGTACATTTGGTGCACTGACAAGGAAAATCTTTTATACTTGATAAAACAGGGCAATCACCATAAACTAAAGAGCACTGGGATTTGAACCAACTGCCAGCCCATTTATTCTATGTCAAGTATGTTTCCTGATAATGAATGAACTAGCTTTAATTATTGTTTTTAACTTTCAGGCTGTGTCTTCCTGTATTGGAAATAAAGCCCAGTGTGTAGGATTTAAATCCCCCCCCCCAAAGAACTTTTCTCTGATACATCTAAATAGAACAGGGGAGAGGTTTATGTGGCTGGAACTATCAGCTTCATTTAGCTTTCCTCGTCTCCTTACATAAACACATAGGATCCAATTGCTTGCTTTGTACCCATCATGTGCACCCGTTTTGGTGAAAAGTCTAACAGATGATAGATAGACTCAGTGCCTGTGCCTTCATCCTACTTCCATGCTTGCTTGTCTTTCACTCACTGTGCTCCTAGCAAATCCCTGTGAGCCAAGTTCCTTGACGGCCATGAATGCAGCAATACTCCCTACCTCCAACCATCTCTCTGTTGATGCCATTATCCATGGTTTATGACATTACAACCACAGTAATGAATTGATATGTCTTGATCTTTGAAATGCTTAGACAGGAGGCCACACATTATAAGAAAAAAACCACATCAAGACTTGGTTCTATTCGGCAGGGGTTGGAAATGAATATTATGTAGAAAATGCATTAAAGTTGAAGAGAGTTTTGCTTAACATGATGATTTTAATGACGTAAACAATCATGATGGGCAATAACTCCTTCACTCAGAAGACTGTGGGGAGACCCTACTTAGGTAGGGCAGGGTGCTGGTGTGATTCCAAGTCGTGCTACCATCACAAGACACTAGGGGTCACCATATTAATACCAGTGTCCTAGTTCCACTACCCTCCAGAAAAACCTACCATCAGTTAGTTCTTGGCTCCTTGTTTCGTCCAGAAATGTTGTTCCAGGCCTATTGTTCATGACATGTGACCATTTGCAGTTATTTCAAACACCACTAAAATAGCAGGGTAGAGTTCTCTCTAAGCCTCCTTCGGGTGAATGAGATATTTTAAGGGCCACCTGTACATGTCAATCCATTTCTTTGGGCTAGATGTAATAATAAGGGTATACAAACCAGTCATCCAAATATGGGCCATTTTCATTCAAAAGCTATGTGGAATTCCAGTCCAGTATTCTGCCGATGTCTGATTCCATCACACCAGGATAACACTTCCTCTAGCCAGGATTGATACTTCTGTTGAGAGTTGATTAAGAAATCAATGTCTCTTTCTTTCTTTCTCAACTCTGTGTTTTCATCCCTCAATTCAGAAATTATTTTCCAAAGAAGTTTAAGTAATTGTCTATAGTCCACAAGTATATGGTCACCTGGTTCTACCATGGTCCTGAGCATCAGGATGAGTAACTATGGACCCAGGTCGGTCTACGGAGGTTCTGAACTCCAAAGGATAGGGTTCGGCATATTCCAAATCAGAACCTTAAGGGTAACCCTCCCCACACCCACGCTGCCACCCCAAGCAGGAAGCTTTAGTTATCTCATTTGGGGTAGAGCTTCTGAAGCACAGGATTAAAGCAGACGACAATCTGTAAAACAAAAACAAACAAACCAAAAATAAACAGTTCTTTGAGGAATCACATGGCAGTTGATCATAAGCTATGGTATTTTACACATTCTCTTTGTTTCTGTTTCGTTGATCTGTTGAGTGCCTAATATGTGTAAGTGACGTATGTTGGGCAGTGAGGGGCATGCAAAGAAACACATGTAGAAAGAAAACAGTAATTCCTGTGTCCTCTTCCCTCTCCTCAACGCATGTCCACCTGCCTTGCCCAAACAGCCTTCCTTCATCCCCCACTTTTCTCCCACGGAGAGGAGGTTCTCTCTTCCTCCCTCCTGCACGCCCTACTGTCCTGGACTCTTGCTGGCCTTTCCTATCCTCTCTTTCTTTCTAACCCCTTGTCTTGGGTGTAACAGTAAAGATACTCTACTGTATTTTGCAGTTTTTTAATCCTCTCTGTACTTAATTTGTTAAAGAAGTATTTGTTTCCCAAAGAAAATACTAAATCATTCTGATTTTTGTCTATAGCCATAACCAGTTTTTTCCTGTGAGTTATCAGCCCTTGTCAGTAAAAGACAAGGAGTCCCTTCTTTCTTCTTCTTCCAAACCATATCCACAACTTGGTAGAAAAGTGATTTAAGGTCTTTCTGGGTAGCAAATTAATTTTGCAAAGCCAATGGTCTAGAAGTAGATAAATAAATCAAGAAGCTGGAAAAGGTGGTATTTGTTAGGTAGGTATATCAGAGGGCTTGAGATATGGTCAGCCTAACCTGAAAATTAAACTCTATTGGGCCCAGGCCTTACTTGATACCAAATAGCAATGAAGTCATTCAGGGTATAATCATATCAAAGGGTATGCTTGCTCTTATTTGTTCAGTTCTCCCAAGCGCTAGCTGTAAACACCAGCTTCACAGAACTTGAAATTAAAAACAAAACACAAAAAAACGATGTTAACGGAGGCTCATGACTTTGACCTTCCATTTCTCCAGAATAGGGGGTTCTTAACAAGGGGAACCTTGGCTCTTTTTGCAGTTGCCATGGGAAAGGGGCAGGGAAAAGTTTCTCCAAGGTCTTCTTTGAGCAGGTTGCATTGGGTGTGACAAAAAATTGCAATGCAATGCATCAGGGCATGGAGAGCTTTATGGGATCTGCTTGGGTTCATAGGTTTTATTTCCTTTGTGGACCTGTGATCAGATACTTATCCTGACTACATCCAAAGCTGCACTTGGATGATCCTAGTGACCTTGTAAATAAGAAGACAGTAACACAAAAGTTCCTCATCAGGTTCTAGGGACTCCACTGGATGTGGTAGCACATGTCCATAATCCCAGCACTCAGCAGGCTGAGGCAGGAGAACTGCTGGAAGTTCGAGGCCAGCCTGGGCTACATAGTGAGGCCCTCTCTCTTAAAAAAAAAAAAAATCTAAAAGAGTCAGAAAGTCTGATGAGTTTCATGAGTGGGCTAAAAATATAAGTGAAATGTGGGGCATTGTTAACATTTCTGCAGAGGTTCTATCATGTTGATTATTCCTTTCAACAAGTCATGGACCCTACAAATTTAAGATCCCACTGAACAACAGGGTTTGTTTGTTTATTTGTTTGTACCAGGGATTGAACTCAGGGCCTTGTGCTTGCAAGACAGGTGTGGTGCCGTTGAGCTACATCCCCAGCCCAAGAGAATTTTGACTTAGGTCTTTTAAGGCTGAATCAGGCATATCTTGGTCAGGCTTCCTCACTGCATGGATCAGAAACTTTTGATTAATAATAATAACATTTGCTGAGTGTTTCCCTTTGGGCCAGGGCCCTCTCCTAGTACATGAGCCATGTTCAGTTAATCCTCATCAGAGGGGAAGTCTTATCCTCTTATCCTTATCCTTACTGGGCAAATGAGGATGCCAAGGCAGGGGCAGGCAGCTTCCCAGGGACACAGATGTACATGTAATGTGGCGGAGTTCAGGCGTGACTAGCATCTGGCCCCACAGACCAGGGCTTTGACCAACCATTCGCCCAAACACAGTCCCTTGACTGAAGGGGACGACTTGTCCATCTCAGAACAAAAAAGAACAGACGGTCTAAGGAAATGTGGACACTAAGGAGCGAATAGGAAAATAAATCTGAGCTCTGCCATCCCAGTCTGTCTCCCAGGATGTTGGTGATTCAGGGGAATTCCCAGGTGCTACTCAGAGCCAGGACAGCAGGCAGGGTCAGGGCGGAAGTGGTAGGTTGTTCGTGAGCCCTTGGGATCTTTGCATCTCATATTAGACTTGCACTTGTTGCTCAGCAGTTCCCAGCCTTCTCCCTCCTTTCACTTGGAGCTCCCCAAAGGCAGGACATGGCGGGGTCATGGAGATTGTTGTACAGATGAGAACACTGAGACCCAGAGAGCGTACACCCTCCCCCATGCTATGCTTTGGGTGTGGCTTGGGTGTCTTCCAAGAGTCCAATCTACCTGAAGGCTCAGGTCCCAAGAAGGTGGCCATGGGAGGTGGTAGAAGTTTAAGAGGTCTTGACTTCCGTGTGCAGCCAACTCTGCATGCAGGGGGCACTTTTTTTTTTTTTTTTTTTTTTTTTTTTT
>NW_022900944.1:34914436-34924578 GCF_012274545.1 Fukomys damarensis
TTTTTTTTTTTTTTTTTTTTTTTTGGACTGGGAATGGCACCACAAGCTTCCCACATGCTAGGCTAGCATGCTAGCACTGAGGTACATCCCCAGCACTATTTTTTGCAGCAAAGTCTCACTAAGTTGCCTTGAACTTGCCTCCCTCCTGGCTCTGCTTCCCTCTGGAATAACTGGGACCATGGGCATGTACCACAAGTCCCAGCTAGGGGGCATCTTTTAACTGGGTGGGGGGGTTATCGTAGGTACCACCCTGAGCAAATAAATGCAAAGCACTTTCTTTCTGTTATCTCACTCAATCCTCAAATCAACCTGACAAGGCAGCTATTACTTGTTCAGTTGCTCAGTCCAGAAAACTGAGGTTTCATAGCACAGTTAGTAAGTTTCAAAATACAGACTTCAGGCTGAGATGGGTGCACTGTCCAATATTTTCTGGCTGCCACTGGGCCACGCTGCCATGGAAGGAGACAGGAAAAGCAGAGGAGGAGGAAATGAGTAGCCCTGTTCCTATGATGAGCAATGCTTTCTACCTTCTCTGAGGATGGGCACAAACGGAAGTCTGCTGTTTAAAGCACTAGCGCATGAGGTTAAAATTAAAGAGGACAATTACGAACGATTAGTCACTGGAGCAGGGCTCCACGGGCATCTTCAAAAATAGGATCAGCTCTCACTCCTTGGGCCTGGTACAGAGGAACTGTCAAAGAGCTCTTTTTTAGGCCTGTGATTCTGCTATTAACTCTTCTAAAGGAGCCAGACTGCGCAAACTCATTAGAAACAATGATCCATTTCTCAGGAGGAGTGGAGTCAAGCAGGTCCCAAGGAAATTTCTTTGGCACCCAGCGATCATGAAATTAACACCCTTTTGGCTGGCTTTGGATCAGCCTCCTCTGTTGGGTCCTCAGAAAGAGAATAGTAGTCACTCAATCTTTTTGTCTCAAAATCCCAGGAAGCCAGGCATCGGGTGGTTTGGGTTGCAACACCTTTGAATGCATCGTTTCAAACAGTCGCTATTGCTAAATTGTAATTCATTTTGAGGTCCTAAGAGAAGCCCTGTGAGTAGACACAGAGGGGCTGCGAAGGCTTTGAAAGGGCGGTGGGGGTTAAGGTGTTTGGGAAGGAGATCGGGGAGATCTGAGCCCAGGAGGCATCACACCCCGAGCTGGAGGGAAGGTAACAAGGGCAGCTCATGTGCCAGGTGAATGGAACAGGGCCAGGGTGGAAGGGACCCCCTTTGCCCAAATCCCCTGGAAATATGGAAGGCAACCTAACTGGAGGCCTTTGGGGGCTTTGCACGGACCCCTGTCACTAAGAGCCAGGCATGGCGACTGAGCTTTGGCCTGTAGCGCCCTCGGAAGGGGAGGCCCCAGGATGCCGCAGCTTTGATGCGGTCTGTGGGTAAGATGCCTCTTTGCGGAACCTTCCCTCTGCTTCTAACGTTGTGTCTGCTGAAGAGTGTTTGCAGTAGAAGGCCCGGCCCAGAGTGGCTTCAAGGCAGAGAGGCCATCAGATTTCTCTTCCTGCCTCTCGGGGTCCCTGGGGACCCCTCAGTAGTAGCCCCATGCAGGTATCTGACCTCAGACCCCAGAGAATCTGGGTTTCTCCTCCAGCTGCAAAAAAATAGAGCTCCAGGGATCTCTCTGAAAGAACCACGGAAGGGAGAGAGTTAGAGAAAGATCTAGCTTGTGGCCACTGCGGGGGGGAGGGGGGCAAGAAGCTGGGGCTGGGGGAATCAAGCAGGGTGGAGGCGGCTAAAAGGGAGGAGGTTTTCTTATTTTCTTCTGCAGCCGTCTCTTTTGGAGATCTAAAGTCTGCAAGTGTTACGTCAAAGCTTCCTCCAGAAGACTTGATGAGGGTTTTTGTTGTTGGGTTGCTGCACCCCCGGGACTCATTGGGATGGCAGGATAAAAATTAATTAGAGGCTGTTTGGAGGGGGCTTTGCAAGACAGCCCGAGGCTACGCTTCAGTCTGGTTGTTAGAAGCAATATCATCACCGCCTCCTCACCCAGCGAACAGACCTGCACCAGGGCGGCTGAGGGGAGCCAGGGATCATTCGACACAGACATCAGAGCCAAGACTTCCTCCCAGAGAGATTACTTACCATGAACCAGTGGGTCTACCTGCCGACAACCTCAGAAATATGTCTTGTTTCATTTTCCGATTTTTAAGAGGGGCTACATATGAAACTCGCAGAATCCTGATGCCATCGCTCTAGCGGGAGGGGCCCTTGCCCACACCCCTGACTGTGACATTCGGCCGGGCAGAGCCACCAACAGCCATGAGGAAGGCAGGATCCTTTCCCAGCCGTGGATCTAATTCTGTTTTAGGGGACGGCAAACTAAAAGTGGGGCTCAAGGAAGCTGGCAAACTTCTGCTGGCAGTGATTCATGAAACGCTTCATGAAACCCAATCCAGCTCCTCCTCACTAGTCTTTGTCTTCCTCGGTCCTTGGCTCCTTGTGACCCTCTACCCTCTCATTTTGTTGTTGTTGTTGTTGTTGTTGTTGTTTATCGTTACTTTTTAGGTACACAGTACAGTTCCATTCATTATTGGGATCTTGTACCTTTACAGGATGTATCTTGGTTCTTATTTTTTCCCCTTCCCCTGCCCTCCCGTCACCCCTTCCACCCTCCCCTATTTGCAAAGACTTTGTTTCCACCTGTTCCTGTTCTCATGTTTTTGCTTTTCCCTTCTTTCCTTTCTCCTATCCTCCCCATTTCCCCTAGCCTTTTGGCTCTTTTCTTCCTATTTCACCATTATCAATTATACAATTTGAACCTGATTTACGCTTTTAGTTTTTCAACAAGAGAAACTATTTGGTATTTACAAGTGTGTCCTATTTATTTCACTTAAGAGTATGGCCTCAATGTCCACCCATTTAGGTATAAATGTGTCTAGTTTCTCATTCTTTATAGCTGAGTGGTACTCCATTTTATTTAAATACACACACACACACACACACACACACACACACACACACACACATTCTTTATCCAGTCTCCACTTGATGGGCAGTTGGGCTGTTTCCAAGTTTTAGCTGTTACAAACTGTGCCACTGTGATCATGGGTGCACATATATCGCAGTTGTACCTCTCATTTGCATCTAATCCTTCTTTATTTGTAGTACTGGTTCCATGAGTGACCACGGTGTTTGATTAATAACGAACTGGCTCCGTACATCTTGATAAAAAAAGTTCAAAGCAAGCTGTTGTCCTGGCATTTTGTCACCCACAGGTAGCTTTCCTGGCTGTTTCACCCTAGAAATGGAGAATGCAAAATAGATAGATGCCTGGGCCCCTTTCTTAGGTGTACTTTTAACCATCATGAAAAATCCTTTGCACTGCTATAGTATAGATTGTCTCCAGACCACCATAAAAATCTCAGCTCATTCTTTCTCATAACATTTTCTGTGATGCAAGCAGTAATTAAGATAGCTGTTTTATTGATGGAAAAACTGAGATTGTTCTTATTTTCCACATCCAAAAAAAGGCAATCTTGTGTGAGCTCAAAGAAAACTTGGAAACTCCTAGGACCTGTCCCCTCTCTCTAAATATAGCTGTCTTTTTTATTACCTATAATTGTTTCCGCGCATCATAATGGGAGTGGGAGTTGGGGTGCCAGAGGGAACAATTACCAAAAGAAAAACAGTAAGTTTTCCCCCAAACAGCCATTTCCAAAATGAATTCACCGGCTGTGTGATATGAAATCGCATCATCACACAACATGTCAGCAACTTCCTGTGGAGTGGAGTTCACAGGTGCATTCTTTGAGGTGAGTCTTAGTTCCTTGACCTCAGATCCTTATCTGGTTAAGGTCATGAATGTTCTGAACATCGGGCTCATTTCAGAGTAGACACAGGTTGGTAGTGAGCCCACTTCGGTGCCCTCCGTCCCTCCCTTGCTCATCCCATTACTGGGGACCAGCGAGAGCCCACAGAGCAGAGACAAGAGTACCTGGTTAGTGCTCTCCAGGAGGAAGCCCAAGACAACTGTTTACCTGTCTGTTCTCTGCCATGGGGAGGTGAAAGGGGGCGTGAAAGGGTTGCTCTCAGAAATCAGGTACCTACTAAAGTGTAAGTCGAGGAGCACAGCTACAGGAAGCAAAATCCTCCCCCGTTACATATTTTCAAAGCTAACCAGTCTGCGTGAGACTCAACCTGCCACTTTATAAGCAGCCTGCATATTTAGAACCATGAAAATTAAAGATGGAAAAGACTTATTAAGTCTTCTAGCTCATTCCCTAGGGCCCAGTACAGGCTCATTCCCTGTAGTACATCTGTTAGTGCTATGTCAGGCCTAATTTCAAGTGTCTCAAGCAATGAATATAAAAAGTAGAGTCTGGGGCATCTGCCCACCCCATTGAACAACAATCATGTGATTAGAATTCCCCTAGCTGCTCACTGGCCTTTACTGTTCCCAGAAAGGTTTGGATTTCCCGAGAATGGCCCAGAAGAAAACAGAAACTTCCAGAAGATAAAGACATTAGAGAATATTTTCTTCCCTTTCTGTTCAACATATGATCTCCAAACTTCAAATGAAAGGACACTGATTTGTTTGTTCATTTGTTAGTTTGTTTGTTTTCTTGAGGCAGGGTCTGACTATGCAGTCCAGGCTGGCCTTGAATTCACCATGTAGCCCAGGCTGGCCTGGAAGTCAAGGAGATTCTCCTGCCTCAGTCTCGTGAGTGCTGGGATTATAGGCATGTTCTATCACACCTGGCTCTCTTTCTGTTAAGCAGAGTAATACATTGTCTTCTGGAAGCATCCAGCCATTAGGGAAAGGAAGAGGAGAGGAGAGGAGAAACCAGGTGTTTCAAAACTTATTTTGAAACCAAATAAACCTTATCCTAGGTTGACCAACATTTTCTCTCTAAAGTTTTCTGGGTTGGCCAGCAGTCAACTAAACCAAGTTTCCAACCAGCAGCAAAATGTTGGAAGCATGTTCAGAGATGTCAGGACTCTATTTGAGATCACACAGGGACTAATGATACAAAAATAAGGACAGATGGCTTCATTATAGTGCAGCCCAGTTTTCTAGGAAACTATTTCCCTGTTTATGTCTGTTCCCAGCTAGACAGGGAGCACATCAAATTCACAATTTCAGGTGGGAGAGTCTCTTCATGAGGTTAAACAGAAATTAAAACTGTTTCAGAATCCAGACAGCAAAGGGATTAAACCAGAGCACAAGTAGTGTTTTTTCCCCCTTTTCTGATTTGAAATGATGGAGAGAGTCCTTCTAGACATTTCTGCTAAAAATTCCAGATCCAGGCATTGTAAAACCCAACTGGGTCACACCACATGAATGAGGTGAAAGCCACTGCAAAAAACACACAGCCGTCTTTCTATACCAAGAATCCTGAAAACAGCACAACTTCACATTCACGGGATCATCAGAGTCACCCACGCTGTCACTGATCTAAAGGATGAGGCAAAATTTTCTTTCTTGGATCCTTTAAACAGAACTGAACTTGTAAACGCCTGCAGTTTGACTCACAGGCCAGCAATACATTCATTTCCGAAGCCCGCAATCCCACCCTTCTCACCGTAGCCCTTTTCTCTTTTCCTCTAAAACATTAGCTCATCTCAACATTGCAGCTTTTTTTGAAGTTCAATGTCAACAGCGAGCTATGAGAGGGCAGGGGGTCACAGATTAGTTCTCCAAACTGTCCTTGACGTTTCTCCGTAGGCTGGTTGGATGTTTGCATCCGCCCAATTGAAAAAAAAAAAAAAAATCCCCTCTTTACTATCTGAGGAAAGATCAGAACAGGAAAATGTCAGTTTGAGAGCTGACAGAATTCAGATAAGAATGAACTGGAAATGAGAGAGAGGAAGACATGCTGTCACACTAAGAAGTTTTTAATTTAATATTTTTAGACAAATATGTTTCCCACTGATTGTATATGTGTTTTTCACACACAAAGTGTCCATCCCTCCGCTTCTTTTCCAAACATGCTTCTTGAGAGAAAGGCTGGCTGTCCATTTTGACTTGATTTGATCTGAGGTCTGTGGTCTTTCCACACCAAGCAGAGATTGGGAAGGGTCGGCCCGGCTGGCCTAAAAGCTGTGAACACGTTCACTCCCGAAGTTCTGCTGAGCCCTGAAATAGTTTCCACTTTCAGAAGTATCTATACATATTTTTAGAGTTAGACAGATAATTTAAATTCTCAGGTTTAATTGAACAGACAGACTGAAGAATGGAGCCCTACAGATGGAAATATTTTCCTAGTGTGTTCACCTTTGAGTTCACATTTAATACCTACATAATACAGGCTTGAAGATAATATAATGGACACTGTTTCTCTCGTCATTCTTTTAACTTATGCAGCGACTTTGTCACTAGAGGAAATGGGTGGTGTTTTAAAATACAGGCTACATGGAACATCACAAAGTAATTCCTATTAAATTCTATCTTGTTCATAAAGAAAAGGCCAAATTGTTTGAATAAAATACTCAATAGGAGTTAAATGTTTTTCTGTATTTTTTTTTCCTGGAATTTAGAGAATTGCCCAGTTTACCCAGCAAGCTTTTATTGTGCACCTGTCATATGCTTTGCACCCTTATTGGGCACTTTATATCATTTCAGTTAATCCTATAATCAGTGTACAAAACAGATATTATTTCCACATTCTGCAATTGAGAAGGTTTGGATAAGAGGGAAGGGCAGTTGCCCAAGGTCAGTCACATTGCCCTGGTCGGGTGGATGGATGACACACTGTGTACCTGGGTCATGCCCCATCTTTAATGGTCTGTCCTGTGTGTTTATTTATTTTGTCAAAATGCGTTTAAATATCCTGTCCTTAGCTACTTTTAATGCTACAAATATTCACTAGGACAACTTTTCTAGTTTAACTGGACTTTGCTCACGACACTTGCTTAATAATCATTGATGAAACATGGATATTCAGCTTCACTGTAGAGTAGTTATGAGTACGGGCTCTTGAGTCAGGGCATTGTGGGTTCAAACGCTTGCTGTACTACGTGCAGGCTATGTGACCTTGGGCAAGTTGTTCAACCTCCCTGAGCCCCCTCTGTAAAATGAGGATGAGATTAGTTCATCATAAGGATTAACTCTTAGGGTTACATAGAGATTTGCTTGAACAAGTGTCATGAAATGATCAGCCTAGTTCCTGGCACATTTAGATGTTCATAAAATGTCAGCACTCATCTACGGGCTCAATATCTCTCGAAAATGGTCTTTTTAAAGCACAGGTCTGCTCAGGTTATTCCCCTGCTGCCAAACATCCCCTGGCTACAAGAGACAGCACAAATTCCTGTATTTTGTACAGTGTCTTCTGAGTACTGGCCCCACCAAACTTGCCAGCCTTGTCTCCTGCATCCACATGTAGCAGATAATCAATGCTTATCAAGATAACCTGTTGAATATCTGAATTTGATTCCGGAAGGAGGGACCAGCTTAGATTTAAGTTTGAATTCTTTTTGTCTCAAGAATGATTCACAGATATTGAATCCTTAGACTTCCTCACTCTTACAAGTGGATTTCACTTTTTAATTAAAACTGTCAGCTAGTTTAGGACGTTTTGAGGTCTTACAAGAAAGAACCTACACTGGAGTAGCCCAAGTGCAAGGAAAAGCATCCCCCACAAGAGCCCTGATTTTGAGTTTCTGCCCCACCCACACCCGGGACCACTATCTGCCCTCCCTCTGACCATGCCCACTTGAGTTTAATCTTCCCTTGAAGAGAAGTAGGGTACCACCAAGTCAAGAAGTAGCGGGATCATAACACAGAGAATGAATTTTACTTGGCTCGTTCCTGACTTACTGTTGTTTGGTATTTCCACTGTCTCTTCTTATCAGTGCAAAGGCTGTGGGTTCAATTCCCAGTACCACAAAAAAGAAAGAAAACATCTATAAAACTTGTACTTGGTTTTACAGGCTTGGATTTACATTGTCTGTAAAGACCTCATTGTTAGCTCTTCTTGCTGATGAGATGTCTTCTCCTGGTCATTATGAAAGTCCTGGTCACTGACTGGAAATGCCCATTGCTGGCCAGGGAGAACACTGAGAAACACCGGCCTCTGGTTGGCAGCCCTGCTAAGCATATAGCAAACCCAAGACCCACAGGAGATGAGACAAGGCCTAGGTTCAGTCTTAAGAGAGAGTCAGGACACACCCCAGAGTGCCCATTCCACCAAGAGACACAAGCCATAGACCAAAGGGCCTGCGTGGTCACAGCCATGAACACAAACCAGGCCTCTTTGCAGATACCCTGAGGGCCTGCAACCCTGAGACCCTGCTGCTTTATGGATTTGTGTGCTAGCATAAGGTCTAAACTGCTGCCAGTTTTACAACTGGTTTTCATTGAAAGGGCTCTGAGACATGATGATCCAGGACAAAGAGAGACTTTTTAGCAAGAGAAGAACAAGATCGTAACATCCATAGTTTGTAGGAGCCAACCTCACCTTCCCAGCTCAGGAAATCATAAACGAATGTCTCCTCTCCACAGTGGACTTCCACTGGGAGATCAGTGCACACCCTGGAAATCATTCAGAGGAGACTCACAGCAGGCAGAGAGGCAAGTACAGCTCTAAACATGACTTCCTCTAAGGAAAAACAATAATAAGAGAATAGTTCAGAGTTTTCCAGAGCTTATAATGGTGTGTGATGTCTGCCCTGTCAGCACTGCTCTCTCTGGGAGCTGATAGCAAGAGATGGGCTCGGTGACACCCTGCACTAGGAATTCACCCAGAGAGGGAACACCTGAGGTGTTATCTATGTTGGGGAAGAAAAACAAAGGCATACGCCTCACTTCACAGAAACCCAGTTGCTAAAGAGCTGGGAGCAAGCCAGGGTAATGCTGCAGGCACTTTGTTATCCACAGCTGCCTTACTTCTTTGAACTTCTAGATGCTCTTGGGATCTTCTTCGTCTCCTCTTCCTCCCAACTCTAAGAAAAAGGTCAGTTTATTCTTTGCCTTGGTGCTATTGAAAAACGCAGTGCTGGGGTATACCTCAGAGGTAGAGGACTTGGTACTTTTGTCCGATTGCCTGCTAGAGATGCTTCCTTATCCTTAGCCAAGGGCACAAAAGGAGAGAAACAGAATTCAGATTACAAGGATAAAAGGTAACCCCAAGACCACTCCTAGATAGATGTTGTGGTTCGGGCCTGGATGTCCCCTCAAAGCCTCATGAGGTCAGAGGTGGCTGAATCTGGAGTGTGTGATGCTGGGATTAAGGGTGTGTGATTTCTAAACCACTACATGTGAGGGATTAGTCTGGCGCTGCCCTAATCCCCGTAGTCTGGATGGTCTAGAAGAGGCAGAAAGATGTGGTGAAGGTCTCTTGTTGCTTTTACTGCGCCATGAACTGTTTTGTCTCCGTGACACCTCCTCCGCCACTCTTGTTACTTTTGCTGCTTCTGCTGCCATGGACTTTTGCCCCTCTGCTGCTCTGCCTTGGAGCTTGCAGATTATGGACTGAAAACTCTATGAAGTGTGAGCTAAATGAACTCTTTCCCTTTAACTTTGGGTATCGGGTATTTTGTCTCAGCAACAAGAGAAAAGTAGTTAACACAATGTCGGAGCCAGTAGTAATGTTACACAGACTGCTGCAGGCTTCTCTCTGCCCATCACACATGAGCTTATGCTGTTCCTTATCAGATTGGAGTGATTCTGGGAGATGGTCCCAGTCCCCCAGGCAAAGCTGGCAAAAGGAAATTCATGGGGCTCCAAAAAAAAAATAACCTCCAACCTTGCCTCTAATGTCCTCTGTGTACAAATTACTCCAGACATGCCCCAAAAGACTTTCTCTTGCTCAAGAAAAATCCTATATAAAGAAGCAGAAAGACAGTGACCATGCAGTGCACCTGGAGAGACCAGGATGGCAGAGCACAGCTTTGGTTCTCCTGGGAACACCAACACAGGTATGCCAGAAGGCTAGACAAGTGGGATGGCACCCAAAGCCTACTGGGAATAGTTAAAAGCCCCTAACCTCCTATAAGGTGGGCTTCATGCCCACTCATAACTCCTATATCTATCCTTCAGCATCTGCAACCTCAGGAAGGGTATGCAGAGCAGGCATTCTAGATCCTTCTACTGAGTCTAGATCAGACTTGAGAGTAAAATAGAGAAGAAGGAGAAGGAGGAGAAGGAGGAGAGGAACAGGAAGAGGAAGAGGAGGAGGAGGAGGAGGAG
>NW_022900944.1:34924806-34929166 GCF_012274545.1 Fukomys damarensis
ACAACAACAAAAAGAAGAATTAAATAAGAGGTTCCCTTGTGAATGGATCTAAGTCCTGAATCTCTTCCCAATGTGCCTTTTTTCCCTACAAATATTTGGATCAGTGTTGAGCAAGTCTGAATTCTGTAGAGCAACTTGCTCTGTCTGTGACCCCTGGGTCCAACAGTTGGCTGGAAATAGAAACAACTGGCCAGAGCTTGGATAGATCCGGCTGGGCTCAGTCCCTGCAGGCTTTGTTCTTCAATCTGTTTATACAGTTTCCCGTAGGAGTCTGTAATTTTAATCAGTAAATATCTCCCTTGATTTATCACCTTCTATTGACATAGTGGTAATTCAAGCAGTGGAACTAACGCTGGGCCTGCTATGTGTTTTTTCCCCTCATTGTACCTGGCTTCTATTTGATTTTTGTCAGCCCTCTTAGGTCATTGGGCCGCCTCTGACACTCTCTGTATGACAGGGCTGTGGTCAGGGGTCAGTGGGTTCCCCCTTCTGGAGGGCACAGCATTCTAACCAATCGCAGCATAATCCCATCTCGAGTTTGCTATAACCAGAGCAGACAAACCACAGGCTGATAGGACCCAGTGGATTTCATTTAAAAAGTAAAAATCCAAGATGCTTATAAAGGACACTGGTGTGTTCTCTGGTCTCAGAGACAGACTGGAGAGTTAACCCACTGATTTGGTGTTTCTGAGTTGAGCAGAGACCCTCCTTACACCTTCTGGTGTTGTCAGTTTCCTTCTATGTCAGTAGATTGAGTCCTCTGCAAACACAGGTTTGCACAACACCTGGTACTCACAGTTCTGCTTTTTATTAATGTATTTGCTTAATATTGATACTAGTAAACTGATAATATCCTCTGGGCTACACATTTGGCCAAAAATGTATTATCGTGTCCTTGATGGTCATGATAAAGAAATAAAGACTTGTTAGTCATAACACCTGATGGAGTCAAAGATGACTTTGTCTCCCCCACGGGACTAAGCTACCTGTGTCACTTGTGGGTCCAGAATTTAAACAGAATGGCTTGATGCTGGAGGACAGGGTCTAGATCCCCAGAAGATATCCATGAACAGAAATGATGAACTGAAATTTAAAAGGATAAAATCCATGCAAAGTACCAAAATTTGATTCCAAAAATCTAATACCAAGCCACCAAACCAGGGAAAGTTACATAAGCGTAAGTTCTATGAGAATTTGTTAGACATTTACGTGTCCACAAGTTTAGTACATGGTTGTGGTGTAATCCATGGCTGCCAAAAACAGTAATGAAATCTTAGTCTGTATTAATATGAGAATGGTTCTTTCGACCTTTACCTCAGCAGACCTGCCTTTCACAGTAGTTTTTCATTGTTTTGTCCCCTATGTTAATTAGAACAGTGCTTTATATCACAGAAACTTATTTAAGTATCATAGGGATGGAAGGGTGGTTGTGGATGGACAGACGGATGGACAGATGGACGGATGAATGGATGGATGGATGGATGGATGGATGGACTGGTAGATAGAAAAACAGACAGATGAATGAATGGACAAGGGAAAAAACTGACTCACTGGTCAACATATATTTAGGATATTGTGTTGAATTTTCAATGATAGGTTTAAGGATGAGCTTGAATAAGGTGGGCTCTGTGAAACAGATGCCCTCAGAGTGAAGGATTTCAGAATAATACCATGGGTGAATGAGTTACTCTGACGTAGGAGGTGGCAAAGGAGTCTTTTGGGAAGGACACTGGGAAAGAGGAGAGAAGTGTTACCTAGACTTAGGATTTTAAAGGTTGGTATATGTTGGAGGGATTAAAATTTGCATTGCTTCAAAAGCAGTTACAGGTGGGCAGTGTGGCCCCCAGATAAGAAAGAAGTCTCTCTTGGTGAGAAGAGTTTCCTTGTGCCTCAAGGGAAGACCCTGATTCTACCAATGGGTCTTTCTCTTTCTCGCCTAAGGCTGTCACAGGCATCTGCTCTCCATAGCAGCTCTTCTCCTGTGGTGCCTCTGTAACTGCCAACACATCTCACTCAGGGCTGTATTTAATAGTGCTTTACATTAAAGTTAGTTTATACGTCTGTCTCCTCCACTAAGTTGTAAATTCCTTGAGAACAAGGCCTTAGCCTTTCTTATTCTTTATACACACTAGACACTCAATCAACATTTGCTTTACTTGTTGAGTAAAATAGAACTTGGCTGCCTCTTTGATTCAAGTCTAACACCAAAAAATTAGTTTGGTCTAGTCTGAGATCTGTGGAGACACAGGAACTCTAGCATGGCAATCTAGCAGGGTTGGCTCTGTGCCCCTGTTTTGGGGGGAAGATCACATCTGTGAATCCGTTCTTTCCATTCTTTCCCATCTTTTAATGTAAGGATGCCTGTATTCTTGATGTTCACAATACTGTGTATTTAATGTGTCATACGTTTTCAAATAAAAGTAATCCCCAAATTGAAGGTGCCGTTATGATGATATATATCACATTAAAGAAACACTTTCTCCTTTACCTTTAAAATTAACATTCTCTTTTTTCCCCCGACTTCCCCCTATGAAATTCTAGAAAATGTATTTCCCTAAAACCCATTGAAATGCTATCCATTTAAACATCGACAAACCAGTAGAGTCTCTGATGTGTTGGTAATGGAAGAGATCTCTTCTTCTCTTTAAAGGCATTAATGATTATTTGAGCTTTTCCTAATAACTTCACTCACTGAACACTGTCATCACAGAGATACATGGATTTCACCTTCAGGTAGCATTACGTGGCCCAAGGCCTCAAACGTGCTGTGAGATAGACTTGCTTCCATGACGTAGTCACATGGATACCTGAAATCCGAGAGGTACAAAAATGAAATGATGAAGATGCTTGTCCTGCATGTGAAAAGAATTGTGCCATTTCTCATCACCACACCACTGGCTCCAGAGTGGATGGCAGGGTGGGGCTGGCCTAGCACTTGAGTGAGGAGCCCCCTGTCTTGGCGTTCCGCTGTTGTCAGGCCCACATTCCAGCACACTGCCACATTCCTTCCCAAAGGCGGCAGCATTCTGGTGAATGCTGGAAAGCGAAATGATTTCCAGAGAAGTAATTAGCAAAGTGCAAGTCGGCTTAAGGGGGAAAAGGGCTATCAATCAATAAATAATAAAAAATTCAGTCGAGGGCATTTTCCATTTTGGTGTTCTTGGCTTCGAGACTGAGGAAGAGAGCAAGAGCAAGACGAGATTCATGAGGACAGGGCAGATTATACCTTCTTAGCTCACACTGCTCAGCCTCAACGTTATACACATGAGCACACGTAATGGGTGGTGATACTGGTAAAAAGTGACAACCACGACTTCTCCGCCTGAGTTCCTGCGTTGCTTTAGTCTTTCAGGTAGAGCTGTGAGATCCCTGCTCTTGGATGTTCATGGAGTAATTGCATAGACATTGATCTCTTAATGGGAGATGATGAGTTAATTCGTCCCCAAACTCTTCTAACTTGGCACATGAGGAGTTATTAGTCATTGAGCTCACTCTGGACATTACGTGTTCTATTATTTATCATTTGCATATAATGAAAATGTGAGCCTCTCAAAGGAAAAACTAGCCTATGAGTGAGAGAGAAGAACAGAGGGGTAGGCAAGTGATAGGGGCAGCGCCTGGATGATTTAGATTGTCCATTGCCAAGAGATCAGGGTCAATCATGGCAAAAGGATGAGAGAATAAATAAATGCAGGATTTGGAGAGAAGTGGTGACATACACAAAGTGGGTGAGGGGTGCCTTCTCTACTAAAAGAGGAAAGGTAAGGAATTACATTCTCTCTTGCATACATTCATTCCACAGATATTTATTGTGCTAGATACAGATATTAAATGCAGCCCTGGTCCCAGGTTGACAAATAATATGTACTCACAAGTTGGAAAAAGCTCCATGGAGGAAATAGACAAAGGAAAGATGGCTTAAAAATCAAGGAAGTGGGAGAAACAGCCAGGCTTTCAGCAGAGAAATAGGCTGAATCTAATTTGAGTTTTTGAAGGGTCCCTGTGGCCAAGCATTGACAAGTGGTCTGCAGTGGGGCCAGAGTGGAGAGGCCACAGGGATGCCCTTGTGTATTCCCAGGAAAGTCACGGTGACTGGGCCAGAGGAGTTAGGGTGGAGGAGATAGTGGAAATGGTAGGTCGGAGGGCTTCTTTGGCTGTGTTGAGATTTGAAAGGCAGCCAACCAGTGATGACACAGAAAGAAAACACATGGGGTCCAACCAAGTACCAGTTCCCACCTGCCCTTAAAGAGGGGAAAGGAAGAAATATTTGGGAGGCAGACTCCTTGAAATGGGATCCTGCTTTCCTGTCTGCATCTTATTGTTCAGCTCCCTTATCCCCTCCCCATTTTTTTTTTTTTTT
>NW_022900944.1:34929414-35014801 GCF_012274545.1 Fukomys damarensis
GGTGTATGTGAGATACACACACACACACACACACACACACACACACACACACACACACATCTCCCTCTTCGGATCTGCCAAGCACTTATAGTCATCAATTGAAGCTTCTTCCTATGACCAGGGAAGTCTCCATGCAAAGAAGAGAGACAAAAACAAAATAATGAAGATGCTTGTTCTGTATATGAAAAGAATTGCTCCAATGTGCGCCTACCCAGAAAGTGCAATTAGAAAAAAGAAACAGTGGACAACATGCACACAAGGACAGAGAAGCAAAGACAGCTCACCTGAGGGACACAGGTCCAGCCAACCTCAAGCCAACCATCCACTCTGCCCAAGGCCTTGAGGACACTCACATACAGCCCAGAAACTAAGAAAACGTTTATTTTCAGAACAAGACCCAAAGAAGGAAGCAAAAAATAAACAGGGCCCAAATGTTGTCATTACCTAAAGCCTCACCCCAACAACCATTCTCAAATCTTAAAGGAATGAAGGTCAGGGAGGAGTTATGTGTAAGCATTTTCCTTTCCTCCTTTGCTACTAGAACTTTAACAACCCTGTGCCCTCACTTCTGGGACATCTCCTTACTAGGCACAGCTGGGCATAACTGTGGCCATTATATGGCTTTGGCCAAACCTAGGCCTTGGAGCCTGGTGAATTTTCTGGGCCGCTGTGGTTGGTTTCAGAACAGTAGCCACAGCATGCTCTCCAGGGACTGCCTCTGGGTTTCATGTGATACAGTTGTTCATCTGGGCTTCACAGAGAACAGGGGTCTTGGCCTTGGAGTGAAGAGAGCAGAGCCTTGTTAGTAAAGTGTCCAGGAAAAAAATGTAAGGAAAAGGAATGTAGTGGAGAAAAGAGAAACTGGGATAGGCCGATGGAATACAGGCCCATCATCACGCGTAGGACCAAACACACTCCCTGGGTGTGGCCTTCAGACCAACAAAATCAACTCCAGATACCTCAGGGAAAGCAGGCAGAGAGGCAAACGTGTCGAGGGGAAAAATAACTGGTAATGTGATCAAATGCAAGTGGATACGACAAGCCGAGGCCCATCGAAGATCTCAGGAGACATAGCTCAAAAAGTACAAAAGTCCTTCAGTGTGAGGTAATGAGGCACATCTAATTATATTTCAGAAAGAAACAGTGAGAACTACTCTGAAAGCCTTCCCCTTTCTTCCCTCAAACTGAATCCAAATCCCAAACTGAGAGACACCCATTATTTCAAAGAAAGTGAGGAATTTTAGAGAGCATCACGGGAAACAGGGTTGTCACTTTCCCAGAACTGAGAAAAACTATCACACAAACCCTTCTCTGCCTGTTGTCTTTTGCCCCCACCCCCCGCCCCCCACAAAAAAATATCCCATCAGGAAACAGTGGGGGGAGGAAGAAAAAAAAGGCGCACAGGCAGCCCCACCATGAGAAATCAAGGCAGTCAAAATGACATTTGACACCACCAGGCCACAGCTGAAGAACAAGGGAAAAGTTTTAGGGCGACTGTCATTGACCCATAGTCCTTCACTCCTAACCTTGCTCTCCAACATATGTTTCTCATTTCCTTGCTTATAGCTGGTCCAAGCTAATGATATGTGTTTTGGCCGGGATCCCGTGCTCGGCATACAGCCGGTCTTGTTCTCATTGTCCGGGCTACTTACAGAAACCTCTTTCTCTGTCTCTTTCTCTCTCTCTCAAAAAAACTGGCTTTAAAGAACAGTAAATATGCAAAGCAGCCCCCGCACTCTATACAGCTACCATCTTGAACATGGCCCCTGCCACCCTAACACACCCCATCAATAAAGGCCTGAAGAGACTGCCCACGGGTGAGGGGTAAGTTCAACACAAAAGCAGTGGAAATTCAAACAAATTGGCCCATTAGAGTCTCACACGGCTATAAATACAGCTCGGCGCAGGCTATTTTGAGGGACGGTGGCATGGGAAAGTTCGGGCTGGAATCTTGAGTCTGTCAGAGGAGACAGATCTCTCCCAAGACATGGGAAGAGGATGAAGCACTCGGCAGACAGGAGGAAAGCAGGCAGCAAATGGTCAGTTCCAGGGCAAGGTGAAAAGTAGGAGAGGAGACACATTCAAGCCTCGGCCCTGCGCTCCGTGGTGGCTGGCCTGCCTTGCTGCTGAAGGCCTTCCTTGCTGTGGTGTCACTCAGGGAGTCCACAACCTCTAAAAAAGCTGGACATGCCCTTTTGCTCCTTAGGGGTCAATGGACCATTTCACTCTTCCTGAAGCACCCACCAGGCAGAGGAGGAGGGGTGGGAACCAGCGTGGCCTAGAGAGTCCAGTCAGGGCAGGCCCCAGTCTGCAGCCAGCCTTTCTGACTGACCCAGAATGGAATTTCGAGATCATTTTTGCCTGTCACACCCTAAAGAGTAATGCCCATATATGTAAACATTATGAAATGTGGGGTGCTGCAGCATTACTCTGAGGAAATGGGGGGCCATAAATGAGAGGTAGGCAGAGAACGAATATGCAAATATGAAGACATGCGTAACATTTCCCTGGGGGCATGTCAACAGATGGCAATTAACTGCTAACAGTTGGGAATGACTAAACAGAATACACATATACTTGGGCATTGTGTACTTACCTAGCTTTTTATTTTTTTTCTGGTAATGAGGATTGAACCCAGGGCCTTTGCAATGAGTTACATCTTCAGCTCTTTTTAAATTATTTATTCGTTTATATTTTTGAGACAGAGTCTCATTAAGTTGCTAAGGTACACAATCTGAGCTCAAACTTGTGATCCTCCTGCCTCAGCTTCCCAGAGTGGTGAGATTACAGGCATGTGCCTGCAAGACCAGTTCCTGCCTACCTTTTATGGTTCTCCATTGTACTTCCATGCTGTCTGTAAAAATGTTTGCTCTGTCTTCCCTGTTTCCTGTTTAGAAATTTTACCCAGGACAACCATGGATTTAACTCGGTTATTAAGCTTGAACACGTACTGTATACCAAGCACCATCTGAAGCGTGGGGGTCACCCAGCCCTGGCCCTGGCCTCCTGGGACATACAGCCCAGTATATGCGTTTGATCTGCCCTGACCCTACAGCTTTCCTGACTGTATCCCAGTTTGGTGGGAACAGCCCAGTTTATATCTGTTGTCCCGATGTAATTATTAATAGCCCTTCTTTTCACTCTCTAAATTGTCCCAGTTTGGATGATAAATTGTATTGCTACTGTATCCAGAGTCCCTTTTTTCAAAAACTTCTTTTTTTGTTATAAAATCAAATACAGCGAGATAAAAGTGCAAAACTACAGCACCCTCTATTTTAGAGGCTCTTTGGAACTTGCCCAAATCAAGAGAAGTTTCCCAAATTATCAAGAACATGGCTTTAGCAGATTAAATTTTAATTAGTTCAGGAACAGGCTTCACTGCATTCTCGGCTGGAGTCCTTGCCTCATGCTATAGTTGGTTCTGTAGTCACAGACATTGTCTGCTCTGGATTTTCCATGATGCGTCTGACTGCCTTCTTCCACCAGTGAGGGCACTTGTCCCAGTACAGCCTGCAGGGGAAGCGCCAACTCTGGCTACCATGACAACACCCTTTCCTGAAAATCTCTGACTGACACTTCCTGGGGAGACAGGAAGTAAGGACAGGAAGACACCGAGGTCATTCTCTTCCCATATCCAGCTTTTCCCACCTCCCAGACCCATATAATATTTGACCTTTTCTAGCTCAGCATTTCTTCTCTCATTCCCATCAGTAAAGCTGTCCTGGGGGCAAAAGCACCCAGCTTCTTCTATCCCCTTCTTTCTAGGAGTCCAGTGAAAACCAAAAAATATTCCAATCATAAGCTACATAGAAGTCGTTAGTGAGAGAATAAACCTTCAAAAATTTATACAGCTAGGGCCAGGAATTTAGCTCAATGGCGCTGTGCCTGCCTCCCAAGCGCAAAGTCCTGAGTTCAATCCTGGTACCAGGAAAAAAAGAAGTTATACAGGTCTTTCCAAAGTAAAAATAAATAATTAACAGACTGTCAACACTTCTGAAATCAACATCACAACGCTGATAATTGTTCAATAGATGTTGCTGAGCACTGATTATGTGCCGGGCACGTGCTAGAGACTGGTGTAGAGTGTTGAACAGAATGGACACGGTGGTCCCTGCTGTCATGGAGTTTGCTATGTCCAAAGGGAAAGAGACATTAAAGGGATACTTTCACAAAAATACATCACTACCAATTATAATAAGTGCTATAAAGGAAAAGCACAGGGCGTGAAAGAATGTACAACGGGGACATGGGAACCTAATTTAAATCTGGATGGGCCAGGAAAAGCTCGAGCTAATAAAAAGCTTTAAGGAAGGATCTGAAGGACGAATAGGAGGTAAGCAAAGAGTATCCATTGTCCATTTTCATCGAGTCCCTGTGTTCCCACAACATTGGATGTAATCTTTATGCTTAAGTATTTCACTTTGAGGCCAGAGGAGTTTGGGGGTTTGACTTTCAAATCTGCATATTTGTAATCTCCATCACAGCTAACATAAGAAGGTAATGATACTCGTTCTAGATTGTGTATTTGTTGTGTGTGAAGCTCTTAATGCAGTGCTTGAATGTAGGAAGAGTTCAGGGCATGACTATTTAAGCAAATACTGGTCTCTCGTGTCTGAATCCTCAGTACCTAACATAAGTCAAAGTATCATTATCAGGTAATAGTTTTATGTACTAAGGGCTCCATACACATTGAATGAAAGGATTGGTGAGCAAATGAACTTTTAGTCTCCTGTGGACCCCATTCTGTGCTAGTTACCTTAACGAATACCCTCCAGTATTGACACCATAAAATCAACAAGTCTTCCTCAGGGATGGGGTTCCCACGTGCTGAACTCAACAGTAGCTCTGGAAATAATTATAAAATATAACCCAAGTGAACTTTGGCATAGTAGATAAAAGCAAAAATACATTTTCAGGGAACATTTTTAAATAGGAAGGGAAGATGTCCACCAGCGGAATGAAAGCGTTCAGGCACTCCATAGAGTCGTAGATGTAGGACCAGGAAGAGGCTTTGAAGGGAGGAAGGTGAGGAAATAAGAAGAGGCAGCTCAGGGGAGCATTTAGAGACTCTGGAAGAGTCCATAGAATGTTCCATGGATGGGGATAGGGCAGTTGGATTGATTCTATCATCCTTGGGGCAAGTATTGGCTACAACCGGAAATTCTTGAGGGGATGGGTCCAAAGACAGAGAAGAGAGTTTGGGCTTGGTGAGCTGTTTACATACAGAAAAAGCTACCAAAACAGTGACGTTTAAAGGCTGGCATTGACGGGGTAGGTGATGATAGGGAAGTTTTTCTGAAATGTAACGGAAGGAAGTGTGAATTCAGAAGTAGTTCCAAAGCTCACTAAGAAGGAACATTAGATAAGGAAGGAAACCGAGAAGATGACTTTATTTAAGAGACTCCTCACTGTGAACAATTTAGAGAACAGAAAGTTTAACACAGGTAGGAGTTTTATTTCATTAAAGATGGTGGTGGGAAGCAGCACATTATGTTAGGATCAAAAATCTCTATGTTTTAAAATCATTCATGTTAGGCTAAGGATGAATGGAAAAGAGAAATGTCTGAAAAGGTTCAAGGGAGTAGGGAAAAAAAATCTAAAAGCAAAAATTATTGTCCCGGGTAAGGAGCACTGATATACACGTGAATTTTCTTCAGAAACAGACATGGGTTTAAATTCATTGCTCCTTGGTTGAATCCCTGTAGTTTCCTGAGATGGCGACAAGTTCCATAATTGTTCTAGCTTTATTGTTTTTCTCCACAAACCTATTTGTGAAAGTGCCGTAAAATTGTCTCACCCAACCCTCTCAGTTTCGAGAAATATGATACACAGCAGATCAGAAGAAAAAAGGGTTTTTTTTTCCCCCTATTTTACAGTCTCCTGGCACAAGTTCAGCCCTGAAATGGTTAAAATATCAGCACATTTCACTGGTCTTGAGTTACTCATAAACATTCAGCAAAGCAATTTCACTCAATCGCACATATTAACTGCTTAAGTTCTTCTCTCTGAGGATGTGGACTGTTATTTTATGCCAAAACTCCCATAATTAAGTTTGACATAAGCGCATGGATTAAATATGTGGTCGGGGGGAGGGAGGGAGGTGCAGAATGGAAGGTTTTTCTCCCCTCGCCTTCTTGCCATATGGAGACTGTAACCAAATCATGTGCAAAAAATTGTAAGAGATTTTCCAATCTTATTACTCAGTGTTGTTTATCAGGTAAGACTCAAGGCCAATATAATTACAGAACCCGTTTTTCTTTTCCCCAATTTAGCATTAAGAACAACAAAACATTAGCCATACAACAGCCCCGGACCCTCGTGTTGCAATCTTTATAAAGCAGAGGACAGAACAGCTATTGAAAGCCCTTCCGGTGGGCATGGGACTGTGGTTATAGTTTAGAGCTAATTTATTAAACTGTTCTAGTTCATGGATGTCTTTTAAAAGCACGAAAAGGATGTTGTTCTTGTGTTTGTTTGTCAATTTTATTAAGATACCCGACATCCTAATGCCTGGCCTTCTGATGCCACTTTGATCTCATCAAGATTTCCCTCCTCTAAAGGCTTCTCAGGTGACCCCAAAAGGCCCAAATCACTTAAGCAGCATAATAACAAATTTACTTTCAATTTCTGGCCATATTCATGAAGGTTTCTTGCGGTTTGAGAGAGGAATGCTCTCGTTACTCCCTTCCTAAAAAACAGCTGAAAATAGCTTTTTCAAATATTTCAAAGAGAAAACATCTTTGACTTTCCCCCAGTCAGAGGAGCACTCAGGAAATTAATTCTAAAAAGAAAGTCAGGCACCATGTCACCTCCCTGAATCCCCCCGCCCATTTCATGCTGCTCTTATCCAAGCCCAGAACTTGTTTGCTCCTTCTCTGGTTTAGCTGGGATGACTGTTCTCTGGGTGGCTCTGTCCTGCCATAACTTCCTGAGGGCAGCAGGAAAGCTTTTCCCAATTCTGCCAGCCTCGAGTTTGTTATACTCAGCCATCATTCTATAAATTTTCAATACAACTCTTCCCTCCTACCTTCAAATTTGTCTCTGTTTCTCTGGACTCAACTCTGTAGCATTTCCTCTGAGGATCACACACCAGGCTGTACCTAACGTGAGCCTAGGAAGCCCCATGAACATACATGTTACACTGACTTCCGGCATGAGTTTCTGACCATGTCAGCATGTCCACCTTCATTTTCTAATGGGAGACTCAAATAGGATGTAATGTTGAGATGCAGCTTTTAAATCTGCTACACAGGAGTGTTGGTTTTTTTTTTTTTTTTTTTTTTTTTTTTTTTTGGTACCGGGGATTGAACTCAAGACCTTGTACTTGTGAGGCAGGCAGCGGAAACACTGAGCTAAATCACCAGCCCAGGAGAGAGAATAATTTATGTAGGCTCAATGCAACCTTCTATATCCCCCATAATTTGGGAGGCTATATCTGCCAAATCACTGAAAATATCATCCTAAGCCCTCCAGAAAGAGTCCTGTTTCTTAGTTTATCTTCCTGGCTTTATAATTTATACTTGTGCTCATTAAATTACATAAACCTGTTATTAGGCCCACAGTCTTAATGTATCCCAGGCATGCTGAATAGAACTATACTCTTCTATATTATTCCTCAATTTAGTACAAAATATAATTACCTTTAACTCCACTATCCATGGTATTGTTGGGAATTAGCTAGTTCTCTTGAATGGCTTTCTCTTACTCGTGGCTTCATTTTCTTTGATATCTCAGGTGGGTTTTTTTAATTTTCAAAATTTACTCTTGGGTCTGGCGGTGTTGCTCAGTTATAGAACACCTGCCTAGCATGTGTAAGACCCTGGGTTCCAGGCCTGGCACTGCCCAAAATATCCAAACAAACAAATGAACTGACTCTCTAGAGGGCTGGTTCAAAAGATTTGCCCAAAAATCACGAAATGCAGATATCCACAGCTGAGTTCTTGCTTGGGTCATGGTGGGGGAACTCAAGTGTTTGCCATTCTCTGAGTACTTGAAAATAATGCAGCTGAGCTATGCCATTCTGAGAGAGGCACTCCGTCCCCCTGTCCAGCTGCAGCTGCTTGCATTTTCCAAGGACCCACATTTGCCTTTTTTGTTCTTTCTTCTTCTTTTTTTTTTTGGTCCGTGTTCAATCTCTCTACAGCAACTCCAGAAAGAAGTCAAAGCAAAGACATATGTCGCCACAGGTTAGGCGCCAGGCAGAGAGTGACTGAGCTCATATGTCGCTGATCAAAGTGGGGGAAAGTGTGGTATGCTGAAAATCCAAAGGCTTCAGTAAAGTTGTGCAAACCTTCTTGGAGGCCTGTGGAGAAATGTCTGCATTGGAGCCTTCCCACCTTTGTCCCCAGATAAGAACTTAGATCCATCTGTCGTCTCAGATGTCACCAGGTTTTGCCTCTAGGTTAGGGTAATTCCAGCTTGGACCTGGCATTCCTCCTGCTCTTCCTGTCTTCCCTCAGAGATATCTACAGAACAGAGAAACTGTTTCAGTCTTTTAAGGTCTGTGCTTATAGCTTTCTAAACCTGCCAGTAGCCACACTGAAGAGTATGGTCATTTCTATGCTATTCCTTGAATCCAGTCTATCTTCTTGAGCATGATTCAAAGTTTAATAACCCCTTGCTTAGTATGCAATCATGCAGTGGATAAGAATGCATCCTCTTGGAGCCAGGGATTTAGGTCAATGGTGCTGTGCCTGCCTTGCAAGTAAGTGCAAGGTTCTGAGTTTGATCCTGGGTAGTAGAAAAAAAAAATGTAGAAAAATGCATCCTCTGAAGCCTAATGACCTGGATTGGAATCGGACTCAGACAGTGATCTGACCTCCAGCATTTTGACTTAATCCCCATGATTCATTTGCCTCATCTGTATAATAAAGATACAATAGTACCGAAATAAAATGTTTGTAAATGGAGAGGGGAGGAGGGGGTGAAGGGAGGGCAGGGACAAGGGGAAAAAATAAAAACCAAGACCTGTCACATAAAGGTACAAGATCCCAATAATGAATGTAACTGTACTGTATACCTAAAATGTACCAATAAACTCAATGAGGAAAAAAAAAGATACAATAGTACCAACCTCTTGGGGTCATTGTAGGGATTAAACACATAAATGTTTAATCAAAGTGCTTGCTCATGAAAGATTTCAGTGGATGTTGGCCAAGTAGATAGTGCAGGTTCCAAATCTGCTGAAGAGTATCGGCCATATTGTTTTTGGCTGGTTCTTCAAACATCTAAGCTACACAGGCTCTCAAGATTTTGAGCATAAGCACATCCACAACTTTAGCACAAGCACATCTCTACTTGGCAGGATTTAAACAAAACCAGCACTAAAACTAGTAGTCAGTCCATGTATGACACAACCTCTCACAGTCTACTATTATTTAAGGACATGGAGATTCAGGAAATGTTGGTGTAAAAGTTAATTAAAAAAGGTTTCGATTCAAAATATTAATTCTTTCTTCCATGGCACATAGAAATGACAGCATTCTCATATGCGCTCCCTATAAAAGCCACGACTTTGCTCGAGTAGCAGGGTGGGCTCGGTAGTTGTGTAGGCTCCAACAATGCCCTCGTATCACCTCTCTGACCTTTATTGCCAAATCAGGGTAATTTACCACCCTGCTGAACTTGCAAAACTGTGGCAAGCAAGAAAGTAAAAGTGGGGCCAGGCATAGTAGCCCTGGTAACTCCAGTACTTGGGAAACTGGGGCAGGAGGATTGAGAGTTTGAAGCCAGCCTCAGCTACGTGGCAAATTCAAAGGTGGTCTGGACTACACTTTTAGACCCTATGTCAAAAATCAATCAATCACAATCAAACAAAACAAAAGAGAGAGAGAGAGAGAGGGAGAGAAGGAAAAAGATAAGGAGAGAGAAGGAGACAGAAAGGAAATAAAGGAGAAAAGTAGGTGTTTGGAAATAAAATCATTATTAGCATTAAACACACAGCTTCAGTTACATAAGCTATCTTGAAATTAATAATAGCACTTCCTATTTGCATAGAATACTGCTAAATACCTTTGGAATACTCCACCTTTCTCATCTCCTTATCCAAGTTCTACTCCTCTAATGCCCAGATTAAGGCTCATTTCCTCTGAAAAGCCACCCCACATATATAAACACAAACGTTGTAGTAAATTTTCACTCTTCCCAACTTTTAGTTCACTGACCACGTCTTTTCCACTTGCTTTGGCATTTACTCATTTCTTTCCAGGAATCCACAGACTTTATAAAGTTCCGGAAAGCAAATATTCTAGGTTTTTCAGGCCATACTAGCCCTATCACAACCTCTCAATGGTGCTATTGCAGTACAGAAGAACTATGGACAATATATCAGTGAATGTGATTGGCCATCTTCCAATAAAACTTTATTTACAAAAGCAAGTGACAAAAAAAAAGCAAGTGAGAGTCCACATTTGCCTATAGGCCATAGTTTGCAACATCTAATCTATAGCCTAGTTTTATTATTGATCCCTTTCATTGGTGCCTTTTTCTCTACCCAACTAGTCTGTCAGAATCTCAAGGACAAGAGCCATTGTTAGGTGTTTAGGATGCCCCATCCCCCATTTCATTAGATCCCAGCATCTGGCTCAGTACATGCTGGTTGAATTAAACTGTGTCATGGGAAAATTGCATATTTACTGTAAATATATGAACCCTGGCAATCAAGCCAGGCAGAGTCTCCTAAAGAGTTAAATCAGGAAGAAGAGCTGTGCTGTCCCCATTAAATGAGAGACAGCCATCTGTATGTCAAAGACATGAGTTCAGAAAACACTGCCACCAATCACTGTCAAATCCTAAGGGAAAAACTATGGAAAACACCTGAAGACCACATGTTCGTGGAATCTGAGCTCTGTGCACGAGTCATACCATATAAGATCAGGGATGTGGGTAGCCTGACTCTTTCCTAAGGACACAGTTGCAACTCTGAATTCACAAAGCACCTTCATTCTTTAGAGGCAACTCTTTCATCCTTATCCATGAATTTAGAATATTATCTCCCAGTTAGATTCATGTGAAAATAAATAGTTTTATTTGGGGAAATAGGACGCTCAAGGGACAGATAGAATAATGGCTAAGAGCAGCAAGGCCTGGAGTTAAATATAAATTCTAATCTCTGAGTTTTTTGGTAAGTCCTTCACCCTCTCTAAACCTCGACCTTCATTTTATGAATATACATGAGCATTCATATATATAATATATATGAAATATATGTTTAGATATATATATATATATAGAGAGAGAGAGAGAGAGAGAGAGAGAGAGAAATAGATATTGATATATCTTAATCTAAGGCTCAGGATAAAATACACCATAGTTATTAACATCCAATAATAGCAGTAGTAGCAGTCAAATCACAGAAGTCAAAAGACATTGCCTTAGTTAATCATAGATGCAGCACATGCTGTACCATTCTACTCCTGGGTATAGGCCCACAAAAACTGAGAACCTACATTCACACTGAAACTTATTCACAAAGGTTCGTAGCATCGTTATTCATAACAACCAGAGAGTGGAAACAGACCAAATATCCAACAAATTTGGAAAATGTGGAATATTGTTCAGCCATAAAAAGCAATGAAGTCTTTGTGTGTGCTACAGCCTTCAAACACTATCTAAGTGAAAGAAGCCAGACACACCAAAACTGTATTGTATTAGTCCATTTATAGGAAATGCACAGAATAGGCAAATACATAGAGCTAGAAAGTAAATTAGTGGTTGCCAGAGACTGAAAAGAAGTCGAAAGAAATGAGGAGTGACTGTTCATAGGTATAGAGTTTCTTTGGGATATTATGAAAATGTTCTAAAAGTAAATAATGGTTGGGCCGGGGATTTAGCTCAGTGGTTCTGCCACCTGCTTTGCAAGCACAAGGACCCAAGTTTGAACCCTGGTATATCCCCCCAAAAAGTAAAAATTAAAATTAAAAAAATTTTTAAAAGTAGATAATGGTTGCACACCTCTATGAAATGTTAAAATCCACTGAGTTGTGGGTTTTGGGTTTTTTTTGTTTTTTGTTTTTTTGGGTTTTTTTTTCAGTACCAGGGATTGAACTCGGGTCCTTATGCTTTCAAGGCAGGCCACCGAACCACTGAGCTAAATCCCCAGCCCTGAGTTGTGTATTTTTAAAGGGTAAATTTTCTGGTAGTGAAACTTATTGTTTAAAACATTTATTTTTTTAAAAAAAGCAAATTAACTCCACCATCCCCATCAAAACTTAATCTATAATGTGTTTTTTTAACTTGATATAAGCTAGAAATTTATAGTTTAGGAATACACAAGCACAAAATGTGCTACGTGCTGATGGCTTTTAAAAGCAAATTAGTTATCAATTAAGCCTATATGTCCATGATGTTAAATGTATTTACTGGGATTATGCATATACAACCTTCTTTTACAAACTCCCATTAATTGTAGGAATTATTCTGATTTTAAAATATGCATTGAGGGCCAAAAATATGGTTAAGGGTCTACTCTGTGCCACACTTTGCGCTGTGTGTGAGGTATATAGGAAGGAATAAGATCACCCAGTTGTGTGGCCTGTCATTCATCGGTTCTTTGCACGTCACACCGAGTTGGTCATGCTCCACATTTTGTAGTTTATATATTTTAGTTTGCATTCTGTAAATTTGTATACTGTAGTTTGGTTTACATTTGGGAACAGTCCCATACGAACAATGCAGGGCTGTTCTCAAATATGAACCATATTATTATTATTATCTTAAATCTGCCTTTTCAAACCCTTCTCCCCAGGAGCTCATTGCCAGTTGAAAATCATAGCTCTGGATTCTAGAAGTTTCAGTGTCTAGGATCTCAAGGTTTTTCATAAAAAAGAGGTCTACCCAGACAGCTAAGGATTGCATTTACTCTCTTGAGAACCTGTAGAAAAAGGGGATTCTCCAATTTTTATTAACCTAAGAGTCACCTGGGATGCTGGTCTACCATGCAGACTCCTGGGCCTTCCCAGGAAAAAGGCAAATTCAGTAGGTCTGAGGAACAGCTCAGGAGATGGTGATTAACAAGCACCCAACTGATGCTCACACAGAAATGGGAGGCGCACACTGAGGACCCCAGCTCTCAGAGGTTGCAGACCAAGGCATCACCAGGTGTGCATTAAGTACCACTCTTATACGTGGCACTCTGCTAGGCACGTTGTGTAATGAGAACAGAAGGAGTCTGTTATAAAGTCTGGAAGACTTGAAAAGCACAAAAATAGTAACTAACTGAACATGTGTGCAGAGTACGATCTGTAACAAATGAGCAACTGGGAGTGTAGAGGGCTTGAGAAAAGCAAAACAGCTCCGTGAAAGATGATTGGAGAAGACTTAATGGAGGAGAGAGGTTACTTAGGCCTAACCTTAAAAGAACTTTGATTGTAAGTAGAAACATGGAAGAATCCAGAGCATTGACGGAAATCTGTCTCAGAGTAGCTGGCTATGGTGTGTATTCATGTGGAGTAAGAAGTCCAACTGGTAAAGCAGAATCTGGCCAAACTGTGGGTGGCCCTCAATGGCTAGCAAGAGACTGAACGTGTCTAGATATGGGGACCCACTGAGAAGTTTGGAACAGGAGTATGATTGGCCACGGTCAGGACTACAAAATGGTTAATCTGGTAATAAGTCACAGGGAGCATTTTCAGAATGAGATGACACATAGATAACGGGGTAAGAACACAATAGAAGTAGAACCGAGAAGACTGGCGTTCAGGTAAACATTTGGTAGGTCCAGAATGATCCATCTGAAAAGCCTTCCCTCCACACACACCCCAAAGAATAAGCATGCCGGGACAAAGCAATCCTAAGATTCTTGCTTTCTTACACCCATGATAAAAGAGCGGTTACAGAAGGAGATTGTGATAGTAATAAGTAATAAGGGTCATGGAAATGAAAGAAAGGATTGACCCAGGCTCAGAGATGAGACGAAATGACTCTGGAGAAGGGAAGATAGAGAGGGGACAGAAAGCCACACCTGCCAACCACCCTATTTGTAGTCCCTTCCTTAGGACTTTCCTCAAGACAGTTGGAATGAAACGCTGTTTCCTGTGATCTAGGGACACAGGCACATCGGGGACAACCTTTGCAAATGACCACACTGACCACTCAGGAATACTTGGTAACATTCCCAACCAGAAAAGGATTGCTGTCATTGTATAACAGTTTATAATCGGATATCCAAAGATAACCCTGACAACAGAGTTAACGGAGAAAACCAGCAAGTTTTTGTTATGGTTTCTTATGCAACTTTTGCCATATCCCAAACCACCCCAAAATATAGTTACTTAAAACAATAAATCACTTCTCAGAGTTTTGTGGGGAAGCTGCGCAGTTCTGTTGAGTTAGCTCGACTGAGCTGGGTAAACAAGAATGGCCTCACTCTCACAGCCAGCATTCAGTTCAGTGTCGGCTGACGTGGTCGTCATCCTTCACACGGCGGCTCAGGGCTCCTAAGGGCCACAAGCCACGACGTCAGAACACCTTTCCAGCTTTGGCTTGTGTCACATCTGCTATTGTCCCATTGGCCAACGAAATCCATGGCCAGACCGGTATCCATGAGAAGACACTGTCCTAAAACAGAGATAAAAGGAGGGAGAAATGTGTGACCATTTTTCTTCCCGCAGCCATGCACATCTGAGATAATGAGTCCCTTCAAAGGGACTGGCAGTTGTTTCCCTAATTCTGCTTAAAGCATCTGGAAGGATAGGGTTGGTGTTGGGCTTCTGCTATGCATTTCTGCCATGTCTGAATGTGAACGTTAGAACTATTATGGAGGAAATCCACAAATGTTTATATCTGATGAAAAAGTTTTCAAAAGAGGAGAGAGAAGGAGAGAGAGAAAGAAGGGAAAGAGAGACAGCAAGAAGTCTTTCTTGGCATATCCAAGTTCATTGTTTCACAGGAGCCAAACACAACCTACAAGTCTTGTAAAGATCTTAAACTATTTGGTTGTCAGTGATAGGCTTATAAATTAGCGCCCTATCTCCAGGGCTCCTGGTGGGACAGATTTGGACACTCTGGAGGGGCAGTGTGTGTCCAGGAGCCCAAGTTTCCGATCCACAGGGTAGGAAATGCTTGGATGGCTAGCCAGCCTTGGAAAGACTCAAGATGCAGCCCAGCAACGCCCCATTCTTGGGACATAATTAATGTGCTGTTAATTTTTTTTCATCAACAAAGAATTACCGAAATACCGCATGATTTCCTTCAAAAATGTGACCCTCCCTTTCCTGTCTCACTTTTCTTTTCCTGGATCTGGACATGGTTTCCATTGGCCTCACAAAAACAGTTATTTCTGCTCATTTTCCTCAACTCAGTTGCTTGATCTCCAGGAGTGCAGAAAAGCTAAGGCAAATTATTAGTGGGAATTTAAGGGGCTGCTTTTCCAGTTGGGGGGCAGCTCTTCCCCGAAACACTCCCCCTTCTTTGTGAAGCCAATGGCTTCCTCTGCAGCCCACAGCAAACCTCATGGTGTTATAAAAAGCCAACTAACTAAATAATGCCGTAGGAATCTTAATGACTAGGGTCATTTGGGCAACAACATTACACAGTTTTTTCCTCTCAGAATTCAAAATTACAAATATCCCATCCAATTCAGATTTAATTACCACTGTTCAAATCTGGAGAACTTTCTCCATTTCAATTATGTAAAAATGGGAAACAATGAACTACTGCTAAGGGATAGTAAATTGACTCCTTTTTCTAAAGGCAAGCAGGAAAGTGGTGTAATTGTTATTTCTTCCTGATAAAAGTCTCTACTGTGGACTGGCCATTTCTTTACCAAACATCCCTCAATCAGCCAGCACAATGTTTTCCCCATTCATCACCCCAAGAATAAAGTTAACCTGTGATGAGCTCTGGTGTCTAAGCCACACAGACCACAGTTCCCACAGCCAAAGTCCTTGTCTGACAGCTGGGCAGATGCAAGCTGAGACAGTGGCAGAGGGCAGTGGAGGGGACAACTGTGAGGACTTAACAATCACCATCTACCCAAACTTCCAGTTAATCTGTATCATCTGTTGAATAAGGAGAGGGAACTGGAGGGACCAGCATCTTCAGGACTTCTAATGGATCCCACTCACAGTGTACCCTCCTCTGCATGGAAGGCTGAACGACAGAGCAGGACATGTTGGGTCTGGCTGCTTCAAAGCAGGGCTGGGAACAAAGCCTCCTTCCAGAGATCCCTACCTGTTTGGGAGATGTCTCCTTGAAATAATGGTGGGCTTATGGTCACAGTTCTCTAAAAATCCATTTTGTCGTGCCTTGCTGTCTAGTGCATTGTCTTTAATTACTTTGTTTAAATCATGATCATCTTTTAATACCCCAAATCATTTGGTTAATTAGGAATTACACATCTACCTATTGAGTAACTCTTATAATAAGCCAAATTTTTATGTTACCAAAAATCCAGCTTAGAACTGGAAGTGTTGTGGATTTCAGATTTTTTTTCCCCCAATTTTAGAATATTTGCATAAACACAGTGAGATATCTTGGGGATGGGATTGAGGTATAAATATGAAACTTTTAATGTTTCACATACACATTATACACGTAGCCTAAAGGTAATTTTATACAATATTTTTGGAGTACCTGCATTTTGACTGCAACCTGTAGAATCAGGTGCAGAATTTTCTGCCCACAGCGTCAGGTTTGGGGATGGAGATGCAGCTCAGAGGCAGAGTGCTTGCCTAGCGTTGTATAAGGCCTTGTGTTCTATCACAGCCCTGCAAACGAACAACAACAAAAAGGCTTTGGATTTTTGGATTTCTGATGTTTCATTTAAAATGTTCAACATGTGTGTCTGTGTGTCTAAGGGAGGCCGAGTCTAAGATCCCTTTTGAGATACTAAATCTATGGATGCTCAAGTTCTTCATATAAAATGGCACGGTGCTAGCTTATAACACATATCCTCCTGTGTATGTAAATCTCTTGATTACACATAATATCCGATACAATGTTGTCATACTATATTTGTTAGGGAACAAGAAGAAAAAAAGTCTGTACATGTTCAGTGCAAATGCAGCTTGTTTTTGGAATATTTTTAATCTGCAATTGAATGAATCTACAGACGAGGAAACCTCAGCTAGGGAATTGTGTGTCTCTAGCTACACACACATATATATGCGTATCTACATGAAATATACCTAAAATGTGTGTGAATATGTTGTAAATTGCATTATATCAGTAACATCTGATGCAAATGCTCTTTGTCTCATCACCATGGGCAGCCCTGTTTATGTGGAAGGCTGAGGGACTGGGGGGTGGGGCTGTGTTTTCACACAGCTTCCTCTTTGACATTAAAAGCCCTTGTGTCTGGCAGATGCCCCCAGTTTTATGTAGGATGACATCCATTAGATTGATCACTAATGCCTAGCACCTTAAATGTTATTTACCTTTAATGAGATACTGTTTTGGCTCTGTGGTTGGCATGGAATAGTTTTTAAGGATACGTGTGACAATGTAGAATAAAGCCCTTTATTTTTATGCTGGAATTCTATCCATGCTCCATAATATCTGTAGTCTTAGCTTTTGCTTTAAAAAAATAGCCTTCAGCACATACATATGCCCCATTCTTCAACCATCATTAGTATTATGAGGTTTTCTGAAGGTTGAACATTTTGCATCTGACTCACAGTTTTTCCCCAATATATATTTATATTTACCAAAATTTCAAATTACTATGGTAACTATCAAGAGTCCCTAAAATGTATGTAGCTTTTTGTGTGCTCAACCTACTGCAGAGTCACCACAAATGGCCACAGAGATTACAAAAGAATTACATTCTGAGAAAAGAGCCACCCAACCCCTAGGCATTCATTTCTTTCCATTCTAGTGTGTCTTGGGGGAGAATGAATAGCAAAGCTACAAGGATCACTCAGTTGTCAGTACAGACACTCGTTATTTTGCAGGCATTGTCTATCCAGTGTGAGCCTAGTCAGTGGTGCAGGAGGGAGAAGAGGAAGTGCAGAAAAACGGAACAGGAAACAGATGGGAGACAGGATCTTTCAAGACTTCAAAATTCTCCAAAACCTCAGACCAGCCTGGTCGCTGGAAGATTAGGACAAAGCTGAGATCTGTGTATTTGCCAAATAGAGGCCAGCTGAGAAATCATGTCACGTGGATACCAGGTCAGTACTGCCGAAGGGAAGTGAAAAAAATAAGACAGTCACTAAGTAGGTTCTGGGCCAATAAAGGGGGAGAAGATTGACGTTCATGCCGTGATTGCCTCAGTCCTAGATTCACAGCTGAAATCTCTGAAGTCATGTGAGTTTGGGAGGAGAATACTTCTTCGTTTGCTAAGAATTAAGAGGTCTTGAGGTCTCTATATACTAAGAATTATACACATCATGATGACCAAAGGAAAAAGACTCAATGGTCCTCATCTGCTGCCTTTTAGGGCTCCTGTAAGGGAAAAGAAGGGGACAGAATCTGGAATCAATGTGTTGGGGCCCTATTCAATGACCCCAAACACAAACACATCAAAGAATCCAAATGGCCTCATTAAAATTCACCCCAGGGTAAATAAAAAATTATTCTTATGCCTAAGTTCATAACTCCTGGAGAAACTCTCCAGGTGGGAATAAAGGTCCAGGCTTGAATTTTTTTCCCCCTTTGCAGGTTTGGCGAGTGGGGTGGAGGACGGGTCCCTAACCACCAGAAAGTTGAACCCACTTCCTGAGGAGATGCTAAACTCTGACCACCCAGCCGACCTCCCCCCAACAAAGCCTGATAGCGAAGCCATCCAAAAATCTCAAAACACCCCTCCCGCTTCCCGGCAACTGCATTTCCCTGGTGACCTTGCTCAGCCTGTGGTCAGGAAAGAGCCTTTGAACACATGTCCAGAGCTGCGGCGATTAGAAGGGCTTTGATTACCCAGCTCAGCTGGTCCTCCCTTCTGTGTATTACTCTTCTCCCCTCTCCCAGACCCTTCACATGCCTCCTCTCCTGGTGGCTCAGGCAGTTTAAAAAAAATTTTTTTTCCCTCCCCTCCTTTTCATTTTCGTATAACATCCTAAACCTCAAGATGCGGTTAACACTAATCCTGATTTGTTTAGGGTTTATCTACATTATTAATTCCAATCATGCAAAGGAAAAAAAGAATGTGCAGGCTCTAGTTTGTATACAAAGTTTGGGTGTCTGTGAAAGGAACCAGCAATCCCTGAGAAACATTTTCTTTAGATATCTTTTAAATCCAAACAACTTTCTTCTTCTCTAAGTCTGAGAATATTCCTTGAGATGGGACCCATCTTTAACCGTTTCACTTATGACTACTTTTCCCCCAGCTGATATCCTTTGAAGCTGCTTCCTGCATTAATCTGGACTTGATATGGATTTAAACATTTACAATGAAAAATAATTTGGGTTAAAAAATAATCTTCCTTGATAAAGCTAGAAAATCCCCCTCAACTGTCACCGTCTCTGACAGCTAGGAATGGAATGAGATCCTTGAATATGCATATTGAAGAAAACGGAAAGCAAGCCTAGCAGGGTGGATGTTATATTTTATATTTGTCAGCTGTTATGACTGACTGGAGTTGAGTGATATCCAGGGTCTTGACTTGTTGTTTGAATGAATTCATCATCGTCCGGGACATATGAATAGTTACTTGGGGCCCAGGATGTACTAAAAATACCTTCAGCTGGGGTGAGGGAAGGCTGTCTCTCAGGGTAGCAGCCTGAGTCTATCCCGCACAGAGGGGCTTTTCAGTAATCAACAGGGCTGAAGGAGGCTGAGATTTCAACCCCCTCCCTTCTCTCCACACTGCCCCTCTCCCTTTTTGCATTCTTCTGTCTCTTAACTGGCATAATGCTGGAAATAGAAAGTTCACATTTCTTTGGTTTGGCCCCCTGAGCAAGGCCAGTGTTATCAAATGAACTGGAGCATGTGGGGATTGGAATATATGCATGGGAATTTAGAAGAATTCAGATTAGACCTTCAAGTCTACTTTGTCAAACCTCAGCCTGCAAAACAGACGGAAACGTATTTTGATTTCTTGGGGATTTAGAGAATGAAACTAGGCCGAACACAAGTAGAACCCCTCCTGGGGTGAAAAATGTGTAGCATGAATGTGATGGCTCCCCACACTCACGCTCATGGCAGACATCACTAATCAATTGCCACATTCCTTCCTACTGAGCAAGAGGCAGCCTCGGCATCTTGATATCAGACTTGATTGTTCCCACGGTGTCTCAAAGGTTTCTTCCAACTTGCTTGTGACTGACTCACCTTGTACATCCCTCCTAAATTATGTGTGAGCTCCCTGATACTTGGGCCACTGTGCGTTCTCCATGTGTGACTCTTTTTTGTCCTCCAGGAGTATTTTCCCAGTTATTTCCCCTCTGAGATGCCTGCGCTAATTAAGCAACTCCCATCTTCATGCTATGTACCCCACCACTTTTTGTTGGTGTTGTGTATTTTATTTTAATATAATTTATCTCTTTCCCAAGTAACATAAATTCACTGTAGACATTCTATCAAATATAGATATACAAGATATAGAAAATTTAAAAATCATTTATGGTTCCCTTAGAATACATATATTGGTGTATAGCCCTCCTGTTCCTTTTATGAAATGTTCCTGGGTTTTTTATTATAAAAAACATAAAAATACACTTAAAGTAGGTAAATTTTAAAAATTTTTGTGTCAATTATACCTCAAAGTAATCATCTGTCTATAGACTGTTCTGGGAAAAGAGCATATAGGGTATGAACCTCAACTTTATATGTGTTTTCAAGCAAAATACAAATTTCATATTTTATATACTTTATAAAATGTTTGTAAACTTTGTAGCCAGTGAACTTGTAGATCTTAAAGTATGTATTTGAATGATCTTGGCGTATTTACCTCTACTTTCAAATCCCAAAAAATCTGACTGTGTTTGCCCTATATGGTATAAATTATTAATAGCTTTATTGAGGCATAATTTACATACCAAGCAATTCGCTCATTGAAAGTGTACAATTCAATGGCTTTTAGTTTATTTACAGGGTTCTACAACCCCATCACCCCCGCATTCAATTTTCAGACATTTTCATCACCCCAAACAGAAATCCCAATCTCACCTACCTCCAAACCTCCTCAGCTCTGGGTAATCACTAATCTGCTTTCTGTCTCTATACATTTTTGTGTGGTGAGAATTTCATAGAAATTGAACCACTCAACCTGTGTTCTTTTGTGACTGACTTCCTTCACTTAGCCTAATATCCGCATTATAGCATTCTTTTATTCCTTTTTCATGCCAAATAATGTTCCATTGTCTTTGTCTATTCTATGTAAACCCTGTGCTATGCTTGTTTTTGTAATATTGCAATGTTATTTTTGTTTTGTGGTACCGGGGATCGAACCCAGGTCCTTGTGCGTGGGAGGCAGGTGGCGGAACCACTGAGCTAAATCCCCGGCTTGTTTTTGTAATGATTGCAGTACTTCACTGATTTGGGCAGCACTCATGTCTCCCACCTGTGCACACTTCAGTTGTTTCGCAGATTATTTTTTGTAGAATTTTACTGAATTTATAAAGGCCTCTAGTTCAGTTCAGCAGACACATAGCAAATGTTAAAATATGAAAGGTTCGTTGTTAGAAAATGCTGGAGATAACAAAGGTGAGCAAACACAGCCTCTGTCATCCAGAAGTTTATAAGCCATTTACACCAAATCACGAAAGCAAATCCCATTCATGGCTCACTCTGATATCTTAGCTTTTAATTAGTCTTTTTACTTCCGTTATCTGGATGTAGATGGATAGATATTTTTTCAAGTTTGCTTCATGTATTTTTATATTATTCTATTCCTTAACCTTCAAAAAACAGGATCTGTGTGTTCTGCTTCTTTTCCACCATAATAATACAATAAAAATTACAGCAACTACCATTTACCATGCATTTATTTTATTTGATATGCAAAACAGTGTGTGGGGTAGTTACTTTATTTTCACTTATTGATGATGACATTGAGGCTCGATAGCATATAGTAAGTAAGGGTCAAGGTAAGGGTCAGAGGTAGGATGTGAACCCAGGGTAGTTTTTGTTTTAAAGCTTACATAGATGCTTGACCACTGGCCATAGCACAGCAGCCCCCACTCTGTGAAGGACATTCTCAATAGCCAGAAAATGGTATTGTGCAGCTGTCACTCTGGCTAGCAGCTTGGCATCTTAGTCTGGATGACCTAAACCAGTTTTGGGAGGGAAAGATGAGCCCCAGAAACCTCAAGCTTTCACCAGTAGCATTTGCATCTGTGTTCATGATGATATTTTACTGCCAATGGTAGAAAATATAACTTTCCAAAGAGCTACCTCTGCTTTGTACCAAAAAAAAAAAAAAAAATCATAAGAGGGCCAGAGATTTAGCTCAGTGGCATCACACCTGCCTCAGAAGCACAAGGTTCTAAGTTTGATCCCTGGTAGCAAAAAAGAAAACCAAAAAACATTCATAAGATGTCATCTTTGGAAGCCACCACTCTGTAATGAAACATAGAAAATGCACTTAGAGATTATACATTAGGAATCACTTGACCAACATGTGCAGCCTGACAGCAACATGTCAGAGGGCAGCATTTGAGACCGTGGGCCCCTGAAACTGTCCAACCACCTTCCTAAGTCTTACTTGACTGTTCTGTGCTGTCATCTTCACCAATAAGCCAGATTACGCCTGAGAATCTACCTATCACAATGAAGACATTCAATAAATATTAAATAATAATTATTGTTTCCTTCACCTTCACTGACAGGATGAAATACTTAGAGAGACTTTAAGGTCTAATTACTTGGTAGGCACTGAAACCAAGCTGCTAGTTGAAAGTTTAATTGTGGAGCAGTCGGAGATGGAGCAGTAGGAAGTTGTTTTGAGCAGAGGTGTCACTCTGAACTCAGCGTAAGACATAGAGCAATAAACACCAAGGAGAAGTACCGAGAGGACTGCGGAAGGGAAGGTGAGCCGTACAGCTGCCAGCACATGGGCTTCTGCTCAATTACTGATTTCCCTGGCGTGTGACGTGTGCTGAGTGAGTGGTCAACTGAGTCGAGGGACTAATCAGCATAAATGTTGCCAGGGATATTTAAAACAGCTCACAGATGATCTCTACAGCACAAATGAAGGAAGGCCCACAATATTAACAGCAATGATCACAAGATTACTGATATCTGTAGTAGTAGTAATATGTTACATCAGTGTAATTAATTTGAAATAGTATCGGTGTTGATATAATTAATGAAACTTTATACTGATTTGTGGTACTAATATCTGCGTGGATACTGCATTCATGTAAATAAAATATCAATATTCTTCACCTTTCCCATGAACCAGGCCTTATGCAGAGTGAGATAGTATATAGAGATAGAGATATCTCATTTAATCCTTACAATGCATTGTGAAGTAAATAGAGTTACCCTCGTTTTGGCAAAGGAGGAGATAAAAGCAGAGCGAGATTAAGAAACTTACTCCACTTCCCACACTTAGCAGACATAAAAACCTTGGGGTTTTCCAGGAGCAGGCTGATTTGTTGTGCCATTTATGTGATCTCTTAAGAGACCGCAGAGTTTCTAGGACCTCAAAGAAGTATCCAAAGGTGATCCAGTCCATAGTCTTCAAATTGCTCCCTATGGAACTATGGAAGTTGCTTCAGAAGTTCTACCAAGAATAAAATATTTGTGCCAAACAGGGAAAAGTTCAGATCCCTGGGGAAATATTTGTGGTTTGCACCTACTTTACAAACTGGGTTTTCTCGTAACAGTTTACGTTTTTTAAAAAGATTTTACTTGTAAATTAAGGGGAGAAAGTGTTTGACTGGTGTAGGTTGAGGTGACAAATGTTTTCTACGAAGATGATAAATATTTGAGGCCTTGTGGCCACTCTGTCTGTTACAACTCAACTGTACTAATGTGGTACAAAAGGAGATATGGAGAATAGGTATAAATGAATATGCCTGTGTTCCAATAAAACTTTATTTACAAAACTAGGAACTGAACAGGTTTAGCCTGCAGGCCACAGTTTATAAAACTCTGGTCCGAGTCACCACCCTGATCAAATGGCATTTGTTCCTAAACTTTCTAAGTAGATAGTTATCTTGCTTGTTCACAAAAAATATCTCATCCAAGGCCTTGTATTTATTAGCACCCCCTCATCAGAAACCCCATGCCATGGTTTAGGGAAAAAGGAAACCAATGTGTTTCTTGAATGTACACTTTGAAGCAGACACTCTGCTAACAAATAGTGCTACCTCTGAATTAATCCCCATTGCAACAGCATTGAGTGGATGCCATGGTCTCCTTTAACAAAGAAGAAAACTAAGGATTAAAGGGGGAAAGGGGTATCTAGAATAAAGGAACAAAGCCAAAGTCTCACCATATGCTATCACCACATTGACAAGGCCAAAGCCACATTGCCTGTCTTGCCATGTAATACAGTGGAAGATCATTAACGTTACCCTTAGTTTATTCTTCTCTAGGATAAAAACAAGTTCACCTCAGAACCTCCCTTTCCTCCTCCTAGATGCTTTATAGTTTCTGCTAAATTAGAGGTGTTAAGTACTAGTACTACCATTTCTACCTGAGATTCCCAAGACCTAACCCAAGAGGCAGTAACCTTGTAATTTCAATAAACTGTTCTCCCATTTATGATTTCTGGGCATTTATTGTCTGTCTTAGCAGGTAGTCCTAGAGGATTGGGTTTGCTTATGATCTTCCGTAATCCGTATGACTCTTATAAATATCATTTTTACTTCTAAGCATTCTTTTTTTCTTTTGGTACCAGGGATTGAACTCAGGCCCTTGTGTTTGCAAGGCAGGCTAACGAACCGCTGAGCTAAATCCCTGGCCCTAAACATTCTTTTCTACCTCCTGTTTTTCCTTTTGTTTTGTTTTATTTGTTTGTTTGTTTGTTTAGACAGAGTCTTGCTATACAATTCAGGCTGGCCTCGAACTCACTATGAGCCCAGGCTGGCTTCAAATTCAAAGCAATGCTCCTGTATTGGGATTACAGGTATGTGATACCATGCCCACCTCTACTTCTTGTTTTTGTCTTTCTTGAATTCATACCATGTTGGAAAACTGTAGAATTCTAAGTCTTCAGTAACCTCCTTTTCTTCAAATATTTAATGGCACCCTCTAGCCTGGTTATATGCCACTAATGGATAGAGCAATCTGATTTCTTCTTTCTAGATAGAATACGCTAAAAACTGGAGGCTGAGATAGTCATCATCAGGATACTAAGTCTCTTCCAGAATACACTTACTATTCTTTTCATATCTATACAAATGCCTTGGACTTGATGGACATCTTATGTCTATTTTCAATTCACTCTGGACTGGTTTTCTTTTAAGAACCAATGAGTCCCACTGGACTGTCAACAGGAACTTGGTGCCATCCCAGGAGTCAGTGACAGCATCATCGTTAGCGGCTCTCAGTTCCAGAATAATCTATGTCCCAGAGACACCACTGTCCACTGCTACAACTGAATGGTAATCCAGCTGTGTGACTAGGAAGACAGATCCATCACATGTGGAAAACTCAGCCATCAATAAGCAGCTCTGCAGGCCTTGCAGTTGAAGACCAACCACAGAACTGGCTCTCCATCAACAGTCAAACAGTCTTTATCTGTGATCAGCCACTTCCATCACCTCTGGAGACTGGCAGGTTTCCAATAAAGCCAATAGCACCCTCCCCCAGGGTAAGGTCATCAGCAGGAGGCAGCCATTGTCTTTTAGCCCAGCAATTTGACAACAGTGTTAGCTTACACTCTATTAGCCAGCCACTACACTCTGACCCCTGACCCTGACATTGACCTCCCATGACCCTCTGCTGAGGTAGACTCTAATCTTTTGAGGTAGCCCACCCTGCTGGTTAGCACAAGAGAAGGCCCGTCAGGACTGGGCAGGGCCCTCTGGTCACCCCTGCTCCCAACAGGATGCTTAAAGCTCGAAGTACAGAAACAAGCCAGAGGGGAACTCATGATGGCAAAGGTGAAAGTTCAGGAACATATCCATCAGCAGCCTGTCATGAAAGGACGATGTAAGAACTATGGAAGCTTTCAGCACAGGGATCGCCATTGTCTCCAGACAGTTCTGCGACTTAATGGAAAAGACATCAAAATATGGCTTACAAAATACAAAATAATGGACTGAGATGTACATTATATGCAGTGTTAGATTGCTATGTACTTACAGTGGGAGAATTAGATTGAAGTGTTATGCCAGGGTAGTTAGGTTGAAATATGGATTATCCTAGGAATGTTAGCTTGAGATGTGCTTTATAACACAGTTGTTAAATTAAGATGTGCTCTGCAGTACAGACATTAGACTGAGATGTGCATTATAGCAAAGTTGTTAGGGGAAGACGTGGATTCCACTGGGGTGGGGGTGGATAGGAGAGAAGAAAAACACCTTGGGTTGAATATCTTTCAGGGTTATGGGACATCTTCTGCATTAGATGGATTTCAGGGTTTTAAATGTAAGGAGTAGGAAAGAGCATGGAGTATAATGGTCTTTCCCTTCTTTCTCTCCAGCCAAACAATCTGCCACTTTCCCCACTTTTCCTGTTAGGGCCTTAAAGGCCTCCCCCATCAATAAAAACATTAGCTCACTAAACAGCCTGATGGCTTTTCCTTCCCTAGCTTAACCCTTCGGGAGCTGGGGTTTCCTTTGGATTTGTAAAGATATTGATTCCAGATAATGTTTGCCTTTCTAACTCTCTCTTCCTTAGACTTGATGGATAGGTTCAGGGCTTCATCTCGGCAGCCGACTCACCGCAGCCTCCCAGGGAAAGGGGATGGAGAGCGAGCAAGTGTTCCGCAGTTAACACTGTTGGAAGCCTTTCCCTGGGATGGACAGGCAGGAATGTCATGGCTGGGGGGAAGTGTGGAGGTTACAGTCACTTTAAGTCAGCACTGGATTTCACCTTCAGTTTTCCTCATTCTTCTACCAATATTTTATTTGTTTTAGTTTATCTTAGGGCATTTCTGCAATTTCTAATCAATAACAGATGGCATCTTGGAGCTGGCTGGCCTGAGTAGCATCCTTAAAAACTCCCTTTCTGATTGAAGCATTAGTAACATAGATGAATACGGGTAACTGTGTCAGTTTGCCAGTGATACTGGACAACACAGGAAAGACTAATAAACTCTCACCCTAGATAGAAATCTTATCCAAGGAAAATGAGTAAAAAGGCAATGAAACGGTCATCTCACCATTAAACAGCCTGCAAACGTTCACCAAACATCTCCCTAACAGTGTTTCTGTCCTTTCTTTCCCTCAGCTCCCAGAAGTCTAGCCTTGTGCCATTGGATGGTGTCCCGCTTTGCCGGAATCAGAGAGGTGAGTTCCAGCTCTCTTGTTTCTCAATGAAAGAAAATGTTATACCAGGTGAGTCGACACAGCCAAAAAGACTAACGTGCCAGAGAAGGACACCAAACAAAGCCAAACAGTTCAAAGGAAATTACACTGTTACTAGACACCTCCATGTTATGCCTGAGGTACCCAGAAAGAGCAGGCGGGCTGTTTTTGTGTTTGTGGGGCCATATTTCTCTAGTTAGAAAAATGGATTTTCTGTAGGACCTAAGCCTTGTGGCTGAGCTTTCTGCAGGAAAAACACAATGGATGTGAGAGAAAGATACAATCCAGGTTTAAAAAAAAAGTGCACCTCAACCCAGCTTCGTCTGTCTTCACCAATGTTATCTCTGTTCCCACTCCTCATCTCTGAGCATTTCCTGATGTATGTTCTCTTCTCTCCTTGGTGTCCATTTCTGCCTCATTTTCTGACATCACATTTTCCTTAAAAATAGGCTATGCGAGCTATTTCTAATCTCCATCAAGGGATCTGTCTGACCAGACTCCCACGGGATGTGGGAATGAGCTTAAAATCAATCCTGGAGAAGAAAGAAAAAAAGAAATGACTGGCTTGTTCCCAGACTCAGTTTTTAAACAAATCTTCTGTTGGGTCAAGTGAGCAATTTGGGACCCCTCCCTAGGAAAGGAATTACACTGTGGTTCTCTTTAAACATCACCCAAAGCCTCACTCCAAATAGTATCATGGTACAATCACCGCAGACTAATGGTTCCAAGCAAATTTGGAGTCCATGTCAATCCCACACTTAATTCCTTTGTGAATTTGGACACAAAGTTGCTGGAAGTTGCTGGACGTTTCTCACCCTCAGTCCTGTCCCCATCAAATGAGAATAGCAACAGTACCTGACCTGCAGGTTATTATGAACATAAACCTGGCCAGCATATGTACATACAGTGCTCAGTCTGGTGCTAGTCATGGAGAGCTCACTCAACAAACAGTCACTTTTAACTTTACCATTTTGTCACCATACCAACAGCTAGCAGGAGAGATGTGCCAATTCCCCATGAGCTCCCAGGGCATTGATTCGTCAAACACCACCATGCCCCTCATGTACGATTCACACATCTGGTTTTAGAAACCTACTGTATCTTTCAGCCTTGCTCCCTTGTCCTTATTTATAAGGATTTTTCCCTGTACAGAAGGAAGGGTGGCCCTGCCAATGAGGGGAGATACAGATTACAAGAACTTCCCTCATGGAATATAATCCCTCCTCTGTTTGCGCTGGGAACTAATCATGATTGTATGTCAACGGTAACAGTTCGTCTCCACCAAATTGGCGTGTGGTCCATAAATAGGACCTAATGTGATCCGACAGGCCTGATTTCTCTAGATATATATTAAAACAACATGGCCATTGCTGATGGCTCAAAGGTCCCGACCTTTAACAAGGACTCATGACGTAAAGCAACCTGCCCAGGAGAACAAGCAGGCAGGGAGGCCAGAGGGACAAGGTCATCGGCTAATGAAGTGGTCAGCATTGAGTTTCTGTCACTCAGCTGGTTAAGAGGAAACTAGGAGGGAAGTTTTTTTTTTTTTTTTTTTTTAAATGGGAACATTTAAGAAACAGAGGAAAGGACTACATTTGAGCCAATGCTCCAGAAGCAAATTGATGTTGTCAGAAGGTAGGGTAACAACACATAGCCTTGCTGAACCTTCACTGTGGCCTTGTTCGGTGTTATAAGCTCAGCACAGGCTGGTTGAAAGAGCCTTCACAAGAAGCTGACTCAGTATAAACTCTAAGTTAGAATGAAAATAAACAGGTCCTCAACCACCTCATACTTCAGCGCAAATTTGCTTCAGACCACCCCCAAGGCAGAGACCAAGAACACAGGTGTGGAAATGGATTCCTGACCAGTCTTCTCTGTACGTGGGCTAACTTCCTCCTGAACTACAGAGTCATCGTCTGGAAAAATGGAACTCTAACAGTTTCAGCCTCCAAGACAGGCTGACGGGATTAAATGAGGACATTTATTTGAAAGATTTAGCATAGTGCTTGGCACAAGTGCTTGTGCAAATGTCAGCAATTATTATTGTTACTCCGTGTACTCTGACAACCTTTGAGAGTGTGAGGGGTTTTAAGATGGATCATGAATTGTGTATTGTAGAGTAAGAACACAGTTCTAATTTATGTAAGGTTTCACAGTGGCCACCTCTAATGTTTCTCGTTGGTGGTGTAATTTGAACTTTTGACCCGTCAACAAACATTCACTTGGTCAAGAAACATTGAAAGTGTTAGGTCCTGCACATGGCCTCATGTTGAACCAGTATCTTCTTACTTGACTTTGTTCTTCACAGCTTTGCCAGGGAGATAGAAACATCAAGGCATAGGACATACGTAATGGAATATTATAAGAATATATTATAATTGAAGCAAAAGTCTTCTTGAAATGAGCAGGAATAAGTCAAAGACAAGAGAACTTTGCTATCTGTTGTCACTTAATCCTCCAAATGGTGTCTTGGGACACATAAAACTGAAGTTTCTCTCCCCTTGTATTTTATGTATAAAATGATGGAGATCCATCCCGGTGCCCATGCCTTTGTTTGCGGCAGTTAACAGTGCGCTGAGACTGTATCCCGATCTGCCGCCTTCCCCGGGGCACTGTCACAGCAGCATCAGGAGGAAGCGGGATCCCCGTGGCTTTCCTAGTCTGAAAACATTCATCTTAGTGAGCGTTTTCTTCACACCTGAATTAGAATCCAACTCTGGAATATCCCAAAGCACAGAAATGCAGAAGGTTTTTATACTTATTTCTTGAGCTAGTGCAATGGTTACTTTAACCCTTTTCCGTCTTACTTCTACAAACGGAGCACTGTGGGTTAGAGGAGAAGCACTGAGGAGAGAGATCAAGGGCCGGCACAAGCGCGGTGTCTCCCTCGTATCCCACGGCCTCTGATGTCTCAGTTGCCCTGATTAGCAAGCTTTGTTCTGTATTCCCTGCCCACTGCCGCCTTACACAAATGATATAAGGATGAACTGAAAGTATTGATCCGAGGAAAAGTGTTCCAGTGGAAACTATTATCAAACTATGCTGCCGCAGCCTGGAAGTCAAAGCTGGAGCATGTTGGGGCAGCCCATTCCCTATTCCATCACAACCCCACCAAACTCCTTTCCGGGATTCGGTGCCTTGGGACCTTGTGGGGCTGTGAGGCTCTAGGAAGAACAGCACAACAACTTCCGTGCCATTGCCCAAGACTGTCCTTTTTGTTTTCAAATACAAAGCTAGCTTTAAGCTTTTTTCTGATTGTAAAAATACTATGCAATGTCTTGAAGAATGTAAGCAGTTTATAAAAGCATAAAGAAAATTAAAATCACCCAAAAGACTACCACCCAAAAGGAAACACTGTTAAGCTGGACTTCATCCTAGCAGACATCTTTCATGCATACATACATGTATGTAAGTGTCTCATCTGATGTCAGCGGTATACATGGTATCCACAACTTGCACTAATTACTGTTAGATCTCCATGTTCCTTTTCAGTGACTGCCTTGCATTCCAGTGTTGAATGTGCCATCATTCCTTCAACTCCCTATGGGTGGGCAGTAATATTAGAAACAGTACTGCAGTGAATATCTTTGCGCTAGGTGACTTTGTCCAGCTGTCTCCTTCAGATAAATTCTTGTTAGAATTGCTGAAAAAAGACAGTCCCCTTCAACTGATGGGCAGTTACCAGTCAAGCTGAAGGCTCCCACCAACTCTAGAGACCTGGGACAGTTTCCGGAGGCCTTATCCATTCATCTGTGGAGAGTGGGGGGTGAGAGAAGAGGGACTTCATACTCTGGGACTAAGTCATAAGTCTCCTGCCGTGCAGTGCTAGAACCAGATGCTAGTTTTCTTTCACTTCCTTACGCCTCTGCTTCCTGCCCTCCTCTGTAAAGCCCTCGCACACCAGATAGCCCTCTCTGTAGCTGGAGAAGGCACACTTCACCCCCTGACTCTCTGCCCATCAGCAGGTGGATTCTGACTTCTCTTGAATGAGCTTTCTTCTTGGCTGCTTTCCTCTAGATGGGGCACAAAGGTTGATGAATTCTTCTGGGTAAATGTGAGCACTGGGGCCAGCCAAGCAGCAAGTAGAATGGGGTGATTACATTGCAATGTTTTAATTCGTCTTTGGACAAATTCTCATAAGCTTTCATGAGAAAATCTCCCATTAGACGTAGTCATTTAATTGAAGAACAGTTGGGAGCGGACGATGCGCTAGGACGACAGATGGAGGAATGCAGATCTATGACTTAGAGGGACTTGAGAGCACTCTCAGGACTTCACATCCCGTGAAACACAATGTCAGCTCCCACTGCTTTTGTCCATGGGCATGAGAAGTGAACGACGAATCACGAAAATAAAGAGATGTGCTTGGGTGACCAAAAATTTCAGTAATTTTTCCTGTCTGTAAAGTCATAGCAAGGTCAGCTAAAGGACTGGGTGCTTCCACACACCCCAAATCCAGGAAACACAACATTGGTGCAGTCTCATAGGAAGGCAAAACAAAGTCAAAAAATAATAACAAGTCTGCTGTTAGAAGTTTCCTTTGGTCATATTGCCACAAAGATGACTTTTTAAATTCCATGCTTCCTCTGGTTTCCTTCAGACAGATGTTCTGAACATCCTAATTTGGCGTTTGTATAATTCAACATCTATTATTGTTTTAGGACCATGGTTATTATTTTAATTATAATTTAGTGCTGCCTAATATACCCAGAGGTCACTGGGCACCTAAAAGAAATAAATAAAAACAACTTGCCATTTTTAAAAGGATCATGTTTATTTGGGAGTCCCAAGAGCCACTCAACCAGGACATCATAAAACCTTCAAATAAACTAAAATGGAAATAAAATAAAATGTCTGTTCTTAATCTCCTTAGAAGGCAAGCAGGAGAAAGTTACAGTGAACTGAATGCTGGCATGTGAACCCTGGGGATGATTTCATTGCTGAGCTCAGGAACCACACTGTAGATCTCAATGTCCTCACTCTGCATTGCAACTTGCATGGCCCTTTTTCTGGGTGTCCAATCCCTATGGGTGTCCAATGTCTTGGTGGGAAGCTTCAGTCAATGAGAGAACAGTATAACAATGGGTTTAGTATAGCAAAAAGGAAAAGCAAGCTGGTGCCTTGGAAATGTCTACCTACTGCCCTACTGTACCTGGCAAGCTTTGGCCAGCTCTCTCCAGGGTGTCAGCAAGGCATACGTAGGTTTTGTTAGCTCTGATTTTAAAATGTACGGTTGCTGAAATATATACTGATTTTACATGTACAAGGATCAAGAAAATTCAAACCAGTTCCATAATTTTCCTACATGTGAATTTCTGTAACAGAAAACAGTAAAATCATTTTCAAATCATTTACAGCTAGGATTCTCCCTATAATCAAAGATGTTATGGTTTGTTAAGCAACAGAATCATCTAGTAGGCAGAGGCTCGTGCTGCTCAAAGACCTTCTAGCTATACAAGTATGCAAATCTGTCTCTTAGAATCCACTGGACAAACATAGATGGGATTCGCAGAGGAAACATCTATTTCTCCACTCTCGGAACTGTCATAGTTTAGAGTTGCTCTTTTTGGGACCTGAAGAACTAAACTGTTGGGTTAAGGTCACTCCAAATACTAAGAACAAGGCTGAGAGTGACGTTCCCAGAGTGGCAAAGATAGGGCTCCCAGAAAATGCCTTCTCTCCTATGAAATTAATAAAGGAGAAAAAGGAAGGCAAGGAGGAGAATGAGGAGGAACAAGGGACGAGGGAGGAAGAGGAGGAGAAGTAAGAGAAAGGGACAGAAGGGAAGAATTAGTTAATTCCAGGCTGGCAAACTCAAGTAGCTCCATGGATTAAACAAAGAATATAAATAAGGGAGGTGGGCCTAGTATAAAGTAAGAAAGAAAGGTAGGGACTATGGCAAACATGCCCAGTTTAAGGGGCAGCCGCTGCTCAACTTAGCTGATGATCCCCAAACTCAGAATAACCAGGGCTTTCAACTTTTCAAGGAAAGATGAAAATACTGACTTTTTATATGAAATGTCTCAAACTTTCAATACTGGCAGTCAATTTGATCTAAATACCTATACTTAGAAGTGTTTTATTTAGAATAGTGTTTCAGTGTTTTATTTAGTAATCAAATGACAGTCTTCCACATGCCACATTCAACTCATAGGCCATGAATTTGAAATCTTCAGGAGAGACACATGAACATCTGGGAACTAAAGTATCCACAGGGTCTAAAGCATGAATAGATAATACACATTGTGTCTTAGTTACTTTTCTCATTGTTGAGACAAAATACTCAACACTGGAGATTAAGGAGACAAGGTTTATTGTAGCTCATGTTTTGTACAGGTTTTCAGTTCATAATTGGCTGGCTCCAAGGTGGGGTGGCATGGCAGATGGGCATTGCAGAGGAAAAACAGCTCATGGCAGCAAAAGGCAACAAAGAAGCAAACAATCAAACCAAGATATAAGTGAGGACCCTCTTTCTGTCCCTTGCATCCTTTCCAGATTACCACGCTAGTTTAGCACTAGGTTAGGGTGAGGCAGCTGTAACCCTAGCATTGCCCCTTGAATCAATCTCAGAATCATATGTTTGATCCCAATATCACACACTCGAGATCCAGTCGACTCCGAAAAGCCCCACCTATGACCGGAAGACACATTCTTTTTCCTCTTCTGGTCTATCCAGTCTCTCAAAACCTAAAGTAACTTTAGTCTGCTCCAGCCTTTCTTAGTGGTTCTCTTTTTAAGTATTGGGCTGGTGAGCAAACTCTGGATATACTGAGCAAGGCAAATGCTTATCTTCTTTTGGCTTTTGAGATGGGGCTAGATTGATGCATTAAAAAGTATCTGTGGAAGGTAGAAAGGTGTTTTGAATGATTGCTTGGATTAAACTATAGTTTAAACTGTAGTTCATTGGTTGTTTAGGATCTGCTTATTGATTATTTAAAGACATTTCCTTACAGCATTCCTGGTAATTCACATTAAATATATTGATGTCCAGAGAGTATATCAGTCAGTTTTTACTAAGCAGTGATGCAATACCAAGCAACCCTTAAGTCTCGATGGCTTTGGACAGAGGTATGGTTTCCATGCACACGTTGGTTATTTCTCTTTTCCACTTTATATTCACAGTATTCTGAGACCAGGACAGGGAAGCAGTCCAGCAGTGCCTGCGAAACATTCTCACACTGGAAAGGAGAAGAGAATACACACAATGGTTTTTAAAGTTCCTTCTCAGAAATAGTGTACCGCACTTCCTCTCTCATTGTATCGGCAGCCAGAACAAGTCACGTGGCCATGTTGCTGATAAGCAAGTGGCCTTCTGCACCTATGGGCTCCACATCTGTGATTTAACCAACCACAGATCAAAAATATTCAGGGCAAAAAAGGCATTTGTACTAAATACATGCAGAATTAGTTTCTAAACAATATAGTATAGTAACCATGTGTAGACCATTTACATTGTAGTAGGTATTTTAAGTGATCTACAGATGATTTAAAGTGTATGGGCAGGGCTGGGGATTTAGCTCAGTGGTGCTGCTGCCTGCCTTGCAAATACAAGGTCCTGAATTCAATCCCCGGTACCAATAAATAAAGAAATATAAATAATAAAGTGTATGGGAGGATGTGAATAGATTATATGCAAATACTACACTATTTTCTTTAAGAGACTGTATTTAGGGATGACTGTATGTAGGAACAGCAAGCTCTCCTACAGAGAGTAGTGCCTCAGGGATGTGAAAGAGGAAAATTACTGAGAAGTGGTCCCAACAGCTACTGTTAGAAAAGCAAAGCTAGCTCTCAGCTGTTCTGACTTTAGCAGGCACCACTGAGGCCATTTGAGTGGTAAATGGTTAAAAGCATGGTGTCTGGAGTCAGACTTCCTGGGTTCAAATCCTAGCTCTAATATTCCCCATCTATAATATCTTGGGGGGAAAAAGATCTTGGACATGATACTCAACACTTCTGTGCCTCAGTTTCCTCATGTAAGCACACCTCATAAAGATGTTAGGAAGACTCAGGAAATGAAAATAGAGAGACCCACAGAGACAGGAACAAAGAAACTACTTAGAACAGTGTTTGTCACATAATAAAGATTGACTCTTACTACAGTGGTGATGTTTAGAAATGCATTTCATCTACTTTCTCAGCAGGAGTGATCTAGCTTTAAGAATCCCACACCAAACTCAGGCCCTTCCAGAAAGGCTAAAAACCTTACTCCATCAGGAACAGATACAGGAGAGGTTTGTAAAGAGAAAGAACACAGAAACTGGGGGACATGAGCCTCCCAAATAAACTCCTCACACCTGAAAGCTTTGCCATTACCTACTTTGACCAGACCAGTGACCCCCATCCTAGGCATGTCATTGGTTCAACCTACCATAACAAAGCACCACAGACTCAGTGTTTTAAATAATGAACTTTATTTTCTCACTGTTCTGGAAACTGGAAGTCCAAGGTCTCTGTGTTGATAGGGTTGGTTTCTTTTAAGGCTTCTCTCTTTGGCTTATAGATGATTGTTTTACTCCAATGACATCACGTGGTTTTCATATGTGAGAATTTCCTTTCCTTTTAGGAACACCAGTCATGTTGGATTAGGGTCCACCCACACAACCTCATTTTACTTTAATTTACCTCTTTAATTCCTGTCTCCAAAGAGTCACATTTTGAGGTACAGAGGCCTAGGATTTTAACATACAAATTTGGGGCAGACATAACACAGCACAACACTTGGCTTCACGGTAAAACCCTCAGGGACCCAGACCTTGCTCAGACCAATGGCATCTGAAACTCTGTGGATGAGATGCAGGACTAGGAATCTTTTTAATTTCCCTCTACCCCCAATGGCCAAGGTTGATCGGCATTAGAGCAATACCACTTGGAGCCTATCACTTGGAACACTAAAGTCTATCTTTGTTGGTACCAGTTTTGCTCCAGCATAAGTCTTCATGAGCCCTGGCTTCTCCCCAGTGATCCAGCTGGGCTGGCCAGGAGAGCAACACTAGCTGACAAAGAGCCAGATACGGGCCAACATGGAGCATTTGTCTTTTCTCTCTTCCTGATTGATCACTTTGTACAATAATAAAACTTTTAAAAGGCTGAACCTGAACTGAGGCTGTGACTATGACACAATTAATCAAACTCTTGAAGAATCATGTTACATTATGTGCTTCAAGCATTGATCCACTTCACTAAAAGTTGGCCTGAAATACAACCAAGACACAGGATATTGGATCCATAAGAAATGGCCAGGATGCTGTCGATTGCTTTGTGTCTCTGTGTAATATGTGGCCCTGTAGCTGACCAGACCATAAAGCAGGACAAACAATGACACATGAGAGAGGTCACCAACAGCCCCCTAGTTGCCCCAAATTGCTAGGAGTGGAAGTACAGAGAAGAGAGGGCTGATTATGGTGTGTTCCTCAAACCTGCTATCATGAACCTAGATAATGATAATACCGCTCATCCACACAGCTCCCAAGCTCTTTACCTGTTCTTGAATTGAACACAGACAATACTAGGATCCCTGGCACCATAATCTCTTTCCCAGGCAAGCACATGTTTGGGGTCATCACTATATCTAACTTTTATGGGATCAAGTGCACCCCCTTGTAACTCACAGGTACACAGCAGGTCAATAACAGTATCTAGCATCTCTAGGATCAGTTCCAGGTAACCAAGCACTTAAACATCCCCAGACTGATTCAGTGAGCTTCGCAATAGGCCCATGAGGCTGTGAGTCAGGATTTATGATCCCCATTTTAAAGAAGGTGAAACTTGCTTTCGAAGTAATGTGAATTGCCCAGGTAGTGGAATTCTTGGTGAACCGGAATACCTGGTTTTAGGACTGGATCTTGTGGCTTCCAGCAACTCCCTGCCCCAGGCAACCGGGAGGTCACAAAGGAAATCAGATCTTGTGCTGGCTTTCTGCAAAAATCACATTAGGGACAGAGCTCCCTTTGATGCCTTTCCCTCCCCTCTGCCAGCCTTCCTCCTCTTTGCCAGGCATCCCTCACACCCGTGCCCTCCTGTTACCTTGTCAGCCCACCTTCTGACTGTATCTCTGGGGCTGGAAGTCTCTATGCTCCACTCTTACAACTGGGCTGGCTTAGCTGAGCCAGCCAAACCAATCAGACTCACAGGCCCTTTGAGCTGAGCTGGCCTGTGAGACTTACTTACGTGACCTTTAGCAAGTTACATTATGCTTTTGAGTTTCTATCTCTGTAAAATGGGTTGTTGTTACTAGAACCTACTTCTTAGGAGTGTGTAGAAGATTATAATGATTTGTGGTACATAAAGCAGTTGGAAAGAAAAAGCAGTTGGACCATGTTTACTGGCATTTGTTAGGCACTCAGAAAGGGCAGTTGTTTTAAACATCTTTTACATTTCAGTATGAATGATATATTACAGGTACAATAGCTAATATTTTTCGAGACCTGTGTACTGCCTTGTTCTCAGCACTTCTCATGTATTCTCTCACACAACTGTAGGAAGCAAGTACTATTATTATGTCCACTTTACAGATGGAGAAACTGAGGCAGGGAGGGTCATTAGAGAGAGCAAGGGGTAGAACCTGGATTGGAACCTAGATACTCTAACTCCAGAACCAGCACGTTTAGTAAGGCACAAAAGCATTTAATATTACTCCCTGCTGTTTGCATTTTTAAATGGGAATCTCTCTGAAAGAAAGAAATAGCTTAAGCATAAAATAGTTATAATGTCTGGATCCACAACAATGAAAAATTAAACATGATAGGAAACAGAATAGACAGTATGGGGGGATCCTAGGTGGCTCTAAGATTATATCATGAATATGTTTTTTAACTGAGGGAAGGAATGACTAAAAAAGTTAACAGTAATAGTTTCTGTAGAGGAGGACAAAAACTATTACTCACCAGGCAGACAGAAGATTTTTCATTTTGCACTTTTCTGTATTATAGTAGTCTCCCCACCCTGCCCAGAGCTGAGGTCCCATAGTGTGTGATTTTTAGTTATCTGATGTCAACCATGTTTTGAAAATGTGAATATTTGGCTTAACACTCCTGAAAGATTATATTCATAAAATTTTTATTATAGTATGTTGTTATGAATGTTCTGCTTTATTATTAGTTATTGTTGTTAAGCTCTCACTGTGCCTAACTGCTTTTTGGTGGTGGTTGTATTGGATATTGAACCCCAGGCCTTCACACTGAGCTTTATCCCCAATACTTTTTTAAATTTTTAACTTTTGAGATAGGGTGTCACTAGTTTGCTAAAATTGCCCAGCGTGGGCTCAGACTTGCAATCCACCTTCCTTGACTTTGCAGAGTGCTGGGATTACAGCATGTGACCCCATACCCAGCCACTGTTCCTGATTGGTAGATCAAAGTTTACCATCAGTATATATGTCTAAGAAAACACAGAGTGCAAATGCAGCTTGTACTATCCAAGTTTTAGGCATCTACTGGGGGTCTTGAAATGTACATAATCCCCAGATGGAGGGGAAATGAATTTTCAAACCTGTCTCCAAGAGGATTTAATCTGAACTATAAAACTGTTGTTTTGGGGCCAGGGATTTAGCTCCGTGAAGCTGCACCTGCCTTGCAAGCATGAGAAGTATGAGGTCCTGAGTTCCATCCCCTGGATGGAAAAAAAAAAAAAAAGTTATTTTATTTAAACTTTACACTAAAAGGTAATGACTATAATGTTTTAAAATGTTACTATATAACCAACTTCTTGGTCCACTCCAACATCACAATTCCTGCCCTCAAGTTGCTTATCATCTCATTGCAGAGTTAGAACCCCCAAAACGAGAGAATCAGAGTGCAGAGCAAGATAGAATATAATTACGTGCCCCAAAACACAGAGCTGTCTCTGGAGACTGCAGGAGTATAGCTCTCTTCCCAAACATGGTATTTTTCCCTGAAGGTTTTTTTTTTTCCCCCTCCACCAGGAATTTTCCACTTTAATTATGTGGGTTAAGTTAGAGGCGCTCACCTTCAGAAGTTAAATGGGCTAACAACTAATCCCCTCTATAAGAAACATTTCTGGGAATGTCCAAAGATAAATGTTTACAGCCTGTGCGGGAATAAGAGAACCTGGTGGGGTTCAAAGAGAGTTAAGCCCTAGATGTCTGTGGCCTGAGAAGCAGTCTAGGGAGAGCCCTGGCCTTCTGTTCTGAAATCCTGGCCTTCCTCCTCAGAAAGAGTGAAACTGCCGGCCATGCTCATGGGTTAGATGTTTTTCCTTCTTCTCCTGATTTTGCCTAAAACATGAAGAGGACAGTAGTTAAAATATTAAGCCTACTACCTAAAGGAATGAAATGTCTTAAAGTTGCTAAGCGGTAAGTGCCAAAACTCAAAATACTCTGAGCACTACCCTCGGCGCATTCCTAGAATACCGGTTGAGAGAGGTGTGTGCACACTTGAGCTCACATCAATACAGCGACATATCAATAAAAATAGAATGCATTTCTTGAATAATGAGCCTCTGACAAGCAGTGAGCACCAAGGACTCCCTCATTAAGGGACTTCAGAAGGCTGTTACTCAGCAAAATGGTAGAATGGTCTCAAAAGGGCCCAGAGAAAACATGGACCAACAGTAAATGTCACTTAACCCCTCTGAGACTCCACTTCCTCACCGTCATCTGGGCCCATGACAGAGGCTTTGGAAGTCTGTGGGGAAGATGTACAAAGGCACCAAGCACAGTGCCAGGCACAAATTAAGCAGTTGTTTGGCCAGCGCAGCACTCTTTTCCTAAGGCTTTCAAGGGGGGTTTCAGAGATGACCAACAAGCACCCTGCCTCCTTCCCATGGGGCTGGATGGAATCTATAGGTAGTCCGGGTAAATTCTAATCATGATCAAGCAGAAACGTCTTTCTCCCTTGCCTAAGGAAATAAGGAGTGCACAGCATGGTATAGAGGCCAAAAGCTCAGCCCTGGGTCTCTGTGCCAGCTTTCAACCTGGGATAATTCATGTCACCCTCCTGAGGGTCCTCGGGAAGATTGGATGTGATTATAAATGATCCCCCTGTTCCAAGGGCTCCTGTTACACAGAGGATGCTCCCAGCTGTCCAGGTCATCTGCAGGCTGAAGTGGGACTGAGGAGGAGTCTTTCGGGGGGATTGATACCCACCCATCTAGGAAACTCCCAGAATGGGGAGAGCAGTTGCTGTTTCCTACAGCCTGCCTGCATTTGGTCTAGGATCCCCTCTGCTAGGTGCTTTCTAAGGATCAGGAGCTGCAGGCAATCCACACATATCTTAAAAAGCAGCATCCAGATATGATTCCCTTCTATGTTTGTTTTCAAGTGTCCCTGAAGAACTCCTTAAGGGATTCTTGGAATATGCTACCTGGTGCGTTGTAGATGCTCAGTCCATGTTTATGAACAATTCAGAAGCAGTATCATTTGTCGTGCTACTGTTGTGTGCCAGGTGGTACTAAGAAACATCTTAGTTTTGAAATTTAGGATGCATAGAGTTGGACAGGTAAGAAAAAAAGTCTTGGAAGTCATAGTTTGGACAAGTTCCCACCCTTTGGTCTAGCTGGGTGACCTGTGGAAATGTGTTTAAATTCTCTGAGCCTCAGATTCCTCATGTGTATTATTTATCTATACCTATATATAAAATCCCAGAGCATCATGTCTAGATCCTAGAAAGTTATGCTTTAAAAAATGAAAAAAAAATCGCTATTACAAGCCAGTGAGGTGGGTGTTATTATGCCCATTCTGTACTTGAGAAACTCCTCAAAACAGTTTCTCTGACATCCTCTTCTGATAAGAAGGAAGCCCCTTGTTTGTGTCACAGATGAATGGGACATTGATCTGGAACATTAGACATAACCAGCATTTGGGGAATAAGTGGAAAAGAATACTCCAGATAGGCCAGACCCTGCAGAGGCTTGTAAGGGGTAGCTGGAGTACGAAATGGTAAAAGGTCAAAGAAATTCTAGCTGCATTTCTCATTTCCTCCCATATAACGTGCTTGGGTGTGAGTCAGAGATTCTTATTCTCAACTTTTACTAAAAGAACTACTACTTCTAAAGCATCTAAGCAGAGCTGGTGTAGGAAAATAGATAAAAAAATATACTCTAAACTTGGTCAGCCTGTGTTTTAATTCATGCCTGTCATGTACAAGCTGTGTGACCAAGGGAAATTCTTTCAAATTCTCTGAGCTTCAAATTTCACTTTGATAGAATGAGCACAATAAAGTCTTCATAGGGTTGCTTTGAGAATTACACAAGATAGTGTGTGCAGAGCCAATTGCTGCTCCTGTGCCTTATGAGCCTTCAATACAAGGTAATTTTTATTGTTGTTGCTGTTTTTGTGTGCTTCGCATACATGATGTAATAAAAATATGGTTAATAGTTAAATAAAATGTTAAATTAATGACAGTAAGAAAATACATTGCTATTAATCCCTCTCAAAATACTCCTCCCTTGCTTCAGAAAAATGCTAGCCCACCATTCTTCTTGACATTTTCTGAAGCAGTTCTGGGAGCCCTCTTTAGTGAGTGTCTTTTTGTAGCTTCCTCAAAGTCCTGATCAGTCCAAAATGTTTGTAGCAATTTCTGTCAAACAAAGACATGACAGTGCATCCTCATCCATCTTGCTCACTGAATCTGGTACCATGTGACTGCTAGGTCTTCCCCAGAGTCAAAATGACCATGAAAGGTAAATTTTTTAGTTGATTCAAGACCTTGAGGCAGCCACATCAGTGAAACTAAAGACACAAAAGATTTTCAAATCTGCTTCAGAAAATGGCAAGAAGCATGGGATATGTATATTTTAAGCATGGGGGACTATTTTGAGGGGGGTTAATGACAATGTGTATTTTACTGTAATTTTTAAAAATGTAAATATTCACTGTGATTTTTTTTTTTATTATATCTCATAGCCAAACTAAGATTTGGGTGAATTAAACAATGAGCCAAACTACCCAACTACTACTAACTGGTAAAGATGAGATTCAGTCATCTTGCACTAGTAAGCAAATTTTCCAATATGCTGGGTAACAAACAAACCCCCAAATGCAGTAATGTCACGCCATAGAAGTTTATTCCTCACTCACACAAAATCCACGCCTTTGTGTGAGCTTAATATTCCAGAAGATTTCACTCCTCTGTATTAACACAAGTACAGGAGTGATATTACACACCTGTGATCCAAGCACCTAGGAGCCTAAGGCAGAAGGATCACCATGAGTCCAAGGCCAACCTCAGCTACATAGTGAGTTCAAGTCTAACCTGCTCTACACAGCAAGACATTGTCTTAAAAATTGTGTATCAATACAAATGCCTGAACAGCAATGGCAAACCAAGATCAGTATATTTGTATACCAGCAATGAAATGCATCTACCTAGAAGGCACACACCTCACTTCTTACATTTCTTTGACCAGCACAAGTTACATAGTCACACCTAATTCAAGAAAGAATTATAGTCCTGTTGAATGCATAGAAATTTGGGAAAACAAGTTATGCTGAAGCTGGCCTCACAGCCTTATACTCTGGTTTATAGCATGTGTTTAGGGGTAGAGTTAGGATTAGGCTTAGTTACCTCGAAGCCAGTCTCTTAATATCCTTGTATATCTTAATTGTTCAGCTTCTCCATATATAAGATCCACTGTGTTGGTCAAATTTCCATAACTGAAATAAGTACTTGAGATAAAAACAACTTAAAAGTTAAAATGAAGGTTTGTTTTGGAGGTTTTATCTGATGATAAATTGGTTCCCTTGCTTTGGGGCCTGGGGCCGGGCAGCATGTTATTGGCAGGATCACGTGGAAGAGAAAGCTGTTCACATCATGGAGGCCAGGAGGGAAATAGAGGTCAAGGTCCCTGTATTTCCTTCAAGGACACACCTCCCAATGACCTAACTTCCTTCCACTGGGCACCATCTCCCAATGATGTCACAGGTTGGGAGCCAAGCCTTTAACACATGGGCCTCTAGAAGACATTCAAGATCCAATCTACAGCATTTCCATGGCTCAGCTTTCCATGTAGCAGTCCATTTCCACAGATCTTACTTACAAATGGATAAAAGCATCAGAGTTTGGAAGAACTGGTAATTAATCAGAGACTGTGTCATGGATTCCAGCCTGGTCCTTGTCTCTTTGCTGTACTCCATGGTCAGGGGTTATCCTGCAGTGCCCAGATCAGTCCAGCTCAGGCCAGAGCCACCCACCCCTCTAGCCAGGAGTCTCCTCTTCCCACATCCCTGACCAGGGCCCAGCATCTCACCTGTCGATACCTGTGCTGGCTTGATGTCTCAGTTCCGGAACAGAGATGCTCCAGCTGCTACTTGGGAAAGCTCTGGCCCCCAAATATTTAGTTAGTAGCCATTCAGTTAAGTGGAATTGACTTTTTATCAGCTTTCCTCTGTACAGCTGCCACCAGCGAAGGCTGTTTCCTCCTTCCCTCTTCTCTGCCTGTCAGTTCGCTCCACATTCCTATCGGCAGCCCTTGGCTCTGATCAATACTAACTGCTGTGTAACAGCTCATGCACGGCTGCTCTGGTTTACATCGATCAGACCCTTCTTCCAACAGGTAGTCAGCTATTTGAGGCAATGACTTGAGATAAACACCTACTTTTACTTCAGGCTAATTCATTTCAGGTGGATTTCAAGGAGGCTCAGCATTCCCGTCTCTTAGACAAGCTGAAATCCAAGCGTCAAGATCAACTCCTCCTGTGCTTGAGATCCAGAGATCTTTCTTCCTCACCACCTTTTTTTCCGTTTTCCTTGTGTTCCGTAAGTGCCACTTATAAATAAGATACCAGGACTCGGGGCACTGAAAATGCCACTTCAGAAAATGTGTCAGCCATCCATCGGCTTTCCTTTTAATGAGATGCATCCAGGATTGCAGGAAACCCCAGGCTGCTGTGAAGGCAGCATTGTCACGGGGCAACCAAACATCCTTCCAACTTTTCCAGAACTAAGCTCCCAGGAGCCTCAACACTTGTCCTCTCAGCCTTTGAATTCGCCCGGTCCTGTTCCAGGCTTACAAGTGAATCTGCCAGGAGCAGATTGCGAAATGGGTTGTTATTTTGCAACCGATTCTGTTGTATGGAGATGATGCAACGTCATGGTATTTGCACTCTAACTGGAGAACACACACCTTTTTGTTTTGCAACATGCACACTAAGTGTGGCTGAATGTACATCTGATGCAATTATTCGGCTCTCACCAGGATCCTATATGTCCTGTCGCTTTTTTCTTTGTCCAGCCACCCATGACAGCCCATCTCACTGGTCCCCGAGTCCTGTTGAACTTCCCCTGACAGTGCACTTCCTGTGCCCCTTGCCTCCACCTCAGTTGCTGTCATCCTCATTCAAGCACTGATTGCTCGGTGCTCAGACTCCTGCAGTATCCTCTGACTGATTTCCTGGCTTCCCCTTGCTCCCTGCTTTGTTAGTTTCACCCTGCACACAGATTAATTTCCTGGCACTCTGCTGTGACTGCTTTTGTCTTCTCTGAAATCCTCAGTAGCTCCCCATTGCCTGCCAAACTCCTCAGCCCATTATTCTGGCCTTCAAAGATCTTGTCTTCACCTCTCTCTCGAGACTGCCTCCTACCATCTTCCAGCGCAGATGCCACACTCTAGCCCATCTAGATGATTTGTCGCTTCTGCTACATGTGTGTTTCAGTTCTGTATCTAAAGAATAAATACCAGGTCCCCATCCCTCTTTAAAATGAGCTCAAATCTGTCAGGCACAGTGGCACATGCCTGCAATTCCAGCATTTTTGGAAGCTGAAGCAGGAGGATCCCAAGTTTGAGCCCAGCCTGGGAAACCTAGGGACCTGACAAGGCCCTGTCTCAAAATAAAAAATAAGAATAAAAAGGCATATGGGTGTAGCTCAGTGTGACAGCCCTGGGTTCAATCCCCAGTGCTGCCAAAAAAAAAAAAAATCAGCTTGAATTTTGATTATTCTACTTATAAGCTGTTTTACTTCAGTTGAGTTATCTAACTTCTCTTTGGCTCAATTCCTCACCTGTGAAATGGGAATAATAGTACCTACCCCATTAGGCAAATATGAGAATTAACCAAATCAATGTAGGTAAGGCAATCAGAATAGAACCTGCACATAGTAGATCCGTGTTAGTGTTTGCTCTGTTATTTTTTCCCCACTGTAACAAGCTATACGCAAAGCATAACTTCTTCATGAATATTCTGCAGTTTGCCCTGGCAAAAATGTGAATTCCTCCTTCTGCCACCTGTAGTCATTGTGTCTTCCACTACTACTACTAATTGTAGCAAATAATGATTGGATGTTGGGTACATGCACAGTGCTTTCTTCTGCATCGTAGTCCTTGAGCTAGATGCTTTCCATGGCCTCCTTCTACTGTCACTCCTTCTTCACCTTGCTTTTTGCCATAGGAGATTGATCTGCCAGTCCAATTTGCTTAGGCTGATGGCAAACACTGGCGGAAATAGGTGAGAGGAAGTAGTTAGGTCAGAGTTGTGCTTCTCCCAGCCACGTCACTGCAAAATACTTCATTTCTCCACTCAAAATTGTTGCTCCTCATGAGCAGCCCTCTGGACCAGGACAGCTCCATGTGCCCCCTCCTTGTCTCTCCTCACCTGACAGTAACATGGCCCTAGGGCACTGCATTCTCCCTGTGGCTCCCCGAACTCTGCCTACTGCCTTCAAAATTCAGCAGTCTCTAGAAAAACTCCTCCAGCGTCCTGATTCATGCGTTTGGCCCTGGTGGATATAGTTCTCACTGAGAAGCACAGTGTCAAATTACCAAAGATGCCCGAGATCGTGGCAAATGGTGGGACCTCGTCCACCTGGCTCCAAAGGATGCCTCAATGCTATGGTTTGAACGTTGAGACTTAATCCTCAACACTGATGATATTGGAGATGAAGGCTTTGGGAAGTGATTAGGTACATATCAATTGTGTTAAGACCCTAACCTCGGTCCTTTTGCTACATGAAGACACAGCAAAGAGGTATCATCTATGAAAGCAGCCCCTCACCAGACACCAAATCAGCCATATTCTGAAAGGGTAGACTAGTGTACGGCCATTGTACCCTGGACATGCACGATCTCATCTTGTCTGAAGGGTAGACTAAAACATTCAATGGTAGTAGTGCTCCTCTTTTAAGTTTTAAGGTGACTCTATTTTGTAGATTTCTCCACCTCTTAGAATGCATAAATTGAGAGGTTTTTCCTATAAATCCACTGTAGCTTGCTTCAATAAAAATATCATAAACTAGGCACTTAAGAGCAACAGAAATTTGCTCCTTTGGGGGCTGGGAAACCCAAGATCAAGGCACCAAGACATTTGGTATCTAGTGAAGACCCACTTCTCAAACACTTCTTGCTTGTCCTCCCCTAATGGAAGGAGTGAACAAGTTCCTTTAGGCCTGTTTTATAAATGCATTATAGTCCTTGATAGATGCCTTCCATCGCCCCTTTCCACTCTCCCCTCATGAGTGCAGAGCCCCACCTCTTAATACCACCATATGGGGAATTTGCTTTTGATGTATGAATTCTACGGGTACAAACATTCAGACCACAGAGCCACATTAAGAATATACTCCAAAACATGGAAGCTTAAGACAATGCCCATTTATCAGCTCACCTTCCTGAAGGTTGGCAATTTGGGCTGGGCTCAGCTAAGTTCTTCTATTCATCTCACCAAACTTGCTTATGTGACTACAATTAGCTGCAGGACTAGCCGAAGCCTGGGGGTCCCAGCTAGTGCCACTTCTGTGTCTAGCATCTGAAGGGGCTCCACAAAGGTGACCAGGTTATCTAGCAAGCTAACTTAACCTGGTCCAAGCACTTTTCAAGCCTCTGCTTGTTTCAGCTTTGCTAGTGTCCCGTAGGTAAAACCAGATTCAAGGGCTGCCAGAACTGATCCAATCTCTTGGTGGCAGGAGCCTCTGCAAAAGAGAGTTTTTAAACCTACCCCATGGTGTGTACCTTTCCAGAAAGATTTATGCCTTGACAGCTTCACATCCTATATTCTTATAACACAGGACAGGAAGGCGGGGCGGGCCACCCCTGTGTTTTAGGGGTTGGGCACTGTACTCTTTATAGCTTGGTCAACATGTGACTCTCTTCCTGCCTGCTATGCTGACACTGAAAATAATTCTGACAGGACAGTCTCTTAAAACTTAGCATGAGGGAGTGGAATTTTTTTTAATTAGGCTTCAGCAGAATTTTTAAAAGAATCTTTCGTTTCTTCAGTTGCCTCTCCCTTGTTATAAATTTGAACTCCACCCAGTGGCTCACCACAGCCCCCACAGCTGATCCTTCCCAGCCTCCCACAGCACTGTTTGCTTAGCTGCCATGCTGGGGCTTACGTTGCCACAAAATGAGTAGGAAGAAGTCTTGCCTCCTTTCCTCCTCACTTCCTCCCTTCTTTCTTCCTCTCCTCCTGGAGCTCACCCTTATTTGCTCATTCCTGGTCTGTACCCCTCCGGCGGTCTCCTAGGAGCAGGATGTGAGGAAGACGGAAAGGTTTGCCTGTACAACACCCCAGATTGGGCACTGCCCATGACAGCCTAAAGATAGAGCCAGGAGATTGGACTTCCAGGAACCCCGAAGACTGAAAATTAATCGAAAAAAAATATGTGAAATTATATTTAAAGATTGTTGTGAACTTGATAGGACTAGCCATTGATTAATCCCATTTCACGAGTATTTGTGAAGTACTATGTGCCACGTGCTGTGGTCGAACTATAAAACATGGCCCCTGCCCTTGAGAAACTTATGGTCTAGTGGGAGAAAGAGAGAGAGAATAGAATGTTAATTAATTATGTAAGACACTGTCATGAAAGATGTTAGGAAGCCACTGGGCCTATCCTAGATTATTTAGAAAGACTTTCTCAAGGAAATGTAATCTGCTACGATTTAGCAGAATGCCCCACTACAAATACAGTATAAGCTATATATGTAAAATTTAAAATTTTCTAGTAGCCACATTTAAAAATAAAAACAAACAGGTAAAAATAAGCTTAATAATGTATCTCACTCAACCCAATATACTCAAGATATTACAATTTCACTATACCATCAATATAAAAATTATTAATGAGATATTTGACATTCTTTTTATTGTACTGAGTCTTTGAAATCCAGTAACATATTTTATACTTACAGCACACCTCAATTTGGATGCCAAATTTTCAGCAATTAAAGTAAAATGTAGTCCTATCAAAGCAATTAAGTTGTATTTAACAGAAACATATTTTATATTGCTTCAATTTCAAATTTGTAATTGAAATTATATAAAGTAAAATATTCACTTTCTCAGTAGCATTAGTCACATTGCAAAGTGCTAAATGTGCTTACAGGCTAGTGCCTGCCAGATTTGAGAGCAGAGGTATGAAAAGATGAACAGATATGAAGCAAAGAAAGCAGAGAGGATGGAGAAGAGAAAGAAAATCCCAATAAAGCACATAAAACATAGAGTTTATGCTAACTGCCCCTATCTCTTGGTGGCAGGAGCCTCTGCAATAGAGAGTTTTTAAACCTACCCCATGGTGCGTACCTTTCCAGAAAGATTTATGCCTTGACAGCTTCACATCCTATATTCTTATAACACAGGAAAGGAAGGCGGGGTGGGCCACCCCTGTGTTTTAGGGGCTGGGCACTGTACTCTTTATAGCTTGGTGAATATCTGACCCTCTTGCTTCTAAGCAGTTTAATATTCCTGTGGTACAGTGACCAAAGCTAATGATGCAAAATGAGTCAAAGGTGGGATAGGCAAGGGACGGCCCTGAAGAATTTTGAGTGCTCCAGGAGAATCAAACATTGTATATTATGTAAGTCTGTACTTAGTATGAGAGATCCTGAACACAGAAGGAGCCCTGGAGAGTAGCCCTGCTGGAGTCACTGAACCCACTGGAAACAGAACAGAGGCTCAACAAGTCCACATCTGGCATGAGGAAGCTTCACCTTTAGCAGAACACAGTATAGAGTAGAGAAAGTATATGTTTTCAGAATACGATTACCAGAAATGAACTCCACCAGGCTTCAGTGAGGATGCAGACTAGCTCCCAGTGAATATTCCAGTGCTGGGGCAGGCCACATGGCTGGTCAGGCTGGATATTCAAGTGTACAACGGAGAACCAGAGCTTTCCTTCCTTCCTCTCCACCCTCCTCACATGATGTGTTCCTTCTCCTATGCCCTCCTCCCTTTGAAGACATAGGGGAGTTGCCAGGTGAGTTTTGGAGCCCCATGTTTCCTCACTCATGTTAAGTAGGTAGGACTGCTTTTGTCCATCACTGTGAGTCAGATTCCTATAATTTACTGGACAAAACTATCCCAGGACACAATGTCTCCCCATAAAGGAATGACTATAATCAAGAAAATAAAATGTGCCACCTGGTTAAGGTCCTTCAGGGCTCATAGCTGGAGCAGCCCACAAAGTCCATGGGCTTCACGGGAATGTAATCCCTTGAAGGAAAATCCAGACATGCTAACATGGGGGAAGGGAACCTGGTTGTTGGTTGCAACCAACTACAGTCCACCCCTTTGGCTACTCAGCACTATTCATGCTTATCTTCCACAGAAACACTTTCACAAATGCCCATGACCACATAAAAATGCATGCAACTCAAATGGAAAGAACCTAAAGGCTTGTGTGATTACTACATCCTATGAAATCCTTCTTGAAATCCAGAAGTAATTCTTGTGGTCCACCAACCTGGGATTAAATGATGTTATCTGCCCCATACAACCAATGCAGCAGACAAAGAACAGGATGTACACAATAAAAACTGCTTGGGAAAATGGAAAATAGAATGTATCAAATCCTAGAGATCAGAAATACTGTAATTAAGGCTCCTGGCAGTAGAAGGAATTCTTGGCATCCAATATGAACCAGAAAAGATCGCCCTTATTCATTGTTCTCCACAGACATATCTGAAAGAGCATTGGAAGAATGTGCTTCCTGGAACAATAGCACTTCAGCTGATCACCACCATCTGATGCAAGTTTGGGAATATCTCAGTCTGTTCAGGCTGCCGATTGAGTGGTTTATAAACAACAGGGATTTATTTCACAGTTTTGGAGGCTGGGAAGCACAAGACCAAACTGCCAGGAGATTCAGTGTCTGGCAGGCTCTGTCTCGTGGTTTATAGGTGATCAACTTGTCACTGTGTACTCTTATGGAAGAAGAGGTGAGGGAACTCTATCAGGCCTGTTTTATAAGGGTGCTAATTCCATTCATGAAGTTTTGTCATCATCCACTAATCATCTCCCAAAGGCCCCGCCTCCTAATACCCTCACACTGGGCATTAGGGTTTCAGCATATGAATGTTAGTGGGACACATCCAGTCTGTAGCAAGTTTGCTCTAAGATTTGAGCAATCTCAGACTGTTCTCCCTCTTTCTTGGAGCTTTTTTGGCAATAAACATCTTACAAAATATTAATTGGTTTTTCATCCCTTTGCTTCTAGACAATTCTATTGAATTGTAACTGAACTAAAACTAAAACCAGAGATTTTGCTTGGTCGTGACTTTTAAAACTGGCCCCAAACATCTATGCTTTGTCTATCTGCCTAGACTACTGGCTTTCAGGTTTTTGGCTATGAGTCATAAAGAGAAGTTAATTTTATTTCATGACCCAGTATGTAATTATTCATGTGTATATATTAATATATACTTGGGTATAACCAAACCACAGCTCTCAAATATCAGCATTTATCCTCCGTGCATGTGGTACCTACTGATATTTTCTATTTTATTCCATTTTTTAAAGAATAAGAGAAAGTATAGGGAAAACAAAGCTAGTCACAATTCACTGAAGAGACAACCCACTAATGGGTCACACCCAGACTCTGAAAGCACTACCCTGAATTCAGGCCTCTCCCTTCGTTTTAGCCTCTTTAAAGTGAATGAAGACAACTGCCTTGAGTAGAGAGGATTTTATAATTTCATAGCATCCTTAGACTGCTCCCAGATCCAACTTCAGCAAACCCATTCGTATCCCCTTTCTTAGAGAGTGTTTAACAGGACAGGAGAGCTGAGAAGGAAGTGGGTCCATCTTTTTTTTTTTTTTTTGTCTTCCAGTCTCATCTCTGAGGAACCTTCCCACTTCTTTGTGTTAATCTTGGTTTGAAATAGAAAATGTGGCTTTCCTAGTCCTGCAGGTACTAGGGTCATCCATCCTGAATCACAGGCGACACGGATGAGGAGGACCTGTCTTAGCAAAGCCCTGGTCCCTTCACTTACTGCTGGAACACAGGCCACCTTCAGGCTGCCTCACATAGTGCTTCATTGAAGACTGCCAGAAGCAGCCAACCCACTCAAAACTCCTGAATTATTTCTTTCAAATTAACCTTTGATAGGCACTTGGGCCGCATCCCTAGGTACAGAAAGGCACAGTTGTACCCTCGGCAAGATAAAGACCAGAACCTTCCCCAACTGGGTCTGGCACCATTGTCGACCACTCCAGCCTCTTCCTCGTGCAATTCCACAATTTAACAAGTATTTCTTACAACTCTTTAAGGTCCAGACTTTTATTTCTCATTCTGAGAATTAGCCTCACTTCTCTGAGTTTTATTGTTGTAAGGGAGATACCTGAAAGAGAGCAACTGTCAGCAAATGAATCCCTGCTAGTGGATTAGTCAGAATTTTCAAAGGACCTCTCCTATCTCTAGAGTATCTGTATTTTCTGGGCGGATCCACGAAGGTGCAAGCTCTGAGACTCTCAGGACATCAGGAATGCAGCATGATGATATGGAGGAGGGTGAAACAAATCTTTTGAAGCCAGGCGAACCTAGACCTGAGAATTAGCTTTATCACCAATGAGATGAACTTAAGTAAGTTATCTCTGTACACTTCAGCTTCTTCATCTGTAAGATTGTAAGGAGAAATGCCTTCTGTGATTGTGAGGACTAAATAAAAGATGAAAGGCATCTAGCCCTCTATTTGCCATAGAGGAGGTGCCCTCCCCATATAACTGTAAATATCCCATTCCAGTTGAAAGGAAGTGACCAGAAGTGGGAGTTGCTGAAGGAAGCCACATATGGTTAATGGGCTCCTGGGCCCTGTCACCCTGGAGGAAGGGGCAGACCTTGGATCCGGGAGTCATATCCAGTTGTCCTCCCCAGAGAGACTTGGAGAAGGGGGCTAGCCAAGATCAAGGACTCGTTTCTTCAGCAGTTGGTCCTGAACCTCTAGGTCTTAGCTCTCTGCAGGAAAATTCCCACTCCAAGCTTGTGGCCAATAAAGAAGGGCTAAAGAGAAAGGCTGAAGGCAGCTCCTTCTGTGAAAGTGAACTCTTCTGGACTAGTTAGAGCAGGATCTAGAATCCCAGAGTGGAATCAGTGACCCTCTGCCTGTGAATTGTCCCATGACCAAAGATAGGCCATCATGCATCACATGAAGTGACAAAGCTTGGATCCTTGCAGAAAATCACCAAATGAGCCTGCCTAATTTATCATAGCAACTTGGGACTATTAATGAAGAATATAAAAAATGCAACTTCAGCTAGTAAAATTCCAGCTCTCCTTAAACCACAGTATGAAACCATCACCCAAACAGCCTCAGAAAATGAGTAACATATGCATGGTCCACTCCCCTGAAAGCGTCTAAGAAAGAGTCTTGGCTATAGGGCCAACCACTTAACTTAAACCCACTCATAAAGTACAAAACTGGACACATTCTACTCCGTGAATTATAGGAACGAAGAGTTTCCTTCCTTGTTTGATTGTACTTCCTGTTATCTGTGGCAGAACATCCTTTCCTGTGCACTAGTGGCAGCACTCACCTCCTTGCCTCTTTCGGTTTGTTCCCATAGTGGGTGTATGTGATTATAGCCAGTGGAGGTTCTTGCTTAATTATAATTACTCACATTACGGCAACACCTTGGAGCCAACCTCCTTCTCCAGGCTGTCACGTGAGCAGGGGTGTGGGTAGACATGGGCCATATGCACCATGGCTTGTGAGTTTTAATTTCTCCGAGGCAGCTTGTTGGAAACTTGCAGAAGGTTTTGTACTTCCTTAGGCCTCGTTGCTAACCCTCAATTAGAACTTGTTCTTAATTTCCAAGCCTAGTTTACTGACCTACAGGCTATGGTGAAATAGGTATATCCCTTCTCCCTAGGACCATAAAATGCCTTTTGTCTGCCCTTCCCTTCCCGTCTTTGCCCCGGCTCCTCAGCCTCTCGGCCTTGTTTCTTCTTCCCTCTTTCCTGTCGTCTTTCCTCTCCTCTCACTGTCCTCCTTTGTGCCCTTCTCTGCTTCTCTTCTCTTCTTCCTTACTCGTCACCCCCTCTTTGCTTCCTCTTTTCCTTCTCAGCTCCTCTCTCTCCTTCGCACACCCTTACTTCCACGACTGTTGGAGCTGGTTTGCTGCTGCTGTTGCACCTATCTGTTGAATCATTTGGAACGTGTGCCCGTGGACATTTAAGCAACAGGCTAACTGAAAATCCCTTAGACAGGGTAGCCCAGGTGCAGGGCTCCTGTGGGAACCAAGGTCTCGTTTTGCAGAATGGTTCTAGGTGGGCCTGGCTCAAGCGCGGCTATGGCCTCTGCCCTGGTCAGCCAGGCCCTTGGGTAGCAGCTGGGGACCTTCCACCAGTACCCCAGTGTAGAGGAAAGTGGGTGATGTCTGGATGCTTTTCCCCTCTCCATCCTGCCCTGACCACCCCTTTTCTCGCACCACTGGGGAAAAGATTTATTTAAAAATAGAAAGAAGGGAAAAAAGTCTTTCCGGTGTGCTTTCTTGTCATCTTTTTACTTGGAGATGAGAATTTCCACACCTCATTGCCTCACAGGCCCTCCCCTTCCCCTCCTTCTGCCCATTTTTCTGTGTCTTCCTATTTTATTGACTCCTCTGTGATCTCGCACTTGGGGTCCCTTCCCTCTCTTCTTCACTTACACCAGTCCTTATTTTCCTCTTTCTTGTCTCTCCTGAGATGATCTGCTGTGGGCAGACAGGAGTGGATGCGAAGGAAACACCTCGGGGAGAAGTCTGTCAAACATGCCCAGTGCGCTTACCCAGGTGGTTTTTCTAAAGTAGCCCTAAAAATGTGGAGAAAAGATGATGAGGCATCCAGACCCATAAGTTTGAGATTCTGTGACAGGAAATCTCTTCTCCAGCCCCTCTCAAGTCTCGAGTGAGTCCCTGGTACAGGCCAGTGAGCGGACTCACTCTCTTTCTCTCTCTCTTGTTTCCTACCTTACCTCACCGTGTAATCTCTCACACATGCACTATTGCCACCACGATGCTGTCCACCACGAGGACCTCCCCAGAGCCAAGCACATGTTGGCAATTTTCCCTTGAACCTCTGGCCTGCATAAACCTCTTTTCTTTATAAGTTACTCACTCTCAGGTATTTTTCTTCAAGCAACACAAAGTGGACTGATACATTACTGTTTCTTACGGACTAGAACTAAATGAAATAGCAAATATGGCAAACGTTTGGAATGTGTTAGACGCACAGTGAATATTAACTTCCTCTTCCTCCCGGAGAATCTATGAAGATTTAGGATTAATAGACAAGCTTGGCAGGTAAAGCTTATGAGAGCATAATATTTCATTCATTGGTTTCTGTGTAGCTTGGTGCTGTGGATGGCAAGAGCCTTCCAGTCAATTTTTATTCTGGATGTGCTGTAGCAACTGCATTTGATTCTTTAATGTTTAAATAGTGCCTGCTCTCTTTTAGCTGGCGTGATTGTTAGACCTCCCATTAGTGTGCTTATTTATTTATTTTTAATTTCACTAGCAATGCATGAAAGCATTCCCATGAGGAAAAAAGCAAAATCAAACAAGATAGCATAAAACAAAAATGCCCTTGACCACCCCCAGAAAACCTAACCCTTTCTAGGAGATAAGGATTTGATGTGTGTGACCGTGCACGTTTCCATTCACATCCATACAAATGTGTGGATTAATTTTGTGATTTGAAACATAAAATGCACCCCTACTGTTACTATGTTGCAGCTTGGCTGTTTGTTTCTTTAGTAGTTTAAAATGCTCTGGATGCCTTTTCTTGTCACAATGACAAGTGCTCCATCTTTGCATTATGAAAATGCACCACCTCATTTTTCTACCTGCTGCTGTGTATTCCATAATCCTCCCACTAAACCATAAGCCCACTAAAGATAGAGATGTTTTCTTTTTCATTTCTTTACCCCTTGAACCTCTAACATTACCATTACTTGTTAAGTGTTTTACTACTAAGGTACCAATCATAAATATCCCTTAAATGTTAAATATGGATAGTCCATATGTATGTTTAATCATTTCCCAACTGATGGGCAATTCCTCTACCCACTACAAATAATGCAGGAGCCAACATCCCTGTGCCTGCCCTGCTGTGCACATAAGCATTTATTTCTCCAGTGAAACTCCTAAGATGTGAATTGCTAGAACAGAGAGAACTTTTTCTACACAGTCCTCAATATTGCCAAAACGTCTTCCAAAGACTGTGGCACCAGCCCACAATCCTGTTAATAATATCTTCCCTTATGTGTCTTTTTTGACAGTATGTTTCCCAGATAATCATATGTAGCTTTTTTTCTCTTTCGATTTCATAGGAAGAGGAGGAAAGGGGCCAATTAGAGAGAAAGAAGGGGAGGTGCAAAACTTTGTCCATGCATCTACACTTCATTCATTCATTTCTCCAGTCATTCTGGGCCTTACTCTAAATGCTGGGCACATAAAGACAGATGACACGAGCTATAAACCCTGGACAATTTTATGGCCTACATATGATCCCTAAACTTCTCATGTGTGTATGTGAGTGGGTGAGTGCGAGTACGTGTGGTACTGGGGATTGAATCCAGGGCGTTCTACCACTGGGCTATCTCTCCACCCTGTTTTAAGGTTTTTGCTAAGTTGTCCATGCTGGCCTCACATTTCTATCTTTCTGCCTCAGTCTCCTGAGTAGCTGGGATTACCAGTGTGTGCCACCCTGTCTGGCTTAATACCAAAAGTCTCAATGCTTAAAATGTAATATCGTAAGGAGACATCACAGTTACATGTAAGGTTTGTGCCTAGATTTGATCCTGGACTAGGAAAAGCAATAGCTATTAGACAAAAAAAAAAGTTTTCAAGATATTTGATGAAATTCAAATTCTCTGATTTAGATTATTGTACTGTGGTTTTGTGAGAAATTGTTCTGATCCTTAAGAAATACACATTAAAGTACTTGTGAGTAAGTAGATGCATTTTCTCCAACTGATTCAACAACTATGCACCCATGTAACTCAGAGCTGTCCAGGAGAACTCTCTGTGGTCATGGACGTGGTCTCTCACTGCCCTGACAAAATGGCAGCCAGTCACCACAAGTGACAACCAGGCACTTGAAATACAGAAAATGGGACTGAGGAGTTGAATTACTCGCTTTATTTTATTTTAATTTAAATAACCACAGATGGCCAAGGGCCACCAGGTTGAACTGCACAAATATAAATACAGTGAGAGAGAAAGGATAAGGAGCAAATGGGTCACCATATACAGAATTAGTGAATTTATATAGAAGGGACATGGAAAATCTTTGTCGTGTTGCAATGCTTCTTTGAGCTTGAATTGTATATTTTTAAAATTACATAATAAATGCAATATCGTGATGGGGAAATTCAAAATAAAATAACACTAAGATATCTTGTATTACAATTAAATTATCGCAAATACATAAAATTATACTTCCCCTTGGAGTATGCCTCAGTGTTAGAACCTCCCACGCTGGTTGGATCTCTAGTATCACAGTCAATCGACAAACAATCCAGAGACCAAGGAAAAGGCATATTTAGACCCTACATAACCTTTTTGAGTGTGACCTTCTATAGAAATACTTGCCTGAGTACATGAGAAAATGTATCAGAACATTCACTGCACTTTTATTTATACTACCAAGACATCACAGATGTTCAAAATGTACAACAGGAGAATGGCTAAATGTATTTTGCTTTGTTCTTATTCTGGATTACTATAAAGCTCTTCAACAGATTGAGGTAAATATGCACTGACATGGAAAGATGTCCAAGATGGAGTGTCAGGTGAAAGAAAAAGAGCAGTTTGCAGAACAAAATGTTTACAGATGCTCCCTGACTTAAAGATGGTTAAACAACGTTTATTCATCTTCACAGAGGTGCAAACACGTACCCCCACAGCCGTTCTGTTTTTCACACGTAGTACGTTTTTCATTAATTTACATGAGATATGCAACACTTTACTAGAAAATTGGCTTGTGTTAGATGGTTTTGCCCAACGGTAGGCTAATGTGAGTGTTTGAAACATGTTTAACATAGGCTAGGGTAAGCCGTGATATTTGTAGGTTGAGTGTATTAAATGCATTTTCAACCTACTGTATCTTCAATTTTCAATGGGTTTATCAGGATATAGCCCTACCACAGGTCAAGGTGCATCTGTACTATAATTGTGATGAATAGACTAAGACTACACCCACACATGTTCACATGTTTGTACGTGCCCAGGAAAAAGTGTGGAGAAATGCACGTGAAAGAGTTAGCAAACCATTCTCCAGAAATTCCCGGCGTCCTGCTGGAAGACCACCTGGCTGCATCCCCCCATGGTCAGGCTGGCTGTGGAGGGTCCTCCTGGAGGTGCGAGCACTGGGACAATAGCAGTGCCTCTGGCCAGCCCCAAATCCCAAACTGGTGCTGAACAGTTTACTCGCTGCACCTTGGAGCACGCACCACCAAGTCTTGGGGAAACATCCCTACCCCCCCACCCCGCCGCACGGCGTGCTGTTTCTAGCCCCACATAATGTCTGGTGCCCCTCCCCATCCCCACCAGATCTGCAGGGCAGCCAGGGTCATTACTGAGTTCCAACGTAGGGAAAGGGAGTGTTTATTATTGTTGTCGGTTTGATACTGATCCCAAATGGTCCTAATCAACAGGTAATAAGACCTCCTGGGAGTGATTAGAAACCTCAACTTTAACCATGTTATAACCACAGCAGAGAAAGCAAGAGTTGCTACAGTGTGGTGTCCTGGAACTCTGCAGGGGTTGTGGGGTAGAGAACCAGAGAGGTACTGGAGGCAGGTGTGGGTTCCCAGATAGTCTGAGGAGGGAGTTGGGAGGGAAGTGGGAAAGGGGTTCCAAAATTCACTTTTCCAGCTATAAACATCCTCCTCACCCTCATCTTTCTCCTCCTCAGGGCAAGGCACATGGGGTTCAAAAATACACAAGCCTTGCCCTCAGTATGCCCACAGCCTGCTAATAGAGACCCACAATGCAACGGGAGAAGAACAGGGCAGTACAGGGGAGGGAATGAGCCACCTCGTTCAGCGAGTCAGGAAAGGGGCGCACACACCAGAAAGTGACAGCTTATAGTATGTTCATGTGACAACATATGAGACTTGGACATAGAAGTTTACATGTAAATGGCTCTCCTCTTGTCTTTGAAGCTGCCTTGATCTTTTATTCTTCTTTTACTAAGGTTGGATACAATATGTGAAATGAAAGAGTAATTTTTTTAAAAAAAAATACTAAAATACTTTCTTTTTGTGCTACTACAAAGTGACTCACCTTCCAACCAGTTAGATGGAAAGTTGCTCTCGTCCGTTAACAAAACTTAATAATGCCTGATAAGATAACAGAGTCGTGACCCATTTCTCATTACCCACACAGCAACCAAGTGCGTTATTACATAATTATCGGCTGAGAACACCCTTGGACTTGGACCACTAACTACACAGGCAATGTCACTGTTGTCGACGGATAGTTGATAAATATTTTGATTACTTAAACTTTCCAAGGCAGAGTCCCTGTGACAAGTGGTGGGAGCTAAGAGACAAAGTCGCATCTGCCCTGGCCAACTTGGCCCCCACGTTTTTCTGACCTGCACAGAATTGCAACAGCTGCGCTTGTTGTGGTGGTGGTGGTGGTGCAAACTTTTTGCATCTTGCATAAAAGTAGTTGCAAATGTCATGTCACCTGGGTCAGCTGATTTGACCAGACCCAAGAGCACGATAAAGTCAGTGAAATTATGGTGACGCGGCAGTCATCTCATGGGTCAACCTTTTTTGTCCTTTACAGAACATTGCCCTTAGAGAAAGAGTCCATTTCCAAATCACTTTGTCCTGGGTTCTCATCTTTCTAGAACAACAGTTCTGCAAATCAAAAACTGATACCATACCAAAAAACAGAGCTGGTAAGGATGTCCAACTTAATTAAAAATCAATTAAAAGGAACATTAAATGTCACATGTCTTTATTCAGCCACCTAGAACCTGGCACCAGTAAATGGGGGGTGGGGGGCAAGACAAGATGCTTGCACCTAAGAAGTTTGCTTTCTTGTTGAAGAAAAATAGTACAGAACCACTGGATATCTCAGTCTCCTAGGAGGCTGAGCTGGAGGGTCACAATGTTTAAGCCCAGCAAGGGAAATTTAGTGAGACCTTGTAGGTGGAAGGAAGGTGGGGGGTGGGGGACAGAGACAGAGAGAGAGAGACAGAGAGAGAGAGAGAGAATAAAGAAAGAGAGAGAGGGAAAGTAGCCACCCAGCCAGGTATGGTGGCACTTGGGATGGTCAGGCAGGAAGATCACTGCAAGTTCAAGGCCAGCTTGAACCATATAGTAAGTAAATTCAAAACCAGTCTAGACTACATAGCCAGACCCTGTCTCAACAAAATAAAATAAAACAAGCAAAACAAAAAAAGGAAGGAAGGGAGGGAGGAAGGGAGAGAGGGACCACTGGAACACCATGAGAAAGGACAGGCAGTGACAGAGGCTCTGGGAGCTAAGAGGAAAAGCCCCTAGCACATCACAGGGTCAGAGATTTGAAGAGGTGTCTGAATGACATTGGGGCTTGTTTTTATGATGTACAAGATTCCCTGGCTCCGGGCCTGGTTCAAGGCTAAAGCACTGAGGTAGGAGATGGCAGGTCTGTGAGCCTCTGTGAGAAGGCAAGGGATGTAGAGGCAGAGGGAAGGCTGGCTCCAGAGATGTCTCAACCATAAAGATCTTTTTTTGTTGTTGTTTTGTTTTGTTTGAGACAAGGCCTCACTATGTAGTTCAGACTGACCTAGAACTCACTGTGTAGCCCAGGCTGGTCTTGAACTCGCAGCGATCCTCCTGCCTCAGCCTCCCAAGTGCTGGGATTACAGGTATGCACCACCACATCCTGCTAACCATAAAGATCTTGAAGGCCACAAAAGAAATTTGACCAGGAAAGCTGTAGAAATGTAGTTTTAAAAATTAACAACAAAAAGGTGACTGTTAAAAAAAAAAAAGCGTACAGAGATATATTTCAGTAAGAGTTCATGTCGTGGAGCACAATGAGTAACTGGGAATAATAACAGATATTTCATAGTTCCATCCCTTCTGAGAATGCTCGAATCACCTCATGCACTATCAGAATGGTCCAGTGAGGGCAGTTTGACAGCTTCCTGCCTGCAAGGAGCCCATGGTCAAGTGAGAGACAGACTTGTGTTTGATCGCTCAACTGTACAATGATGGAAGCAAACGTAACGGGCTGTGGCAGTACAGAGAGGGGTGGGTGCACCAGAGTGGGGCTGAACTGGTGGCCAAAGCAGCTTTGTAGAGTGACATCTGAGTTGCCCGTAGACAGCCAGGTGAAGAGGATACTAAGTCGGGTCTATACCTGCAGTCAGCCGAGGCCCCAGTTTTCTCTGGAGACCCTGTTTTGTTCCCGTTCCTTTCCTATTAGCTAAGCATGTCAACTCCGAGTTGGCATGCTTTCGTTAGTGAATGTCCTTCCAGATCTCTCAAAAAGAAAGCATTCTCAGTCTTTCCCTGTGCAATCTGCTCACAGGAGCCTATTTAAGTCAATAGAGGACATCTAATTCCAAACATGGAGGCTGAACTATCACATTGCCCAATTCTTGCGGCAGTGGACTCAGCGCTTGTCCTTCTGGAGACTTCCTAACTCTACAGGTGGAGACAGATACATTTCATAACTCAATATACCATTTATTGTGTCCCAAAGAGTATTGGCCAGTTCTTTCTCCAAGACTACCATCACCAGTCTTCCAGGGGAAGCCATGAGCCATGAGACAAGGAAATGGACGAGAGAAAGCAGGATCCTTCAGTTAGCTTAGGACTTTTGCCAAATCACTAAACTCTTTGCTTTGATTTCTACGTTTTTTTTCACAGTATTTTCCAAATACAACTCTAGTTTGATCTGAAAATCCAGAAAGATGATCAGTGTACAAAAATATCTCTGTAGAGATCACATAGAAGATGTTGTTGTTGTTTTTTATTATTATTATTAAGCCAAAAAAAATTCATTGAAATCAAAGTTTTCCAGACAATGTGAATGGGACAGAAAGAACCATGAGACATAATCCCCACCCTGAGGAGTTTCGGGACTCATAGAGGAGTTTGGATACAAAAACAAACTAACTGTAATACAATATGAAAAGTGCTATCACCGAGAGAGATTGAAAGAACTGCAGAAATGTAGAAAAGGAAGTGATTCATCTTCAGCAAGTATCTTTGTATGGACCATCAAGGAGAGGACACACTCCAGGGGCAAGTAGCTGCCCAAGGACAGGCCCAGAGGTCCAAGGGCCCAGATCTTGTGGGAAGAGAAGGAAGAGTCTGGTTTTGGGTGCTCAACCCTGGATAGTGCTAGGAGATAGGACAGAGGACCTGCCACACTCTCAGCCCAGAATTGTAAACCTCATCCAGTAGAACTGGGAGCCAGCAGAGATCTTTATAAACACACCAATGTAGTAACACCAGGGCCCGATGGCCACCATTTAGTGAGTACCTAATGTGTGCTGTGAACCACATTCAGTACCTACTTGTGTTTTCTCTCTTGACCTTTCTTTTTTTTTAATTGAGTTTATTGGTACATTTTAGGTATACAGTACAGTTACATTCATCATTGGGATCTTATACCTTTACACGACAGGTCTTGGTTCTCATTTGTTCCCCTTGTCCCTGCCCTCCCTTCACCCGCTCCTCCCCTCCCTGTTTACAAAAAACACTTTATTTCCATTTTTTCATTTTCTCATATTTTTTTCTTTTCCCTTGTTACCTTTCCCCTATTCTTCCCACTTTCCCTACTCTGTTGACCTCTCCAACAACCAATGAGAGAAGTGCTATCGTTACTCACAGCATTTCACTTTTACAGAAGATGAAAGAGAAGCTTAGAGAGGTTGGGAATTTGCCCAACAACCTCCAGTAACAGATAGAGCTGCAGTCTGACCTCAAGCTCAGGTTTTCTTTTCTTTTGTTTTATTTATTTCAGTTTGACAAAACAGATAAGTTGAAAGGCAGAAATACCAAAGGGAGAAAGGTTAGCTATGTTTACAATTGCAAAAGTGCTTTGGAAAGTTGAAAAACATATATAAACATCACAACGTGTCAGCAGTTGGCCTGTGATTAAGAAATTCAGCTGTTCAATTCAAGGAATATTTTGCAGCCCCAACGTTTATGCAAGGTTCTAAGCTAGAAAAAAGCATAGATGACTTAAAACAAAGACACTCACTCCTGAGAGCTTCAAGTCCATTGGAAGAAACAGATGAGCATGCTTAGATTTATTCCAAAAACTAGACCGAAAGTAAGAGTTGGAAAATAAAAGCTGGGGGAAAAGCAGCATTTGAGAGGCACCCTGAGATGAGCTCAAGGGATAGTTCTGAATTCCTGGACGCGGGTGTGGAGGGAAGAAGGGAAGCAGACTGCCGAGGAGGCAGGCCTCTCTCGGGCATTTCCCGGCCCGTGAGGTGCCGGTCAAGAGAGCGAGGACCAGCAGAAGGCTGAGGGCTGCAAAGAGGTGAAGTCATGAACAAAATTGAGGGTGTCCGGAAGCGAATCTGAAACTGAAAATTGAAAACTTGAAATTGGATTTGGAAGACTCATCTACCACTGAGAGGAAGTTTTCTTAGGGGAGTAGTTCTCCGCTGGGGAAGGTCTTATTCCCTACAGCATGTTTGGCAATGTCTTTTCGTCTTTCTGCTTTATACTGTTTGGGTTGTCACATCTGGGGCAGGGGACGCTACAGGCATCTAGTGGGTCAAGGCCTCAGATGGCCCGAAGATGCGTGGGAGAGCCCTCACGAAGAGGTTGAGAGACCCCGGCCAAGGGTGTCTCCCAAAGTGTGTCCCAAACATCCCATAAGGAAGTGGAGAAATAAGGATAAGTTCACCAACAAATGGATTACTTGTCAAAATACATAATTCTTTTTTTTTGGTACCAGGGATTGCACTCAGGCCCTTGCGAGGCAGGCGGTGGAACCACTGAGCTAAATCCCCGGCCCTAAAATACATAATTCTAGTGGTAAAACAATTCCTTAGGAAAGACAACTGCTTTGTGAATGGGCTCCGGAATGCTCACCTACAATGACTACCATCTAGGCGCCCAAATTCGTCCCATCACTTTGCATGGCTCTTTCTCCTGTTGACACTGAAGGGAAAGCGCTGTCATCTTCCAGCTCCTCCCGTTCTTGTGCCCTCACTCCACATACTGCAGGGAAGAAGTAGTCTCACAGAATTTCACTCATCATAGCCATGCAATAGAATACTTTCCTGTTAGCACCATAACCATCTTACTCGTGCCAGAAGTCAATGTTGTAAGTGATTCCGGGGAGTCCAAAGCCCCCCTGAAAAATTCTGACTCTGTAGATCTTGGATGAGTCCCATACATTAGTTTTTTTAACTAACACCCTCCAAAATCCTGGACCACACTGCGAGAGCCATGGCGTAACGGGACACATGGATCAGAAGAAGGAGAGGAAGCAAAGCAGGGCAGAGGAGTTCGCATCAGATCGGCCGGGAGAAGGCGGGCAGGGTTCTGAGTGGTGGGATTCCGAACAGAAAAGAACTTGGATGGATAGGAAGTGAATATGGGGGTGAGAAAGGTCTAAAGTGCTGGAGGAAGGACAAGGTGGATCTTAAGAATTATAAAGAGCAACAGGCGGGTGCTATGGGCCAGTTGTTTGCTGGTGTTTTCCCTCCCACATCCTTGAATCCCAGAAAACCGATTTCTAACCTGTAAGCTGGAACCATGGGAGACGTTTTTAAGAGGGGTGAAAGGACTCTCTCTCACTCTGCCGTTTCTTGATATTTCTGAAAGCTAAATTGTGCCAAAGTTAATCAAACTCAGCAAACAGGTGAGATCAAAGAGAAAAAAGAATGCACACACATTGGTCAAATGGTGTCATCTCATGAGTATCTAGTGGCTGATGTCGACTCATTCATTTGATAAATATTTGGGGGTACCTACTATGGGCTCTGGACTTTCCCAGAATATTCTGTCTCCCACTCTGTGCTTTGTCTGTTCCTTCACTGCTCACCAACCCAACTCTCAGAAATGAGGAAAAGGAGAGGAAAAAATGGGGCAAAACTCAATTTGGCTACCTCCTAATGGTTTGAGCAAAGCAGTAAGATGGTAGAGCCCTAGAGATTGTCAAAAGTAAAACCTACAGCTTCTCCTCAAGCACTCTGCACCTAAATTCTCCTGGTACTCATCATCAGTGGGTCGGTGACTATGACAAGGTGAACATGGGAAGGCATCTCAAGCCCTGGAGTCAGTGTTCCAGGAAAGGCAGTTCCACCAAGAGGGCCCAGGTAGCCAGAGGCAGAAGCTCCCCTGGGTAATACCAAGGCATGGTAGGTACTAATGGCAGACTAGACAGCCCTCCCTCCACTCCTCACCCTCCTTATCCGATTCCACATCCATCACTGCTGAGAAGAGGACACTCAGAGTTCACGTTGTGATGGTGGTTGTGGTTGTTGTCACTGTTTTGGCACTGAGGATCAAACTCCGGGCCTTGTACATTCTAGGCAAGTGCTCTATCTGCCTAGCTACATCCTCAGTCCCAAAAGTCACCTTGTAATATTTCCAAATATTGCTATGTTAAGAGCTTGATTACCTGGTATATAGCACACACACACACACACACACACACACACACACACACACAGTTTGACAACAAAAATTACTATTCAAAGTAAAGTATTATTTTCGAATGACTTTTTTTAATTCACATTTTTCATTTGTTATACTATACTAGCAGTTCTGTGAACACATAGATAAGAGGATACAATAGATATTTGACAGTGTAGTTCTCAGAATATTTGCATATCCAAGAGATTATTTCAGCAAGTACACTTAGACTGACCCTATTAACCACTCACAATATTTTGTCTTGGATCCAGTTCACACTCTATAGACACGTCCAATTCACATTTCATCTCTTACACTATTTTCCCTGTTAGACTTTATATTAGGAAATAAATCCATAACATCAAATTTCATGACAACTTCTATTCTGGCTGACATGATTAAAAAGGAATTTCACTCACCCCTGGTTATTCTGTTTCTTGATTTGTTCTTTAGCATACCTGAGAGACAGCCTGTTTTTATCAAGTCCAATGTAGAGAGTGGAGGTTACTTGTGCAGAATTCACAACAGGGTCTCACCTTGGCAATGCCAGAAGAAATGGTAGACAGGAAGGCCAGAGAGGAGTTCCCAGGCAGAAATAGCTTTGCCACTGAGTCCAAGCCAGCTCTGCTAGGCGAGCAAGTAGAGCACTCAAGATAAATTATACAATATGCAGTCACATCTTTTGAAAAAAAAATATGATGGTCAAAATATAATAGAGACGTACTTATACATCCATGTTTATAGCAACATTATTTCAATAGTCAAATGGCAGAAATAGCCCAAATGCCTATCAACAAATAAATGGATAAATAAAATATGGCGCATATATACAGTGCAATATTATTTAGCATAAAAAGAACAAAGTTCTGATAAATGCAAAGACATTAGATGAAACACTATGATAAGCAAAGCAAGCCAGACACAAAGGGACAATTATTATATAATGCCATTTACATGAAATGTCCAGAATCAAAAATCCATAGAGAAAGTGGATTCTAGGTTTTCAGGGGCTGGGGCCAGAGGGATTGAAGGAGGAGGAAGAATTATTGCTTAATGCAAACAGAGTTTCTCTTAGAGCGATGAAAATTTTGGAAACAGTTGTGCCAAAGAGTGACTGCACAACTTCCAAATGTGATTTTTGCCACCAAACTGTGGACTTCAGAATGGTTAAAATGGTTAATTTTGTGTTGTAAATATTTTCCCACAGTGAAGAGTTAAAGAATATTAAATAGATTTATAAGCCCAGGTAAAATATAAAACCAGATAATCCAATTAAAAATTATCAAGAAGTCCAGGACCAATAACAAATGCTAGTGGGGTTGTAGGGAGAAAGGAGCCCTTCTCCATTTTTGGTGGGAGCACAGACTGGTGCAACCACTATGGAAATCAATATGGAGATACCTCAAAGAGCTGGGACTAGAGGTTCCATTTGACCCAGCCATCCCTCTGCTGGGTATCTTTCCAAAATAATTAAAAGAATCATTAAAAAGGGGGGGGGCGGGGATTTAGCTCAGCAGTTCGGTGGCCTGCCTCGCAAGTGCAAGGACCTGAGTTCAATCCCCGGTATCACAAAAAAAATACTTAAAAAAAAAAAATTAAAAGAATCATATCACAGTGATATATGCACTCCTATGTTTATAGTGGCACAGTTTGTAATAGCTAAAACTTGGAAACAGCCCATTTGCCTATCAGTTGAAGATTGGATAAAGAAGATGTGGTTTTTCTATAAAATGGGATACTATTCAGGCATAAAGAATGAGAAGTTAGAGTCATTCACAGGAAAATGGATACATATTGAGGATATGCTCCTAAGTAAAATGAATAAGTCACACATGTGTAAGTACCGAATAGTTTCTCTGGTGTGAAAAACTATAATGGTACATAAGATCCAAATGATATAATTGACAATGAAATAGGAAGAAAAGGGCTAAAGGTGTAGGGAAAGTGGAAAGAGTAGGGGAAAGGTAATAAGGGAAAAGAAAAAAATATGAGAAAATGAAAAAATGGAAATAAAGTGTTTGTAAATGGGAAAGGGAAGAGGGGTGAAGGGAGGGCAGGGACAAGGGGAAAAAATGAGAACCAAGACCTGTCATGTAAAGGTATGAGATCCCAATGATGAATGTAACTGTACTGTATACCTAAAATATACCAATAAACTCAATGAAGAAAAAAAAAAAAGGCCAGGAATGGTAGTGCATGTCCTTAATCCCAGCTGCTCAAGAGGTTAAGACAGGATGACTGTAACTTAGTGAGACACTGTCTCAAAATAAAAAATAAAATAAAAAGAGCCAGGGATGTAGCTCAGTACTCCCTGGGCTCAATCTCCAGGTACTGAGGGAAAAAAGAGAAGCTATAAATAGCAAATTTAAAAAGAGGCAAGTAGGCAAGATCAAGACCATCAGCATCAATCCCAGACCTATTCTGTTCAAATCATCCCAGAAAGAAATATGTCCTTTGTGTTGCTTTTGCCTGAGCGCCCCTGTGGATATAGATGTTTGGTTATGGCACATACTATGGCTGTAATTCAAGATGTCCTACGTTTGGGACAAAGGTACCAGTCTTCTTTCGCTGAGTCTTTCTCTGCTGTGAGATGAGCATCCAGCGGCAAGCTTACTCCCGGGCACACTTCTGCCCCCAGAAAGAGTTTAACCTGATGACATATTTCCTGCTTTCTCCTGCATCCCAGCAGCAGAACACTGTCTTCCACTACTACAGACTAGGAATCCTGTGTTTCCATTGGTTAAAAAACATGAAAGGACCCTGGGAGAGGTCCTACGGGATGTAGGAAGGTCGCTTGAGCCTAGGGACCACCATAAGGGACTGGATCGCCTCTCAGCCTCCAGCTCCTACTTGCTGTCCTAGGAGCAAAAGCAACTTTCTGAAATGGGTTTGGGGAACCCAAAGCCAGTGCAGGCAGCAGGAAGCCAGCAGGCAGGCAGTAAAGAGTTCCCAGATCCCCAGGGGACTGTAATCACATTCCCCATCCAGGTGCCGGGACTGAGGCAGTGGAGTCCCAACTTCTTGGCCCAGGGCCAGCGTTTCCAGGCCTCCCTCCACCCCTCAGCTCCTTCCCATCATCTTTCCAACCAGAAGCTTGTTAACTGTTTTCCTGTGCTTTTATTCAGATTTCAAGGCACCCTCTGTGTGTTAAACTTCAAAGAAAGTTTGCTGCTGTAAGTGCAATGGTTAACAAGTAGGAGCTCCAAACGGCTGTTGAAAATCATTTGTTCAAATGAAGGGGCTGGGACACTCTCCACCACCCCCCCACTTTCAAATGAAATTGCATTTGGGTCTGGCTTAAGTTGCCCGGTATCAATCCTGAAATTTTTAAAGATGAAAAGCAGGGCCGCCGTGCAATATTGCAAATGTAAAATGATTACAAAATGGCACCCGGCCAATGTTTATGAATCATTGAATATGATCATAAAATCATAAAAAATAATCACCAAAAGGTAAATAAATTACCCAGCTTACTGCTTATTTTCACGTAGGGTCTGACACAAAAGCTGCAGCCATGAATGATTTATACCTGTTTTAACAATAATGCTCATTTTACTGAAAGATGGTCAGTACTTGTGCTGCTGTGGGCAACATGCCAGTTGTCGAAAGGTTAATGTTTCAGCAGCAATACATTAAATTATGAATAATACCGGTCCCAAAATGGAAGGTTATTAGCTCAGTATGCTTAATTAGCCCAGCTAGAACTTTGCCATCAAGTAGCAGTGCCCATTACTCGGCAGTCACTCTGATGGGGGATGGCATCTCTGGGATGCTAATGCCTGAGCCAGTTCGGGGAGAGGTAGGAGGCGTGTGGGAGTGTCTTTTACTTCCTTTTCTTTCTGGGTAACATTACGAGAGGCATCTCAGAAGCTGGCTTTCAGGGTTTTGAACTTCCCTGCCGTTCACTTGTGAATGCTTCCCAGAAAGAAAGAACAAAATTCGTTTGGGAGGAGCTTGGCACTCGGTGTCTCAAACCCAACACGATCTGGTTCTGTACCTCTCTTGGTTGCTGCTAAGCCTGGGCCCTACCAAAGTAAGACAAGGTACACGTACAGGTGGGCAGACCATCACCCCACACACACACTGGTATTCACTGAGCAGCTACTATGTGCCTGACACTTAGCAAGCACTTACAAGACAAAGCCAGTTTTGATCCAAGAGAGGCAATGACAATCAAGTGAAGCAACTATGTGATTATTACATTAGTTGTAGTCACATGACTGCTGTGAAGGAAAGGGTTAGAATGCCAACACGTGGACTGGACTCAGGCAGGGGGTTTTGGAGCAGGCTTCTATTTGTTCTTTCTCTCAAAGGTGAGGATGTGAATTTTAAACAAAAGTTCATGCTGGGAGAAGATACCTAAATTACACCGCGTCTCCACCAAGAATAGTGCTGAGGGAGATCAGGCATTGCTAACGGGACTGTTGGATGAGCACTTGCCTGCCAGGAACATAAGGAAACTACTAAGCAGCAAGTTTGTGTGGGATGTGTGTGCTGAGTGTGTGTGTGTGCGTGTGTGTGTGTTCTCGAACCCACAAATCTCTCCTCCTTTGGCCCATCCTGGTATTGCCCTGCCAGGTGCTCTCGTTTGAAACTTGAAGTTCACAGCCAGGAGAAGCCACGGGACCCACCCATGCCAGCTCCATCTTCTGGAGCTGAGCTGTCTACACTACCGCCCAGCCCTACTTAGTACTATTAGTAGCTTGTTTTTCTAAGGCCTAAAATTCATTTTCTTTTCCCGCCTTGCTTCCAGAAAAATAAATAAAAGTGAACACATCACTCATTTAAGACTAGGAATGGAATTTAGGTTGCGTTTTTCTTTCTATTTTTATGATTAGTTAGAATTTTCCTGGGAACGCCGCCAGGAGGGCATTATGGTGAGATAATGTCCTGTATTTAATCAGTGCTGCAATGGCGAACTGCGTTCTGTGGGGAGAGGCTGGGTTAACGCATCCTTCTCTGTCTTGTCTGTTTGCAGGAGACTGTGACTGCTTGGTCCGAGATGAAGACAAGACTGAGAGATGGCAGGGCTCCCGGCGGGTGTGATGGCCCACGAGGGGACCGCGTGTGGCTGTGACTCCGTCTCTTCTCGCAGGACCTTTCAGTCCTGCAAACCCCAAAGCAGCTGAGTGAGAAGGGCCCCCAAATTGACCAAGGTGGTCAGCTGTGGTTCCACTGGACCCTCGCAGTGGCTTCCTCGGCAGCTCTCCGACGCCTGCTGGTTGGGCCTCACTCCTAGCTTTCCCATGTGCATCTTTCCCCTGGGCAACCCCAGCACAATGGGCAAGGCAAAGCACGAGGCCTTTAAGTGAACCTGGAAGTCAGCGCCAGGTAGGACCGGATTATCTCCTACACTCTGCATGTGCATGCGTACAGTTTCCCAACAGCCTCTGCTGGAGGTTAGAGCTGCTGGTTCTGCAGCTTTTGGAGTTGCTCGTTTGCAGAATTGTTTCATTCATTGCTGGCTGTTGAAGAAAGATCCCTGGGAGTGGTAAAATAGAAAAGGATATCTTAGAGAGATGTCCTAGAGCGAAATCTGAAAGGAAGGAAGATGACACAGCCCAGGGGGAAAAGGAGAAGGGCTTTAACCTGGAGGAAGGGAGCACAGAGAACAGGCGGGTGGGTGAAGACTGGCCTTTCTCTGCAAATAGCAGGGTGGTCAGGAAAGCAGGAGCGCATGGGGCACACAGAGCCTTTCAGATTTACTGTTGTCCCCATTAAACTCTGGGTCTGCAGGAGCCGTCTGTTCAGGTAAGGGCAGCAGAGAGAACAGGATGCCCCAAGCAACCCATAAATAGCAGGGTGAAGACAAAGTGTTTATTACTTAGCCTCATGAAGCCCATATAAGTGCTCTCCCAGGGCGTGCGAGAGCAGGAGTGCGTGTGAGCCTGTCCACGTGTGTGTCCCAGGAGTGGGAGCCCCAGACACAGCGTTCGCGCTTGGCTTGACTCTGTGAAGGCGTCTATTTGATGGAGCAGTTCATAGCCAGCCCAGCAAACCTGGTGTGGAGACAGAGCTCACTTTTTCTCTTTCCTTTTCCTGTTTGCAGTGAGAATGAGGCCTTTCTCTTCTCGGCCCTTTGCTCTCGCCAAAGTTGTCTCACGAGGTCATTGCCAGATGACAGGCTTCCTTTCAGTACAAGGTTGTGATGGAAACAATACTCTGTTTTCTGGAGGGCTGGTGAAGCTCTGGGCCTGACCAGCCTGGCCTAAATTTAAATAGGCTTTTGTTTTAGTTGGATGATGGTTTCTTTAGACAACGTGGTTCTATGTGATCCAAGACTTTATCCTATACATAGGAGATATTTTACCATCGATACAGAGCAACAGAATGGTGGCCTACATTTATCAAGTCTGTTTTTAAACCAGGTTGGCCACTCAATACCTGTGTGTCCAAGACGACAAGTTGCTAAGTAAGTTAGACTAGTCTATCTCTAAGACACCTTCTGGTTCACACATTCTTTGACTCTGTGATTACAAGATACTATATTACCATGTTCACCAATGAGCTTAAAAACTATTTCTTTGAATATTTTCTTCTTATCTATTGGCAGAACCAATTTCTGAGAGGAGTTAAGGATATGTGCCAAATGTCCTATTGAGTATCTTGAATACTGAATTTGTTGGTTTGCTACAGTGGATGGGAAGTAGAAGAGATCTGTGCTGTCGAGTTCTAGGATCTTGAAAAATCTTCATCGATATTATCATGGTTTTCAGCTACAGTAATCTTTACCACCATTGGATAATATCTTGAAAATGAAGCAGAACTTTCAAAAACTATATATTGGAATTTTTTAATGAACACCAGGCTCTGTGGGCTCTTGTGTCTGATGAGGATCATAAAATAGATGAAAGCAATTCACCAAAAACTAAGGTTGAGTATTTCAGGTCATTAGTAATAATTATCAAATGCTATACTATCACAGCTCGGGTCTTTGGATGAAACTGGCAGAAAATAACAGGACTAAGCAAGGCTCAGCGTCTGGGATGCTAGGAGCCCTCTGGCAAAGCCTCCCTCAGGCTGGTGCTGACCTGCTCTGAAGAAATGTGGCCTTCACAACACTACATATGGCCTTCCAAGAAGGTACAACACAAGCCAGTCAAAGAAAGCAGGATTACCTGGGGTTCCACCAATAAGTACAATAAGTCAACCCTGAAGCCACTGAAGTCCATTGCCAATTCCTTTGACAATCTCCAGAGCTGGCTTCCCCAGGCTGGCTGGCCAATGTCTTTTCTGAAGAGCTTGACTATGCTATCTGCTATCTGCGTGATTAGTGCCTCTTTCCCCTCCCACTATAGTCCTTCCTCCTTTCATTTCTTCAGCAAACATGTTAAATGTATACTATGTGATGGGTACTGTGCTAGACCCAAAGTACTTGTCTTCTTAAACAAATAGTCCATGAGCTCAAAGTACCTTCTGCCTCATAAGAAAAATAATCAGAAAGACAAACAACCACAAGCATTCTTTAAACAGAGATATTATAACACACTTGGAAAGCACAGAGGAGGAAGAAAGTAACTGGCCTACAGTGGAGTTTCAGAAGAGAAGTTCCAGGAGGTATTGATGGAGAGGGGGTGAGGCATTCCCAGCAGAGAAGATACTTAGGCAGACATTTTTTGCATCACATGTGGAACTGGGGGAGGAGTCAAGGCTAGAGATGAGATTGGGGACCACTCACCTCCGTGCAAGCACAGCTTGAGTTTAGGAATATGTATCCATCTTTATATGCTGAAGACAGTAGCCCAGACCTGGACAACGGGGAAGGGAGGCTTCCTCTCCAAATCTTGCCAGCCAGAAAAAAAGATATTCAGGGGCTGGGTGTGGTGGTACATACCTATAATCCCAGCACTCTGGGACACTGAGGCAGGATTGCCACGTTTGACTCCAGCCTGAGCAATGTAGTGACTTAGTGAGACTCTGTCAAAAAATACAAAATAAAAAGGGCTGAGTGTGAAGGCCCTAGGTTCAATCCCCAGTACTGAAAGCGGGGGCGGGGAAGCCTCAGTGAACGCCTTCAAACCCTACAAGTCAGTCTCCCAAGGTACATCGTGACGGGGTTCTGGGTCAGCAAGGATGAGAGCCCTGCCTAATACACCCACCTTATTTAGGAATGAATCCTGAATCCTAGGACTTCTGCTGTCAGCCCTGCCCTGATTCATGCCTCTCAGTGGAGGTTCAATGGAGAGTTCTGTCACCACTCTCACACAGAGAAGTCCCTGATGTGACTTGCAGTAGACCTTTCTTTAATGATACAGTTGACTTCCTGTCAGGCCAGACCTCTCCTATTGGATTTCTTTTGGTAAATGACATGCATAGATTAGAGGATGCAAGTCCGTTATCTAAGGGCATAACACCATCTTTGCCTTTCATTGTGGATCTTTGCCTTTCGATGTGGTTAGTCCAATGACTAACTAGCATGGCCACCGGTACAGAAATGGGGAGACTGGGCTTTTTGTGACACACTGAGCTTCTGTTAATGCTCATGCCTTCTGATACTAGAGACTCAGTCTCCCTGATCTCCCAAGAGTAGGCATTTGACTGTTTGAACATCAAGACCTACTGATGGTGTGTTGGAGACCACCATTATAATTTGGTTACCCCAGCTACCTATTCTGACCTGCCGTACTGACCTCGTCTGAGTATGGATCCCTAATCCTCATTTTGCCCCACTCATTCCTGTCTTATCCTCCATACCTAGACTTGCTACCAAGAGATAGAATTCATTTAGGTGACTCCTCTTGGGCTATGTATAATCAAGAAGAGGGTAAGTATAGTGTGTGAATTGAAATGAAAATCTGATTTGGCTTGTAAATATTTTTATCCCTCACAAGTTAAAATGTTTTCTGATCTTTGAGTCACATTAAAACTCATAATACATGAGGCAGGAGGATCACTGTGAGTTTGAGACCAGCTTGGGCTACATAGTGAGTTCCAGGTCAGTCTCAACTACATAGTGAGACCCTGTCTCAAAAAAAAAAACCCTCATAATTCATTACAGTTTGGAGACACCATCCTTTAGTACCTAAAGCTGGTGTGAACAAAGAAATCTTCTCCAGGATAGAAGATGTACAAATGCCACTTACTTATAGAAACCCATGGGATTCTCATCTGTCCTCCCCCATTTTTAATTAGCCTTACAATTATCTCTCAGGAGGTATCTCAAAACTTCATTAAACTTACTTCACCCTGATGTATAAAACTGTTCATGTTTAAAACCTTGGCCATTTCAAAAATGACAGCAATTGGGAGGAAATAGATGTTATCCAGGGGCTTCAGGTGGACTGAGTCCTTGTTACTCCTCTAGGATTAAGATTTTCCCGGGGTCAGCAGAAAAAGCAGCACTCTTTCCAGTTGGTACATTTGTTTTATGCCCACCTTGTGTTCCTGAATCCTCAAAGTCTCAAGTTACATCTTAGAAGCTCTCATTCAGGGCCCATTTATGACCAGGAACATGGGGCACTGACGCTTCTTACAAGACACTATTGGATTCCTCCTTCTGTGGAGAAGGGGCCTGCCCTCCTGCTGGAGCTCACCAAGTGCCTATCCAGTCAGCCTCTCTGAGGCAGACCTATACCTGTTTGGTTGTTCTAGAACTTTCTACTTCTATTCATGCTGCCGTCTTATAGTCCACTGGTTGGGCTTTCAGGTGTCACCTCACCTCACCATAGAACAACTGCAAGCTATTTTATAATGTTTGTCACCTGCAAGTCATGTTACAGACTCACAACAGAGAGTCACATGAATCTTTCTAGATTGGGGATAGACCCTTAGCCCTACATCTGGGACTGTCAGTAGCAGGGATATATAGTACTGATACTTTTTTGTTTTTGTTTTTTGTTACTGTGGATTGAACTCAGGACCTTGCACTTGCTAGGCAGGTGCAGCACCACTGAGCTACATCCCCGGCCCTTGGTACTTTTTAATTTAAAAATTTTACTGAGATAACTCCTCCTGGTATTTTGAGCCAAATAACTCCTTGCGGAAGGAGCGAGTATGACTTGTGTGTTGTAGGATATTTATTAGCATCTCTGGCTTCTACCAATTAGATGCCCCTTATAACAAACAAATATATCTGCAGATACTTCCACGACCCCTAGTTGAAAACCATGGCCTTGGACCTCATGTTGAACAGGTATGTAAATGTGGAGGGCACAGTTCTTCTACTAAGGAATATCCTGGAGTATTTGTGGAATCTTTGCTGGCCTATGAGAAACAAGAAAAACGTGGCCATAAAGAACGTCATTTGACCCATGGAAACCACAGACTTTTCTACCATTCCTTTACAGTTGCTCACTCTTCTATCTTCTATATCAGGAATTACTCAGATGTGTTACGTCATAATGTGGAAGCAGCAGTGATGCAGAGAGATGCTAGATTTCCTTGTCTGGCTATCTCATATCCTCCTGTTACAGCAGGTCTATGTTATCACAAAGGGTCTCATTAAAATGAAGCCCATTTTTAAAAAAACTTATTTGCATTTTGTGCTGACTTGGGTTGCCCTACTAAGGCAAGATTTTTGGTATTTGTTTTGAAGTGCCTTCTTTCTATCTTGGCCTTTACCACAGATTCTAGTAAAGTCATCATGTTTCCAGAACTGTGTCATCATTGCTCAGTGTTTTCATCACACTGCATTTCAAAGAATGCTTTAATTTTAATGACCTCATTTATATGAGCAGTGAGTAAGAGAAATTATTGGGACTGTGGCGATCTGTCCAGGCATACCGCTTCCCTCATGCCTGACAGGCACAGTCTTCTAGTATTCATTGCAGAATCTGCTTTCATCTTATACAAAAAAGAAAGAAAGAAAGTTAGTAGGAATCAAATGTAAAATTCATTTCTTCATTCAAAAGGAGTTGCTCAGTAGGATACTATGGTACCTACCAGGAGCTATTTAGAGGCACTGAAGACGCGACCTGGAAAGGACTCTTTGTCTATCAGTAAACTCAATGTGAGGGCAAGAACATTTATAATGATGTGTTGAGGGCTCTAGTCACCTGTGTGCCACAGGCATTCAGAGCAGGGTCACTCAAAAAGGTGAGTTATGCATGCTACTGTCCATTGCCTGATCAAATTCTAAGAAGAATGTGGAATGGCCTGTAAGAACACTTAGTTTCCTTCTCGGACAGGACTGGCACAAGCCATTGGATCAGGAGAATGTCAAAGACAGAGAATTGCTGGGCTTTAACAAAGCATTTGATTATGTAGTAGATGGAAAATTGTCCATTTCTTTCATAGAAAAAAAGATGGGAGTATGGGTTCATTAGTAATTATTTAACTGTAATCGGTATTGACATGGAGAAGTTTCCTAGTTCTGTGCCATTAAGGTGTTTGGTCTTAACCTACGGGTGACAGCCGTGAACTCATATTTTTGCAGTATAAATGCCTCAGAAGATTTTTGTAGACCAAGGCTCTGTACCTAATCCAATGAGAGGAAATGTACCAAAAGAAAGGGGAAGGTTTTGCTCTCAGACTTTAAAACTATTTGCAGGATAGGGAAGGGTGAAGGGGTTGAAGGGAGGGCAGGGTATGGGGGAAAAAACAAGAAAGAAGATATTATCATGTAAAGGTACAAGATCTCAATGATGAAAGTAACTGTAAGGTTTGCTTTAAATGTACCAATAAACTTAATGGAAAAAAAAACTATTTGCAGGGCTGGAGGTGTAATTCAGTAGTAGAGTGCTTACCTAGCATAAGTGAGGCTCTAGGTTCCATTATTGACACTTCAATAAATAAATAAGTAAATCCATAAACACAGGCAGAGGGGCCAAGACTAGAAACAGATACTGGGAAAGTCTTGGAGCATATCTGTTTTCAGATTTTTATGTGCATTTAAGAAATGCCCTTCATAATGTTTAAAGTGTGGACTCTCAGGTACTATCCCAAATTGTTAGATTCAACAAACTCAAGAATATGCATTTATTAAAGAATCTTAGCTCAGGCTACTATAACAAAACATCAAACTAAATGGCTTAAACAAAGACATTTCTTTCTCACAGTTCTGAAGACTGGGAATTCAAGGTTAAAGTGCTTAGAGAATTCGTTTCTGGTAAAGTCCCTTTTCAGGGGTGACGGGGACAAAACATCTGGTCCATTCCCTAAAGCTTCCTGGGTCTTTCTGAAGTAAAAACCCCATCAGCCACACTTTATAAACTGCTGTTTTAGAAGTTTAAGGGCGGTGGATTCCACAGTTGCACCCAGCAAAGTGTAATGATGAGAAGAAAAGATGTGAGAATCCCAGTCTACTGAGGTAATCAGAGCAGATGTAGATAACTTACTTTTAACCTTGGGTCATGATTGTTAAAGAAGTGTCAAAATACAAACAGGAAGATGAAAGAATTTAGAACTAGGTCATGCAAAGAACAGTTGAAGGAAGTGGCAGTTATTCATTCAAAAAGATCAGAGAGGGCCGGGGAATTTAGCTCAGTGGTTCCGCCGCTTGTCTTGCAAGCACAAGGACCTGAGTTCGATCCCCAGTACAAAAAAAAAAGGTTCAGAGAGGACAGGACAGGAGAAAGTTATCTGCATCAAGAAATTAAACGTGTGACCTAACAAGATGACAGGGCTGGGATTTAGCTCAGTGGTGCTGCCACCTGCCTCACCTCACAAGCGCAAGGTTCTGAGTTCAATCCCTGGTACCGAAAATAAAAACAAACAAGATGACACTAGGCCAGAGAACAGAAACAGACAAACCAATCTGGGCTCCAAAAAGTGATCATCTCTCTCCACTAGAGCCTTCCAGCACTGGAAGTCTTCAAGAGTGGTAAAAATGTGGCTAATTCCTCAGCAGGCTCAGTGTGCAGTTCAGCCCCAACACCAAAAAAAAATGAATAAAATAAAAATAAAGAATTCTTCAGTAAATTGAGTAATGAAGGGGAGGATGGTACAAACAATAGGAGGAAGAATAAAGGGTGGTATTGCATGCAGTGCTGAGGACTGAACGAGGTTCTCACTCACGCTATGCAAGCACTCTACCACTAAGTTACATCCCCAGAGCTGTTGTTTAATAGGACAAAATATAGCATATGTAGGTTTCCAAGGAAAAATAAACCAGAGAAAGGTGTGAGAATGATGGAGGCAGGTGTTCTGTGGCAATAGGAATAAAGGAGCAGGAGATTGGAGAGATCTGGAAAGGCTGGGGTCTAGAGCCTAGGAAAAATTTGCAGTGGAACTGAGACAGAATAAGAAAGAGAAGGTAAGAGTGTGGCAGACAAGAGGGTCCAGTGCAAGGCACTTTGAGGTTATGAGATGGGCAAGATGATGAAGTTCATTCAAATTATGATTTTAAGTAACGAGTTAAAATCTTCTCAACGTTCAGAAAGAGTAGAGTTGGTGGGGGTTTGAGTAGTCTAGAAAAGGTAGGGGGTCGTAGGTGTGGAGAATCCCTTAAGGAGTCAAAGACCATCCATGATTAGATGTTACTTTGTTGGATGTAGTCTAGGGTTCAGTCAACTCACATTCTTTATATCCCCAGTGCAGATGAGCCATTCAGATGCCAAGCCACAGAGCAGGTGGCTTGGGGTAACCTGGGGTACAACTTGTCATGGTGGAACAAAGAAAGATTAAAGGAACAAGTTTCGGGTTTACAAAGATTGATCAATACCTTATTAAACTGCCACCTGCAAGGACAATGTGTGTTTTCTGCTCCATAGCCTGTATTTTAATTTTTTCCAGTTTGATCATTTTCTATCTTTTTTCCACTCAGTTTATTGGTACATATTAGGTATACACTGTGATCACAATAATCATTGGAAATGTATACCTGTATATGATAATATCTTGGTTCTTCTTTTTTTCCCATTCCTTCCCTTTCACCACTTCACACTCTCTATTTACAAAAATTTTGTTTCCATTTTTTCCTTCTTTTCTCATATTTTCTGAGTCTTTTGTATCTTGAGACAGGGTCTCACTGTGTTGGCTGGGCTACCCTTGGACTCCTGGGCTCAAATGATCACCTGTCTCAGCCTCAGAGGACCTGGGACTCTTGTCATGTACCATCTCACCTGTTTTGTTCCAGAACCTTTGAACGAGAGTCTCTCCATTAAACCTAGAAACGTCAAATCTAGATACATCCAGAAGTACCCAAGACAGCAGAAGTTTCATTTCAAGGGCACCCTTTTGTGCTCTCATCTTGATTGCCTTAGTTACTTTCTGTCATAGCTGAGATGAACTACCTGACATCTAAAATTAAAAGAGGAAAGGTTTATTTTGGCTCACAGTTTGTGGAGGTGTCAGTCCACAGTTAGCTGGCTCCAAGGCAGGATGACATGGCAGAGGGGCATTGCAGAGGAGAAACAGTCCATGGTAGAGCAGGCAGGCAACAGCAAGCATGCCTTTGATTCCATCCCTTTATATTCAATTCAGGCCACAAGCCTATTGGTTGGTGCCACCCACACATGGGATAGGCCTTCCATTATCTACACCCAGAACTATGTTAAATCTATTTAGTTATTACACACACTTAATCCCAGTATCACACACTCAAGACCTAGCCACCTCCCAAAAGTTCCACTTATGAGCATACATGAAGCTAAATACTTTACAGGTCTTAGCAGTGATCCTCACAGAGTTAGGGCTTTTCTGACTTTGAAGTTATCTGTGTTTGGTGTGTGTGGTGAAAACCTGGGAGTTTAAAAAAGCCCTGAGATTTCAGGAAGTGTGTAGCCCCTAGGGCCACTGTAATTATATTAAGAGATAAAAGCTCTGAAGTTTTTCATATAGTCTCTTTTTTCTCATTTATTTTCTAGTGGGTTTTCAATATGTATATGGAAAATAATGGCTTTGACCTGCATGAATTTTACAAGATTGACACAATCTTAAAGTTCATCATACCTGTCTTTGGCCTTGAACCCATTCAATTCAGAAACCTCTTCAGAAAATATAAATTGATGGAAGAAAGATAGAAATAGGCTTTCTGAGATAGAGGTCATATGCCTCTGCTTTCTTACTGTTTTCGCATGATCAACTCTTAAATGATCCTTAAACACCAGTAGAAAGATCTTCTCTTTAAAGTAGAACATTTGCAGGGTAAACCTATTTATAAGAGAATCTTTTATTATTGGTTAAAATCATAGAAGAGCCACTTCATTTTAAGAACTTGGAAAGATGGAAAGAAAGGAAGACTCAGGCCTCTATCTGTAAAAAGAAAAGGGGAAGTTTGTAATGTCCTAATCTGGAGCTTTACCTGGAAAAAAAAAAAAATGATCACTGAATCATTTCCAGGATAATCTGTAGTGAATATAGTGTTGGGAACAAGTTCTGTCAAACTGATTCATTTCCTTCCATGAAAGAGTAACAAGATTTTAGTAGATTGAGGGGAAATGATAAATGTAATCTGTATTTTATTTAGCAAGACGCTTGAACCTACTCCATCTAGCATCTTGGTCAATAAATTCTGAAAATTTGGAGATTGACATGAGATGTGCAGAGTGCATTTGGGCACCTATCTCTGAAGCCTGGATTTAATAACACATCTTTTTTGTGAGGCCCAACAGCAGGGGAAAAGTTAACTGACCTGCTGTAAGAGAAACAAATGGTGGTAAGTTCCCTCACAGGAGCCTGTTAGACCTGACAAATGCATGCAATGTTGTTTGTCACTTCGTGATTTTGATTATTCAGATATGCTTGGAAGATCAGTTATGAATATATATTTTATGAAATAAAGTGAATGCTGGCTGCTCACAGTCGTTCATATACTGTGCTCACACATCCTTCTGAAAATTCCCCAAGAAACTTCCTGACAGAATTGGTTCTTAAGCTTCTCTGTCACCAAAGAGGGGAGGAAAATCAGAGGAAACAATAACACTGAAAGCAACTGAGATGTGTGGAAATAAATCTGTCATACTCTGTAATTCCAAAAGGCAAAGATACTTCTGGAAATTCTATTCTGGTTTAGGAAAGGGTCTGTTGCAACTAACGGTGATGATATTGCTTCATGATTATTCTTCAGATTTACATATCCCTCTGTTCAATAATTCCTGTGTCTTTCTAAACTATTAATCTTCACAGCACCCCTGCTGAGGATATCTGGTAGGCAGTCACTTGCATTCCTCATATTTCAGTAACTTTATGGCTGAAATTATGTATGTATGGAAGGGAGGAAGTGTATCCTTGATTATACATCTTTATCTCATTGCCCCAAATCCCAATAGTAACAGATTTAACCCAGAGCCCAATAATACCTGCAAAGAACATTTTCTATTTGTTTAGACCCCTCTGGTTTACCCAGCACTTTTGTGATCATTTTATCTTCACATTCCCACCCTACAGTGCCAGCAGGTAAGTACTATCATGATATTATCGATCACTATTGAACACCTGCCATGTTGCAGGCATTGTGCTGGACACTTTATATCTGCCATCTCATTTAATCCTCAGACGACCCTATGAAGTGTGTACTGTTATCTCCAGTTTACAAGGAGAAAACATGCTCCAAGGATTAAATGGCCAAACAGCTTTTAGTGGCAGAGTTGGGATCAGACTCCAAGATTTTGGTGATTTTTTTTTTCTATTCCCTTGTCTTTTTGTTTGTTGTTTTTATTTTTTAAAAAGTCCTTACTGGGTATGATGGTACACACCTAAAATCCCAGACCTGGGAAGGAGTTCTGTGAATTCAAGGTCATCTTGGACTATATAACAAGTTCGAGACCAGCCTGAACTTGCATGGTGAAACCTAAAAAAACCAAGACAAAACAAAAAAGACCGGACCAGACCTTCATTCTTCCAGGTGGTCCTTTCCACTTCTGGTGTCTTATCCCCAACCCTTTTTAAATTTTGCTTTGAGACAAGGTCTTGCTAGTTGCTAAAGCGAGCCTTGAACTTGTGATCCTCCTGGTTTAGACTTCCAAATAGCTGGGGTCACAGGCATGCACCACTGTGTCTGGCTACCTTCTTGGTGCTTTAACTGTAAGATGCATTTGTCCTGAAGTGCCACACCGACTTTCTGCTGTGGCCTTTTACCTTGAGAGAGAGAGAGAAAGAGAAGTGGGTAAGAAAATCATATTTTGGGGGCCAGGGATTTAGCTCAGCGGTGCCACCGCCTGCCTTGCAAGTGCAAGGTTCTGAGTTTGATCCCTGGTACACACACAAAGAAAACCAAAAAACAAAAAAAAAACAAAAAAGAAAATCATATTTTTAAAAATATACCCATGGTAATTGTGATTATTGAGACACCTTGTATTACTGTTAGGCCATTTTGGCCAGGGCCCATTCTTAGTTGAGATTTTGTTTTTTTCAATAAGTAGTAATAAAGGGGATTTTGTTCATCTTAGGTATGAGGGATTGAATCCAGGATCCTCACGCTTCAGCATTTTTTATTTTTCTTTGAGATAGGATCTTGCTAAGTAAGTCTTTGTGTTACCCATACTGGATTTGAACTTACAATCTTCCTGCTTTAGCCTTCCAGAACGCTGGGATTGAAGGCCTGTGTTACCATACCCAGCTTAAAAGTTTTTGTTTGTTTGTTTGTTTGTTTGTTTGTTTGTTTTGTACCAGGGATCAAACTTAGGATCTTGAGCTTGTGAGGCAGGTGTGGTGCCATTGAGTTAAATACCCAGCCCCATGAGTAATTACACTTTGAAAGAATAAAGAACCAGATCTCATACACTCCACAGAAAGCCTAAACTTTGCTCATTTGTTCAGTCCTTCTTTGTTAAGCATCTCTCTATGCCCAGAACTGTCTTCACTCTGGAATCATTATTTGCAATTCAGTGTCATCATCATCGTCATCATCGTCATTATCACTATCCTGAGTACCAATTAGCACTGTGGGCATTTATGGAGATTGTGCGGCGTACACTCCATATGGTGCCCATCCGTGGGGAAGCAGGCGGGGTAACCCACACATGAATACAAATCCACTCACAAATGCAGGTGCATTTCCACAGCATCACAGGTCTTGAGTAGGGAGGCGATGGATACTGATGACAGTATCCTGGTGCTATATAATCATAAACTAATCCAGGAACTCCTCCCCGCTGCCCCGAGAGCTAAAAGTGAGAAGCTGGATAAAATCAACTCCAGTACTAGACTGGAACAGGGTGAGGGAGGAAGCCTGAGCCTGATTCCAGGATAGGGGCAGAGCTCCCCGCAAGCCTCCCCCAGGTCCCTCCAAAGTTGAAATCTGCCACAGTGAAAGATGCAGAACCCTACTTCTTCTTCTTTCCTTTCCCTTTCTCCTTCTTCTTCTTCATTCTGCTTTCTTTTTGCGTAATTCCCATCACCCTCTAGTATATTTTTCTAACTCCAGCTTCACAACAAATGATGAGAATTGGATAATATAGTAAGTATCCTTTGACAGAGGAATTTCACACCCTCAGCCGTGAGTTTGGAATCTGTGCTCCACCTTGATTGTCTATTCCTGATCCAGCAGGGCCAGGGGCCCCATAAATGATGAGAAAGAAATGATAGCAATGACAATGGTATTCTCCAACGCCACCTTTTGGGGGGCTCCAAAACCACAAAAATCATTTAATTGGCCAATACAGCTAAACTCCAAGGAGCACATCCTTGGCCTATAACATTTGAAAGTTTAAAATTGGAATGTGTACAAAATATTTAAAGCCTGTAGAAAATTCTAGATTCCTGGCATGTAGCTGAACACATCATCTACTGGCCTCCTCGGTCAGACTACCTCTAGGAGATAACCTCATCAGACTTAAATCTCATAATATCTGAATCTTCTCTTTACTGACTTCCCAGGCCACTAAACTGGAACAGTACTCAAAGTACTGTGTAAGAAACCAGTGCAGCCAGACTCGGTAACACATGCCTGTAATCCTAGCAGCCTGGGAGGATGAACAGGAGGATTGAAAATTTGAGCCCGACCTAGGCAACTAAGTCATACAATTTCTCAAAATTAAAAAAGGCTGGGATGTTACTCAGTGGAAAGGTCCTGGCTTCCATCCCCAGCACCACCCAAACAAAACAAAACAAAAAACCAGAAATGCACAAACATAGAACACTATTTCAAGGGTTCCATCTCTAGATCTTACTGGGGTCTTTCAACAAGGTGCTCTATTTCTGACTTTTTGCAACCCACGGGTAAATGTTCCCATTAAAGTATTCATGCCCTCCTAGTACAGCCCCACCTTTACAAGGTTGGGGATTAAGAGTTCACACCTAAGCAATAATTACTTAGCAGTCTCACTCTTGTGTGATCTTCCCACCCCCCTCTCCTACCCCTAAACTAAAAGGTGGAGGAGCCCAGGTAACAGACAGGGGAGGAAAGTGGGAGCAAAAGGACAGATCAATATCTGCATTCTGCCCTTTGTCCTTGGAAGAGTTGGTCCTTTTGATTCCCCCCTTGTTCCACCCTCTAGCCTCACTACTTTGCTGACTGCTTCCAAAGCAGTTTCCAGGGACATCCTTTTTCCACCCTTCTGTGAGAATAAACAGATTAAGGCTCCCATGCCTCCATTAAACATTTCCTTCAAACTGTATTTTTTATGTTTTGTATGGAGAATCGAACTCAGGGCCTCGTGCTTGCCAGACAGTCACTGCACCGCTGAGCCTTATGTCTGGCCTTACTGCATTCTTTTGATGCCCACCATGCAGCAAACAAGCTCTTGGGGTGCAGCTGGACCTCTGAGTCCTGCCACACAGGTTTTATAAGCCGGGTTTTGAACAGCAGCAGGCACCTGCATTGACTACTGGTGGCTCTCCTCTCTGCCCTCCTGAGGTTTCTCTAGCTCCCCGCCTCCAGAGCTGGAAGGTTGCCCAGAATCCTCCTTGGCCCCTCCCAAAAAGGACCAGCAGCCACAGCAGCTGAGAACAGACCGTCCTGTTGCATGTGCTGCCTCTGTACAAGGCCAGGAGTTGCCTGGACCTATGGTCTGGCTGGGGGAAGAGAAGGCGTCCCTGGCTGCAGGCAGGGATGAAAATGTGGGACTGCAGCCTGGAAGAGGAAAGGCTGAACATAAATAAATAAACAGGGCATGTTCGACCAAACCCCAATCCCCTAAATCTTGAAGACCACTGGAGCAGGAAATTGAGTGGCTGGGTCTAGACGCCTTGCTTTGCCCTACCCACCCCCCTGGACTTGGAAGGTTTTCTAGGCTCTCTCTCTCTCTCTTTAGAAATTGCGCTATCTATAGAGAAAGAGGAAGTGTTTTTAAACCAGAGTGAAGACTCTGTGGCCACAAATTTAAGAGAGAAAAGGGTTACTGAAGAAGGGACAGGAAAAACGGCCCCCAGAAGCTTGTGTGCGTGTGTGCCCGCGCGCATGCAAGACAGTGTCTGAGACAGCCGAGAAGGAAAAGGAAAACAAAGGAAAGTGTGGCACGAGAAAGACAGAGAAATAAGTGGTAGAGGCAGGCGTGAGGGCTGGGGG
>NW_022900944.1:35014980-35019056 GCF_012274545.1 Fukomys damarensis
GGAGGGGCGGGGCGGGAGGGACCCGGGAGGGACCCGGAGCTGGATACAGGAATGCAGGCAGAGCTGGCTGGAGGCGGGCACACATCTGTGTGAGAGACAATGATGTCAGCATTTCCTTCTGGGGTGGTCACGTGGTGCTTGCCAGGTAAACAGACTGGAAATAGACTCCATAAAGGCAGCGCCTGCTGGGGGAGGCGGAGGCGGAGGCGGAGGCGATCCGCTTCACCCTTTCCTCTCTGCAGCGGCCTCCAAAAGCAGGTTTTCCCCTTCTGTGACATGGCGGTCTCTGGGTGCAATTGCATTTTTACAAGCCAAGGAGTATGGCTCTGGGAGGAAGTGCTATTTGCTTTTGTAATTAGCTCAAGGAGTTTAGAGACATTTTGATATAAAAGGAGAGAGGAGAGAGAGCGAGATCTGAACTGAGTGACGTGAGTGTTTTGGTTTTGGGCCGGGATTACTTATCCTGCCGAGTCTCCTCTGCAAGGCAGGCAGATGGATCTAGATTAAGGATGAATTGGAAGGGCCACAGTGTAGAATGAAAGGATCAGATGCTGGCATTATCAACATTAGGAAAGATAAATTCCTGTTAGACCCAAGGAGAACGGACTAAAGGAGTGTAAGACTGTTCAGCATTTGACCACTATCAGGGGAAGAGATTAAAGCCCCAGGAAAGAGATGAAGTAAGAAAAAGACAAGTTGCAATGACTTTTAACCAGATTTCTGAAGAAGAAAACGACCCCTAAAACAAGAGCCCCCAAGCAGAACACTGGCAGGCGGTCAAGGACATTTTAAAATGAGAAGGGCAAGCAGCAAAGCTTTACCTGGAAGCAGAGTAGTTGGAGCAGGTGATTTTTCCTCCTGGAAGGTTTTAGGACTCAGAATGGTCAGGAGAGGGGGTTCAAAGTGTATGTCATTTTCTTCAAATTCCTGGAAATAGGGCCTTTGCGTTTATGATGACTTAGTTCTCTGAATAACTTCAGATTGAAAGGATACACTTTATTTTGGTTATAACTTCCTGCCCTTGTGGAAATTTGGCCAAAGTCCCTAAGAGGTAGAATGACCAACCGGCTCCATTTTCTAGGACTGGGGAGGTTCCTAGCATCAGTTGTAAATCTGGGATTGTCCTGGGCGAATTGGGACACCTAGTCTCCTTAGAGAGGCTGGGAGGCTCCGTCTTGAGAGAGAGAGAGGGAAGATAACTCATTGCTTCGCCAACATAAATCCCCTTTCTCTCATTTCTTATTATCTCTCTCCCCTCATTTCCCCCAACACTCCCTGATCAGTTTATAGCAGGGAACACTGCAAGACTAATTTGGGAATCTGTGTCTCTTTAGATGGATTTACAAGCTGTCTGAACATAGCTAAATTGAACAGTTGGCTTTGGTTGTACCTGGGAAGAGTAAGAGGGGAGGGAAAAACACACCCCTGTAGCTTGACCTGCCCCCCCACCCCACCCCATTAACTCCTCATATTGGGGGAGTGTCCAAGCAGTGCACACAAGTGCACTTTCAGCCCCTGGGTTAAAAGATAGACATTTGATACCTGTCTCTGTTAACAACATACGTCACTCTGACCCGGCTCCTAGCCCAGAGTTATTTCTGCAGCATTATGTAATTAGATTGCCTAGTCAGAAGTACTTCCTTAACAAGCCTTTCAGCAACCCCTTGGTGTGGGCTGGCCAGGCCTGTCCAGTCACACATGCTCACACTTGTGTAGCTACAGTCCCAGTCAAACCAGCAAGATGCCAGTGAAAGGAGACCAGTCCACGAGGTCATACTCTGCTGAACCACCCAGGGATGGTCCTGGGCCTGGTGGTACACGTGAGACCAGTGTTGGACTCTCATGTGGCCAAACCCCAGCAAAGCCCGGGTAAAGCAGGATTTACAGGGCTACTGCCACACCTACCTTTCTCTTCGCTGCCCAAGAGCACTCAGGGGCCCAAGAGGCCTGCCATTTGAGAGTCACCACTCTCTCCCTTTCTCAGTCTACTGGGTCTCCTGATATTTTTATAGGAGCGGTTGGTCATTTGATCATCCCTTCCTGTCGGCCCTGCTGACTCACAGAAGCACTGTCTCAACTTTAGATATAGTAAGAAAATTTACAAAGACAAAAAAGAAGCTGAGTAGGAACTTCTTTCTGCTGGAATGAACAGTTCAGGCCTGCAATTGGGGCACAGTGGGCAGTCTTCATCCTGGGGTTCTGTTTATGTGTGGAGCTCTGTCTTTTTCCCTTGGGCAAACATCCTCCATGCTAGTCAGTGACTTGTCTCCTAGCCTTCAATCTCATCCTAAAACCGTACAAAACCAGACAGTCCTTAGATACTTCTCTTTCCCTCTCTTCAGACTGCCTGCACCAAACAGCTATCATTTCTTTCCCCTTAGGTTTCCTGGTTCTCTTGGCCTTAACAAGAGAAGCAGCTGGTATAACAGAAGTATGTGTAAGGCCTCACAGGCCTGGGTTCCAATTCAAGCTAAGCCACCTAAAAGCTGTGTGTCTTTAAGTGAGTGACTCAATCTCTCTGAATTTGTTAAGATTTCTTTTCTATAAAATGAGGCTGAGGATACCAATTTCCCAAGGCCACTGGGAAAATTGAATGCAATTACATGTGAAGTGCCTGTTAGGGAGCTAACACATAGTAGGTGCTCAACAAATAGGGGCTCTCTGGGGAAAGAGAGAAAATGGAACCCTTGCTTGGCTTCTGAGATCAGCCCTGCTGATCTACTGAACAGACGTTTGAAGATGTTGAATTGAATCTCAGTGTTATGGGGAGCGGTTCCCAAAGGAGAAGAGGTGTCTTTGGTGCTGAACTCCCAGCACAGGGTCCCTGGGATAGAGACCCCTATGGCTATTAACTTTGAGGAAACTTCCCACCTGAACTGGCCCCACACTTGTCCCCTTCAGTGTACCCCTTTAGTGGCAGTAGACCCTTCCAATACTGGGCATTAAGTTCAGTGTGTTAGTTTTGGTTTTACCTGTGCCAGGTTGCAGGGGCCACTAAATGTCCAGAGCAAAGGGGGCAAAGGATGACTGCAGTTTCTCTTCAAGAATGCACCTGTGAGCAGCTCCACAATAGGAACCGGTGGAACCCATGGGCAGAGATTTCAAGGGCAAAACGAGGTACAAACAGCCACAGGTGAAATCCTGGCCTGGAAGAGCACCTGGAAGGAGAGGTTCCCGGGAGGTGAAGAGTGGGGAAGAGCCAGGGCCCTGGGGCTCCTGTAGATGAAATACACAAACACCAAAAGCCTGTGACGCTGGCTGTACCTGCAGGGGGCAGGGTGGGGTGGCCGAGGGCCTGTGGCAGTGCCCACCACTGTTCTAGCTGGCAGGAAGCCCTTCCCTGAAGATTGTAAGTTTAACCTTTAGCATTCAAGTAGTGATGAGCAATTCTTCCTGCTGCAGCGTTCCCAGACTTCGGAAAGAGGGGCCGGTGCGCAAATCCGCCGGCTTTCCTTTTCTTCCCAGACAAAACGAGAGGGAGGGAGTTGTGCAGAAGCAAACAGGCAGACACGGGCACCCGTCGAGTTGGCCTTTCGCTAACCTAAACATCCACTCCCCCCTCCTTGGCTAGTCGAGCTTCTGGTCAGCCTCTGAGGCTAGCAGGGCCCCAGGGGTTCGCTACGCCCACCCCTACTCCTGGGGCGGAGGGGTACAAAGCCGCCTTCCTTGCCCAGGCCTCAGAGGGGCGGGGATGCCAGGGACCCTCACCCCATCCCGGGCCCAGTGTCCTCCAGCATTCGGTTGGAGCCACGTCTCCCCCACCCCACCTGGACGTCCCCGCGGGACACTGGGTGGGGGACGTGCAGCCAGAAAGTGATTGGGAAGCCGGACTACAAAGGCCACGGAAAAGCTGCGGAAAGACAAGCGCCGGATCTGGGCAGTCGGGGGCCAAGGGGAGAAAGGCGCGGGCCGAGGCTGAACGTGCGCCAGCTTCCACGCGCGCTCTCCTACCCAGGCTGTTGTGGGACCCAGTCCCGGGCCTAGTGGTTTTTCTGGGGGCCCGCAGGGGGGCAATGGGGTGAGCGAATCGCTCCGTCCGGGCGCGTTTCCCGGCCCTGTGCCGGGTACCGCAAGGG
>NW_022900944.1:35019122-35026699 GCF_012274545.1 Fukomys damarensis
GAGGCTCTGCGCCCGCCTCTGCGCGCCAGCGGCGTCCCCCGGGGCGGGTGCGCCCTGGCTTCCTCTCCAGAGCCCAAACCGTCAGGAAGAAAGGGTTCGTGAAACGGGGCTAGGTGTGTCAGACCTCAGGGACGCGCGCCCTGGCTCAGCATCTTGGGAAACTGTCGGGATTCTCGAGGTTTTGGTTCTTGGAGCACGGGAGGGGAGAAGCGGGCTGGTGCCTGGTCTTTAGAACGCACAGCCCAGGGGAGCCTGAGAGCAGACTCGAGAAGGGTGCTTCCCACTCCCGGGCCACAGGAAACTGGCGTCGAACGTCCCCGCTGCCCTGCTGAGCTCTGGAATTTAAGAGGAGGCAGCTGCCAGGGCGCGCCCAAAGCCCACCGGGGGCCAGAGCCTTGACGCAGGCTGGGCCGGAGGGTTGTCCGCGGGGAGCAAGGCTAGCCCCAGCCTTGGCGTTCCCGACTCCTTGGGGACCGCGGGGCGACACCTTGCCCTCTATCCCTCAGCCTCAACCAAGCGCGGGCCCCAAATTTCGTGCCATCCGCGCGCAGGAAAGGTTGGACTTGCCTTTTTCTCTATTTCCAAGAACGGGAAACAAACGAATTGGAAACGTTTTGTGTTGGAAAAATATCTGTTCGATGTCATTTGTTGCTTAAATTGTCCTTAGAAATTTTTTTTTCAACTTCATTTGAAAAAGAGAAAGTTGATGCCCTCCCCAAACCTTGTTTCCCATTAAGCCGTCCCTTTAGACGTGCAGGCAGAGGTTTTCTGGGGCGAGGAGAGTGAAATCCAATGGGAGGGAGGACAAGGACTGGGACTCTCTCATTTTAAATCCCATTAATGGCTTAGAGGAGAGACACCAAAAAAAAAAAAAAAAATCAAGTAAAGCTAGTTCGTCTCCCACTGATTTCCTCTACTTCAAAGATTTTCTTCGCCCCTTAAATCAGAAATATTATGGCACTAGGTATTCCTCAAGAAAAGATTCACGTTTCTTCAGAATATATACAAAATATATGTTCCTTTTTACATTTTTTCAGGGAAAAGGGGGGGTTGTGATGAGGCACTCAATTCCCCGGCCATTAAACAAGCCAAGCCTGCATTTTTGCAGGCATGGGGCGGATTGCTGAGCTGCTGCATCCCTCCATTAGCGCAAGCCTGCGTGTCTGCGTGTCAACAATGCGCGTGCCACCGTGGGCACTGTCTCCCCAGGCCAGCGCTGGCCAGCTAAGTGCAAATGGGAGTCAGGTCTCAGTTGCCTGCTCCCAGCCCTGCTCCTCAGACCGCCCCCTGCACTCTCCACAGGGCTCTCTTTTTTTCTGCCTCTGGCTGGCAAGCAAGAAGCCTGGATCATTCCCCCAAGTTATGCCTTTGGAAATCCCTGAAGTGAATGCAGCCCGACTGAGGGTCTCTTGCTCTTCAGTTGTTCACTTTGTTGTGTTGCAATGATCTTTTTCTCTGTCACCCGCCCCAGGCATTAGAGGTGGTGCAAACTACTAGTAAGCAGGTCACCAAGTGGGTAAGCGGTGCGGGCAGTGCAGAACCGGGGGAAGCCACTGGCTCTGCACCTCCAGCCCCCAGGTTGGATTTCAGATTTCCATTGCAAAGGACTGGAGGAAGCTGGGAATCTGAGTCAAACCCTGGAACTAACTAATTGCCCTGAATTTTCACGATGCGCTACGTGTTGGAAATGAAGGACAGGCTTTATCATTTGGAACTCTTTCAAGGACCCGGGCGCTCCAAGTTTGGGGCTAATTCTTTAAAGGTTTTACTTCTGAGAAATAGGAAAAAAGAAAGAATGAAACATACCCACAATCCGTGTACTGGGGATGACACTCAAGAGTAGGTTGTGGTCTCTTTTGAATCGAGAGTTCAAAAGAAAAAGGGGGGGGGACAAAGGCTTGTTCCCCTCCCCTTTGCCCCAGGGATGAAACCTCTCTAGATTGGAGCAGCCAATTTGGTTTGATTTCCGTGGTTTGGAGGCTCTGGCAATGTTAGAAGCAGCGGGGCTGGAAAGACAGACCTCAGCTGCCTCCTGGACCAGCTGGTCTTCGATTGGCCCTTGAAGCAGAAGCTGAAATCGGGGTGATTCACCCTCACCCTGGTAGCTGGAGGGAGCACTGGCTGAACAGTCCTGAAGTATCCGTGGCTGCTTGCGCCCTACAGACTCTGTCCCTGGACCTTGTCACTCAACCTCTTTATCTTCTCTCTGCTCCCCCACCTGCCTCCTGCGCCCCACCCCACCCCAGTTTGCCTTTTTCTGTCAATTTGGGCCAGTTTCTTTTCCCACCACAAAGTCCTTTTGCTTGGAGTAACTTTCCAAAAGAGCTGCAGGGTGTCCTAAATGCCCAGTTTATACGGGGATGGATTTGGGAAGCTTCTCTCACTGAAAGCCCTTTTGTGGGCACCACTGGTGGGCACTCTTAGATTCCCCAAGACATCACCTGGACCTGACTCTCCCAGCACCTGTACCAAGACTAAAGAGGACTGTGGACATTTAGCTTTTTTTTTTTTTTTAATTCCTCCAGTAAAATCCCTCAGAAACAAACCTGAATTTGGTTTCTGGTTATAAAAAAAATCTCCCAGCAGGTACCAAGACTAAAGAGGAATTTGGACATTTAGCTTTTTTTTTTTTTTAATTCCTCCAGTAAAATCCCTCAGAAACAAACCTGAATTTGGTTTCTGGTTATCTTTAAGTTGTGAGAAGTCATCTGGCAAAAGTATTCTCCAATGTGCCTGAGTTGGGGGGAAAAGAAAGTTCTTGATGGAGAATGTAGACACAAAAAAAGAAGGGCACCACTGTGTACATCCTCTCAGGACTGTGGGGAGTGTGAATGGAGTAGGAAGAGCAGGTGCCAATACCCCAACACTTTCATCCTGCCAGAAGCAACCTGCTTTGGGGGGTATTTAGGGAGCAGTGTTTACCCACAGCCAGCTGCTTACCCCCTGGCATGCAGAGAGCAAACTTTTCGATCTGGTGGTTGAGGCTCCTGACACAGTGGCTTAACACTAGGACAGAGCCAGGGCTGGAATAATTCGGGAAGTTCAGAAGAATCCCACCCAGCACCCCTATGAGAAAAGGGAACTGTCCCATTTGTCTTGGGGTCAAGGGGTGGGCTGACCACAAGGGCGGTGGGATGGACGGTTGGAGCACACCACGTGCTATGCCTGGCTACTGCTCTCTCCTTTCTCCCTCCCTACCTCATCTTCTGCCATTTCCAGAGGCAGGAGAAAGGTGATCTCGGATGTGACCCCTAAATCACAGCTGCTGGTGGCTGCACCTAGCTACTCCGGGATGAGAGCGCAGCCCCTTCGCCCAGCTCAGACAGTTTAACCCTTTCCTCCCTGCGCGCTCAGAGGCCAGCTGCAGCGGCGCCTCCGACCACAGCACCGCGAGCAGCCTGCCTCCTAGCTCTTGGGCAGTACCTTGGATCCTGGGCAGGGACCACAGAAAGGCAAGAATGAGGGGTGCTGCCAGTTTAGGGCTCGCCGTTGAGCCTGGAGCGCTGCTGAGGTGCCCAAGAAAGAGCCGGAGTTAGCGAACAAGGAGGGATGTTTGGATCGTGTTAACTACCCAGACAGATGCACTTCGGCATGTCTGCATTTATGGAATCCATGTGTTGTTGTGGCAAATGAAAGGACAGCAACACGTACATACAATAGACTTAGAATAACAATACACATTCAACAAGGGACTGGCGCATTCTTCACCCTCCAGCCCTTCTCTTATATCTAGCGCTAGAGTTGTACAGACAGGCATCCTTTCAACCTCCCCTGCTTCCACTCTTTTTTTCTTCTTCCTCTTCTTTTTTTTTTCTGTGCCCCCAGTCCCCCTGCAGAAGAAAACTAGGGCCCAGAGCTAGACTCGAAGTGCAATCTCCTAACACATCCTTCACCTTCCTTCTCCCTTAAGACTGGCCCATCACATCTGTAGCCCTTGGACCAAAGAACAGCTGCTCACACTGCAACCCCATATTCTGAAAATTGCAGGGGAGCAGATTCTTCCTCAAACTCACCATCCACATCTTTATCACTAAACCAACATTGCCATGGCATATTTGCAAAGAAGTGGCTTCAGACAGATCTGGAAACACAACCCCCAGCGCGAGGAGAGCTCTTGAATAGCTCTGTACAGTACCTCCATTTATGGACACCTTGTACATTTGTGTGCACACAGATGCATGCACATGCACAGATGCAAAGACATCTGAAGTTATTCAAATGTATATTTATGTACCTTTTATGCATTTATCTTGCGTTTATATACATACACATATCCATTCATTTGAGTGAGAGGCAGAGAAAGGTACACATCAATGCAATTTTTAGCCTACATTCTACTTTCCCTTCCTATTGTAAATGTCTTGAAAAACAAGTTGGTCTAAAATTTTCTACCCTCTTGCCAGCTAAATGAAGGATTTAGATTCTGAATTTCTTGGCTCTTTTTTTTTTTTCATTTTGAAGATAAAATAATCCATATAGATGCTGGATTACCTTCTAAGCATTATTCAATCATATAAGCTTGGTACCTCTCCTCCTTATAACGAATTCACTCAGTAAAATTAGCATAAGTATTTACCAGATTAAGCTGACATTTTCCTATATTGCAACATGAAATACATTTATATCCAGAATTTCCTCCAAATAGCTCATACCAGTGGAGGTACTGACTTCTACCGCATGGTTTTATATAAGAAAGAACCACAAGTTCACTTTTACTACTATTTCCATTTTAAAAGAAAAGAAATACATAGTATTTAAGTGATTTTTAAAAAGATTTACAAGGAGAAATTCTGCTATATCTTTAAAAAATAAACTAACAGATTTATGAAGATTCATGAAGACAGATAAAATAGGAAGCAAATATACTCCTCAGGGTCTGAACAATTTTCCTTACCTGCTGTATTATGGAAAAATTCAGAATTTACCAGTCTTCTTTCAGTCAGCTACATTTTACACTGACCTGCACTTTGGACTGAAAGGGAAAAAAAAAAAAAGATTAACTGTTGCCAGTAAAAAATTTAGAATAATAATCAGAAACCGGACAAACTGAAGGTAAAAATATACAATGGCTACAACAAAGATAAATATTTATTTAATCAAAGTAGAGGTTGTATTTGGACTATAGGAATGTTTCATCCCCCACCCCACCCCCCAAAAAAAAGGCAAGAAAGAAAAAAAGCCAGAGTCTTTGCAAGCTCCTGGAGGGTTCCCATTGTCCAGGGCTATCGAGAGCCCAGAATGGCATTAACCTCACAAAAGACACATTGTGCAGGGGACAAAAAAAAGCCCCTTCTTCTACAATAACTTTTAGCTTTTTTATTTTTAGAAAATGACAAAGGTTTTGCAAGCAATGACTGGTGAAACCTGTAGCAAGCCAGGCTGGACTTGGCTTTATTGATCAGCTGTCCCGCATGGAAAAGCAGCCAGGAAAAGTTTGAATGGCAACCCAGATTTGGCTCAGAGAGAGGAAACCCCCGATTTTTCTAAATGTATTTTCTTTTCTCCCCCTAAATAAAACAGCATTATTTTCAGTGTGAATTCAGAAGGATTAGATGAGGTAACTGCAAAATCCTAAACCAGTTTTCTCCCCCTGGTCTTGACTAAGAAGCTGCATGCTCTTAAAGAGCATTGGAAAATCTCTCAAAATGAAGAACTGCTTTCTAATCAAACAGAGTTCCTGATTAATCCCCAAATTCCTTCTCAGATAAATAATCTTGGTTGGCTGGGGCAAAAAAAATTTTTAGGAAAAATAAGTTTTAGCACACTCTCTTCGTCCTCGTGTTACAGGGTTTACTAATAATGCTTTCAAAAGCATGTTTTAAATGTTTGCAGATCAGTTAAAGTACAGATTGCATTTTATTTCAGACATTGTAATTTCAATGATAGTAGTTCATGCTTACAACTTATAGAAATACATACTTGTCACTAAAAAAATCTATTCAGTAGCAGTGACGCTGAGGCTAGGGAGAGAGAGAGGGAAAGAGAGAGATAGAGAGAGAGAGAGAGAGAGAGAGAGAGAGAGAGAGAGAGAGAGAAGCTCTTGTTCTTTCTGCGTTTGTTTGCTTGGTTTTTGGAGGTACCTTGCACCAGCCTAAGTGATGGCTTTGATGTACTGGGTATCGGTACAGTAGCAGGGTCTCTGGCTGCTGTCTTTGATTCCAGGGATCTCCTCTGGGCTCTGGTGGGATGTACCGCTCCTAGTCTTTATCTGAAATCCATCCTCTCATTTCAAGCCCTTTGGCTTTGAGACTGCTCCAAACTCTTGGAGGTAGCTGTTGAGACTTTTTTTTTTTTTGGCGTTAGGGAAGGGGTATGTAATCTCCCTCCCCTTTCTACTCTCTAGACCTTTCCTCGCTATTTAAATATATTGGATTTCTTTCTTACGAATTTAGTCTGAAATTATTTTTCACTGCCTTTATTACATCCCTCCTTTTGATGGCAAAACAGCTTCTTGTGTTTTGAAAACATCTGCTTCCCAGGTTTTGCACTAGAAAACTGATTTTACTTTTTCTCTTAAGTCCAGAAAGGTAGAAAGTTGGACTTGTTTCCAAATGCAACTTTCCCTTTTCTTGTCTCTCCTAAAGTTGCCACCTTGCAGTTCTGATTCACTTTCTCCCTTTTATTTCTTCTAATCATCACTCTTCACTTCCCCTCTCATTCTAAAGAAGCAAAGAAGATTGACTGCATCTTATTTCAAAGACAAAATTAACACGTTTTATATATATATATACGTATACATACAAGGTTTTTTTGTTAGTCTATGGTATGTGTTAAAGTTTTCTCCATATTTTCTTCAGTCGTCCTGTGATTTGGGGGGAGGTGATTTTCCTCCGTTAAAAATTCTCAGATTTGCAATTTAAAGTGGCCTCTATTCTATGCCTCTGGTCTTTCACTTAAACCTTGGCTTTAAGCTGTCCCACTCCATTACAGCACCCCACACCCCCGCCGCTGTGAAGATGCTTTTCTTCCTATTTAAGCATAGTTGCATTTGCTTAAAAAACGGAAGAAAAAGAAAGGGAAAAAGAAATTACAAGAAAGAAAGAAAGGGGAAAAAAGAAGAAAGGAAAGAAAAAAAACCTTAAAAAATTCTTAGCCAGGTCTCTATTGTTGCCTCTCTGCATTTCACTTCTCGGTGCGTGTGTGCGTGCGTGTGTGCGTGTGTGTGGTGTGTATGTGTGTGTGTTTTTAATACATGCATAAACTTTTGGTGCCTCTCTCCCTCTTCCTAGGCTCTTCTCCCATCCTCTCTTCCTGCTCTCCTTGCCCTGCTCATCACTTTCCCCTGGTTTTTTTTTTTTCCTCCCTTCCTCCCCTCTGCCTCCCTCCACCTCCCCCTTTTCTTTTTTGCTGAATCTTATTGATCCAGAAGGTGGCTAATTAGCCCTTCCCGTCGTGCCTGGGTAATGAAGCACATGCGCACTGAATTAATCACAGCCATTTTTTGCAGGAAACTAATTAGCAGAATAAAGATCCAAAGACTTTTTTTTCTTTTCACTCATCAGCTCCCACTTCCAGCGCGTCCCCTCCGACCGCTGCAGCCGCCGTCGCCGCCGCCTCCTCCTCCTCCTCCTCCCGGC
>NW_022900944.1:35028224-35037297 GCF_012274545.1 Fukomys damarensis
GGCTTGAGCTGCGCAGCTGGCCAGGGCCACAGCTAGCCTGGCCGGCCTTCGCGACCCGCTGAGTAGGGAGACCACATCGGAGGATTTTTTTTCTCTCCTTTCTTTTCTTTTTCTTCTTTTGCTCACGCGAAGCTTGGATTGTTTACGTTGGGGTTCCCCACTTTAACCTCTCACTCATGCAGAAACCATGTTCCTGAATTTTGCATTATGCGTTTTAATGTACATCTTCTTGCTTATCTATTGGAGGGTAGATCTAAGTGTATTTTATGCAGCGTATTAAATCGTGTATGGACTCAATACTCCTAGGTTTCTTATGGAGCCATTAAAATATCTATATATCTGTATTTTACTTTGTGAGTTAATCTGTTGCTCAGAATCTGACTTTTGTGAAATGTGTGCAATTCCTTCGACTGTGGCAAATTCTTTGATTGCAAGTGCTTTCAAAAATCACGCACTCTTAACTTTTCCCCCTTGTCGCTTTGAAGTAGGGTAAATATGACAATTTTTATTGGTCTCAATTATTGAAACTTGATCTAAGGACTATGTGGATGAAGGAGGCTGATTGCCTTTTTCTGGCCTTCAGTTCTAGTGACTTTTTAAAAGGGGTTTGTTAAGTACCTTTGAAGAATATGACATATGGTAATCGCTTGGCTGTAATGCAAATTACAAAACATAAATTCACTTTGGAATAAAAAAAAAACTCTAGAGCCCTTTCGGTGAGGACAATTGAAATTTATTATGTTTTTTAAAAAATTACTTTTTCCCCCTCTAGTTTGGGCACATGGCTAGTTACAGATCAACTTATTAGGAGGTCCTTGGAAAGAAGCTTGGGAAATGGGAGAGAGGAGATTGATCACAATCTGCATAATCAATAGGGCAGTGTGCTGCAATAGTGTACCTACATTTACTGTAAATTTCTACAATATCTGCAGTGTAAGTGCTCCAGTGTCTCGCTCGGCTTCTTTCAGCAGACTTAGAGGCAGAAAGCACAGCCAGAATTTGCTGCCCAGCCTTCGGGAACAATATGGGGAAAGTCCACTCCATAGTAGCTCATTTTAAAGCTCCTTCATTTTACTGAAGTGTGTGTGTGTGAGTGAATATGATGTCTTTGGATGCTGAACCCCAAAGTGTAGGTATCTTATGAGTTGGAGGGGAGTTGGAAATATTCTGGGGCTTTAGAGGTTGGGGGATTTGCTTATTGAATTACTACTTCTGAGGCCCTCTTTTCATGTTATTATGTTAGGTTACTTTAACTGGTGCGAGTAAATTACAGATAGGGTTATAAGACAGTAATGTATTGGAGATTGAAGCAATGGTAAAAGAGTTGGGGTTCGTGTGTGTAAGAAAGAGATAATACTGAGAGTTATAGTCAGTCTTGAAAGCTTGGTGGTCGGTGAATCCGTATTTGGAGATGATTTTGAAATAGCTTAGCAAATGGTGCACGACCGTATTTTGTAAAAAGTATATACGGAGTCAGTTTTGAAAGGACTGCGGTTTGGGAAGATGAGGTGTGGGCAGGAAACCCCACTGAAGGCCAGCAGCCTTCCCTGTCTGTGTCTCTTCCCTTCCCCCCTCCCTGGGTTTTAGTTTTTAATTACTTAATGCTGAAACACACAGGGCTTATATAAATATTTGCAAATGCTCTTTCCTATTGATTTCTCTGAATAAACTGCCCTGCTCTGGTCCAGAGAGGAGGCGATTCCGATCTGTAGACTTTTTAAACACATAAAGTCTCTGGAGAAGTATTTGTGCATGTGTACGTTCATGGGCAGTTGTAGGCATGAAGACTGGAGCGGCCCAAGGAGAGTTCAGGCTCTCAGGCTCTCAGTGGTGGGGCTGAGAGAGCTGGGCTGGAGCTGGCCCCATGGCCTGGCAGTTCTGACAGATGTGTTTTGTGTGTGTGTGTGTGTGTGTGTGTGTGTGTCCATCCCCGTCCGTCCATGTCCATACATACTGTGGGGGTATCTACACTGGGGAAGTCTGAATTATATGTGCCACCCCCCCTTTAAATATGGAACAGTTTCCTAGACTCGGTGACTGCCTTCTCCACAGGGTCACACTGAGTTCGAATCTGACCTAAGGTGCAGGAATCCTGCAATGGGGAAATAAAAGAATATACACAACGAGGTCAGGTCAGCTGTTCAGAGGCCAAAACCCCTACAGCTGCTTTGATTTGTGTGTGTGTGTGTGTGTGTGTGTGTGTGTATGTGTATTTTAGGCTCCTCCTGCCATGTTACAAATTGTGCCTCCCCCCTCTCAGGTGTTTGTGTAGTAGCTTAAAGGCACCAGAACTTCTGCCTACATAGCCCTATGCTCTCAGCTACAACCGAAAACCCACGATACAGAATGCAAAACAAAACAAGGGAGGAGGGGGAGAAAGAAACCCCTATTGAGTTCAGGCAAATAAGGTTGGGTCTACAGATCCGATTACAAAGCAGCTTTGAATATGCAAGACAGTGCACAAGACCAGTTATTCCAGTTATAACAAACTTAAAAAAAGAGAGAGAAAAGAAAAGGCATGTTTAGGTCGTAATTTGTTAGTACAAGGAAAAGAATCCCACGTAAAGCTGCCCTTTTATTTTTCCTCCCCTTTGCTGCCTTCACACAATTCACTAACCCTTTTTCCGATCCGTCTGCTCTATAGGTTCTTTTATTACAATCTTTTGGTTTAGGAAGATCGCTGCAAGCAACACATTTTCTGTATTTTTTCTCTCTTTATCTTAGAGGAAAGTTGGCAGGGGTTCTGTGGTTTGCAGTTACACAATATGTTATCGTGTTTTTAATCACTAAATCATTGCAGTGGTTATAGATTTACAGTCTTGGGGTATTACAGAGAGAAGCAACGGCGGCTATATATATGCTTTTAAATTACACCAATGTAAACTGAATGAAGCAGCTATGAATATGATCTGCAGACTTCAACACCCCCCCACCAGCTTTTTCTCCTGTCTGAGAACCCCCTCGTCCCAGATTTCTTGGTTGGTTTAAAATAAGCCATCCCCTTCCCTCCTTGTATTCTTTGTCTTTTTGGCCACCCTCTTTCAAAAGATCCATTTTTTTTTTCATTTTAGACCTCTAACCCCAGATAAGCTAGAATTCAAATTCTTGAAATAGAACTTTGGATCCCAGTATAATAATAATAATGAAAAGTGTGGATTTTCTAGGAAATCCTCTTGGTTTCCATACCGACCTGTATGGGGATGGAGGATTGATTGCAAATCAGAAGGTGGGAGTGGGTGAGGGAAAGGAAGCCAGGATGGTGGCACTCAGAAGGTCCTGTCACTGGAAGCCCACTTTCAGATTCCATTTTTTCCTTCATATTATTATGTAACAGAATCCTTGGCAGCATTAAAAATTCAGTATTACAAGCTGATTGTAATGCTGCCTCATTAGACAACGTTGTCTGGCCTTGTATTAAGTGAAACACAGAGCATGGCTTTTAGATTATAAACACCAATAAATATTAAGGCTCAGCAGAGGGGGAAGCAGCAACTGGGTTCTTGGCCCAGGCTAGTTTGATTCCCCCTCCCATCCGCTTCCCAGCATCCTCTCTCCTACCCCCCCATCCCATGGTAACTGTCATGTGTTTTTTTGCTGTGATGCTGATGTGTGGACCTTGCTGACATTTTAGGAAGGCTTTTTATAGAGTTATCTTGTGTACACAAAAGGTTTGGAAGTTTGTTTTGTTTTGATCTGCAGTAAACAGGTCCTTTACTTTGCTGATGTCATTTCCGTTCATATTTGAGTTGTTTATTGTGCTTCTTTGCAGGGCCCTCTCAGTCCCTCCCCCAACATTGCTTCTCAGCCAGAGCCTGTAGCTGCTTGGGGAAGGGGAGCTACGAGCTGCCAATGTCTGGGTTCAAAAGCTGAGAGTCAGTGTCTTTGACTAGTTCTGGGGTTGAACCGCTGGGGAGAATGCTTCCAGCCTCAAACTGGTTAAATACTCCAGTGTCCACTTGTCCTGGTATTTTCATGGCACCCGGTGATTCATCAGAGCTTCCTTTCCTTGGGATATCCCCCAACATACCTTGTCTGCGTCTTTAATACATCCTTATTGTGTGCTTCTTCAAGACCCCTCCCCAAAAAACCCACCTTGTAGCGATGACTGAGACTTTGATTCAGTTGTACATCTGAGGCTGGCATTAGTGACTTCAAGCTGTGAAAAAAAGAAACTGTTTCAAGGTCTTGCCCCTGGGGCACCCCCTCACCCCAGCACCTCCTTCTATCCTTGTTCTTTGCAGTTTTTCTTTTTTTTCATCCTGTTCTTTACCTTTTGGGAAATAAAAAGGCTATTCTGGTGTTACTAAAAGTGATCATAATGTTCACTGTCTTCTTATTTCCATGTGATCTACAATTGGACACCCCCTTAAAAAAAAAAAGTAAGATGGGGAAAAAAGAAAGAGGAAAAGCTGACTGTGTAGGCCCCAAAGGCCTTCCTCTAATAGGATGGTAGGTTTTAGGTTTTAAAAAATATTATTGTTTTGTTCTTTTAGGTTTAGAAATAATAGGGAGAGAGGGAAAAGCAGTCATTAGGAAGTTCCCTGAGCTGCTTTCCAACTAAGACGGGTGAAAAATGAACCAGCATTGACACTTGGCTCCCTGTGAAAGCCCCGTAACCTCTCCCCCCTTCTGTGGCCCTGGCCTTTTGTTCCTGGAGAACGGAGCTAAGGTACTTTTTCTCCCAGACCAAAGGCAGCAGGCAAGGAGTCCCCTTGTGAGCACATCGCCTTTAGATGGCCTTCTCATGGTTATTGTCAATGCAGACTTCCTCAAACAATTGCTCCAGGGAGACACAAAAGCAAAAACATTTGTCCTATTTTTTTAACCTCTTTGTTTTAGATTTTTTTTCATCCATTCTTTAAATTTCACAGTTTCTATTTGTCTGCAGAGAGACAAACGGAACAGCATGAAGCACATTTTACCGTAGGCCTCACTGGCGATTGGAACAGCCTCAATAGAAATCCAAATTCTAAAACACTGGCTGACTTAGAGGATATGTGAAATTTCAGCTCAGGGCTCTGAAGTCAGATTAGCACAGATTTGGAACAAAAATGCACTACAATGAAAAGATAAGAAAATGGGATTGTAGAATTATTGAGGGGAAAGCGTGAAAGAGTCATCTTTTGTTTATCTTGTAATATTCTGCCCCTACTTAGAAGTGGCCGCTTGATAGAGAAGAATTACAAACCTACACGAAATTCTTCATTAAAAAAAAATCTGTTCCATGGCTGTTGTGCTTCTGATACACCATAAGTGGATTTGAAAGCTTAGGAGTAGCAGAACTGTTGGGATATACTATGGAATTGATACTGTGTTGAGAAATTTTTTTTAAAAAACTAGGATTTATGTAAACAGCCAATATTCCCCTCCCCCTTTTCTTTTCCTCTCCTGTTTCCTGTTTCCTTTCTCCTGCCTCCAACCTGCTTCCCCTCCAAGAATTCAGTGGTTTGCATCAGGCCAGTGTAAAGGGATGTGTCAGACAGCTGAGGATAGCCCAGGAACAAAATAGGAGTCCACCTCTTTTTTCTTTGGATCCAAACAAAGCGCCACTCTTCTTGTAATGTATGGACCTGATTGCAATGATGTCCTTAAGCATCTATCTGCCTTTTCATTAAGATTCTCAATTTCAAGGTTTAGACACACAAATGTAAGAATCCCCCTGGGTATAAAAGTCTTGCATGGCAAATTCTCTTTGCCCTTTCAGAAATAATATTTTTGTTAAAAAAAAAAACAAAACAAAACAGAGACCTGTCTACTAACATTTAAAGCTGTTTTCAAGGCAGCTTCTGTATTTTTGCTTTCTCTAGACTTGATCTTTGCAACTTACAGTTATTAGAGAAAAACTCTTTTAGATCACAGTTTTTTAAAAAATGGCTACTCATTTGTGTCTGTCTTGTATGTATCAGTGATAGTTTAGGGATCAAGCAGCGGAAGGTGGGCAAGTAAACTAGGTAACTGTCCATTTATGATTTGAAGGTAAAAATTAATCTGTGGAATTGGCACTGCAGTGATATATGGAGGCCTGAGGTTTGTGTCAGAGAAATGTGAATTGAAACATCTGTGTGTGGGTCTTGGTGCTCCAGCCTCCTCCTCTGGCTGTGCAGGCCTGCCAGGGCTGTCCCTAGGAAAACCTGCATTCTGTACCATACCCAGCAGGGCCTGGCCATCCAGCAGGTACCAGGTCCCTAAATAAAACTGCCTCAAAAATCATGGGGTGAACTCAGGGCATGCAGCATGATTCAGCTCCACAGGGATCCTTATTTTTTTTCAGGGGCATTTGTTTGCATGGCTCCCCACTCCCCGTGTTTTCTTATCTAAAGCTTCTAGGTTATTTAAGCACAAGTTTTAAAATCCACGTGGATGTATAATTTAGTAAAAATAGAAGGCTCTGGAAGAATACACGAATCTACCTAAATCTAAGTGTGCTGTGAAGAGAGCCCAGAATGCTGACATCCACTGTATCTTCTCTCAGATCATATTTACCTTTGCTGAAGTGAAAGGCAGGGAGGGAGATGGGGGGGCAGGTTTGGCTGGGTTGGATCAGTGTGATTTAGCAGCCAGCTAAGCATTGGGGGCAGGCCTCTGGCTTGGAGAATGGGAAAGGGAATAGAGAAGGGGTTAGCTAGCTTTCCCTGATTTATTTTAAAATATTTATCCTTTGGCTGTTGCCAATTACAGTTTCCAGATGAGACGAGACTGGATACGGAGAACTCCAAGAGAAGAATTGCCTCTTCTGAGAGTGGGTTTATTTGTCAACAGTGGTCAGGATGGGGCAATGAGGATGTCAGGCTGTCACTGCTGGGTAGTTCCTGAGTTACACGTCAGGCAGCTGCCGTGGGAAGAGCTGGGCCAGGATGATAGAATTGGCAGTGTGTATTTCAGAGAAACTATTAGCTCCATACGTCAGTGAGAAAGTTGAAAATTTCCTCTGAAGTAGTCGAGTTTTTGTTAAAGATGAAAATAAGTTTCATCAAGGTAGCACCTGGCTTGTGTGCAGTCCTTTATATTCATAAATGGTATAGAGGCCATAGATTACCTGCCTGTGACTTACCTGTTAATTTTTGCCGGGAACAAAGGCAGGCTTGAGTAGGCCTCACCAGGCGTGTAGCTATTGCAAGATAAAGATAAAAGGAAAGGGACCCAGATCTGTCTCTCAGTCCCTTTTGTCAGGCCTCTGAGGTACAGGAGGCCAGTCACCTATGGTCTAGGAGAGAGGTTGACAGGGCATTTGTCCTCAGGGCTCTGCCAGAACCTTCTCATCCTCCCAGATTACTGAGGCCTCATTCTTTGGGTTTTCTAGCTTTTGTTTTATTGCAGGTATTTCTCTGCAGCCCTCACAGGTTCATGATGTCACCAGATTACGAGGTTGTCCCCTGTTAATAAAAGTTAACACAAAGCAGCAAAATTAGATTTTCTGGGAGTATAAACATTTTCTTGTTGTCTTTGTCTGCCAGGCTGTGGGTTGCTTCCAGGTGAGGAGCAGGGTATCTGGAGGCCTTCATTTTCCGGAAGAGATTTCCAGGGGTATCTCTGCATGGTGGGCCACATTGCCTGAGTTACTGCTACCATCCTCATCTTCATGTATTATTCATAGTCCCCTTTTCAATTAAATTATTAATTGGTTTTCTTTAAGGTGTTCCTGACTCATGTGGCCAACATAAATAACAGTGTGTTTTGAAAACATACCACCTGTTCTAGGGCCTGAGGTCAGATGGCCTGGAAACAGCGCTTCACTGACTGGACTCTGGTGTACAAAATCATCTCTGCTTTCCTTTTGGGCTTTCCACGCCCCCCACCCTGCCCCCACTCTCTCACGTGTGACTGAATTTGGCTTGTGCCCTCCTTTGTCCCTAATCGGACATGATTCCCTTGAGGCAATCTTTTCTCCCAAGGCTCTAGCTGAAAAAAAAATTTTTTTTTCAGTCTGTTTTCTATACTAAAATGTAGTGGGATTGTCTGTAGCCAACAGGTTAGATATTTACATTAATTTGAATCCAAATTGTGCAAAATGCCTTTTACACGGGGACATGGTAGGTTTCATCAGGCAAGCTTCCCTTTCTGTCTCTGTTACTGTGTGCTTAATGCTAATACGATTCCATACATACTGCTCTTCGTCTGGTGAGCTTATTATATTTCTAACACTTGCATGGTTCATTATTGTGCAGTAGGAAAAGACTCTCTGGGCTGTAAGGCCAGCCTGGGTGGGTGGCTTTCAGAAAGGGAAAAAGCAGGTGTCCTCTTTTCTATGCTGAGAGAACTGGGAGTAGATTCAGGCTGAGAGTGGGATTCTGACAGAGGACAGGGGACTTCCGGTGAAATTTCTGCGGTGCTGCCTTTGCACATCGGAGTGGAAAAGGTGAACTTGGGGATATAGAAAAGTGTGCAGCAATTGCTTTGACCAACAGGGGTGGCCACATTAAATCTGACCGTGGTGGTAGATTCTCCCTGGAAAGGGCATGATCCCTGCCATCTTTGAAATAACGTGGCTTTGTAAGGCGACTCTCCTTAAAGCGTGTAATTGTAAACTGGTTCCTTTTCTTGTTACTTTTTTCTACCTCCCTTCTTGGTAGTCTTTCTTTCCTCCTTCTCTCCCTTCAAAAACTAGCCTTAAACTCTCAGTGGAGAGCAAGGGATGTTTTTTGTAAGTTTCTGCAGCTGAAAAACAGAAGTGCTCTGTAAAGCAGTTAATAGGATGGGTGTGTGTTTCAAATAAAATTCCTGTCCACATTGGCCAATGTCCCCGTGCTAGAGTGGCCTGGCTCTGACGTGGAGGAGGCCCAGAGACCCAGTGGTTCCGGTTCTGAGGCCCCAGGCTGCTTTTTGTGGCCGAGGGCGAGTTCCTTTCTTCTCACCGGATGATTCAGGCCGCCCCTGACTTTTGAAGAGCGAGGGGTCACTGCCTCCGGGGAGGACCGGGCTTTTGTTCCCGCCAGGCTGGTTCCCGGGGTGGTGCAGGCCGGGCTGCCAGGGTGTCCTCTGTCCCCCGCTGTGCGAGTGCGGCCCGGCCTGCCCCAAGGCCCACGTCCTCCGGAGCCAGTGCCGGGGCCTCGTGTGCCCCGTGTGTGTCCCTGGG
>NW_022900944.1:35037832-35049652 GCF_012274545.1 Fukomys damarensis
AGGGCCTCCTCCCTCCGGAGGTGTGCGGAGGCTTTGTGTGCCAGGTGAGTGCAGCCTCCCTCCCCCGCCGCCCGCCGTTCGGCCGCCGGCCTAGCAGCACTGCAGGCAGGTGCCGCGAGTCTTGGCTGAACTTCTCATTCTCTTGGGGCACGAGGGGGAAGGGCAGGCAGGATGTACTTGAACTCCTAGACTCCAGCTAGAACCTACCTAGGCTGAGAGTGTCTAAATTCTGCTGGGCACAGCGTCCAGTCAGTCCTTCCTTCCGCTTTCCGTCCCTTCCTTCTTTCCTCCTCTCCTTCTTCTGCTTCTGGATTAGTTCCTGCTTTTTGAATACTTAGGTTACTGGTGCCATTTAGAAGTTTGGGTTCCTTCACCTAAAATTGCACCCTTTCCTGCTAGAGAAGTCCCGGGTCAGTTCAAAACAATGTAAAGAATGCGCCTGTTGTGCCGTAATTAAAGGGAGAACCAGAGTGTTGGAGCTGGAGGGCACCTTTGGCGATTGTCATGTCCACCCTCTAATTTTAGTTTGTTCTCACTCTGGAAAAACCAGAGCAGCTTTATTTCTCAGGGGAGGGAGTGCAGAGGGAAAGCTAAGATTTTTGTCCTGTTAAAGGGGAAGAGTGCCCAAGTATATGAGTGGCAAGAAAAAATAAACACACAAGTCATCTTTGTAGGCTTGAAGGGAAAGGAGCTCTCTGGAAAACGATCCTTTCTGCTTTGGCTTCGCCTGTGTTATGATGGGGGAATGCCTGGTGGGCTGAGACTACAGCTCACTCTTGCTCACTCGCTCCCTTGGCATGGTCTAATATGCAGCTGCCCTGCACAGTGGCATGCAGTGTGTTAAACTGGTTGAAAGGAAACTTCTGAGCAGGAGGGTCCCGGAGGGTCAACCCTCTTCCTCCTCTCCACCTGTATCATTTAACAGGCCTTGGAGGCTCTTTAGAAGCCACAGATAGATAACCTCAGAGGGCACAGACAGATGCCCCACCTGGGCATCCAGGGAAGGCGCCTCCTTAAACAGAGGCCTTTCTTGGTAGAATGCATCAGGGCAAAGCAAGGAAAACAAACTTAAGCCTTGAAGGTAGATAGTGAGAAAGTCGCCCGTCATCTGATTTCATCTCGTGCTTTGAGATCCTTGGAGACAAGTCACTAAATAAATAGAGTATAATTTAAAGCCCACTCTAGCTGGGGAAACTGTTTCTTTGCCATCAAGAAGCAGGTGCAGGTTCATAGAGTTGGCCCCTTGAGTCCCCTCATTCCTAAATTCAGGAGGTGTCAGCCCTTCATGTTCTTTTAATGGCTGTGGTTTCTGGATAGGTTTCAAGGGAAACCCGGCAAAAAGTCATGAGTTCCAGGAGGCTGGGCTGGAGAGGGAAGCCTGACTGCTGTGCGAGACTGCTTCTGATAGGAAAACATATACCTTCAAGGTAACCTGATCGAGCAAGGCTATGGCGGGGAACGTGGGCCTGTTTCTTGTTATCAGAACAGTCACTGGCGGCCTGAGATCCTGACTGTGTTTTATTACCCCAACATGAACACAAGGGAGCAGAACAGGGTGTGAAGGGTATCAGGAGACCATGGTTCTCAACCGTTTAAGGATTTCAAGAATGGGGTCTTTGGGAAGAGGTGCATACCTCATGTTTGTGCACCTGTATTTGTGTTCATTCTGTTCTCAGGGAGCCCTTTCAGAGGGTGTGTGGCCACGAAGTCCAAGAACAACTTTTCCTCTTTCCCTTTCCTAAATTACAGGACTAAGGAGATTGTCTGCATTTGGATTCCAGCATAGTTTTTAGAAAGCATGTAAAGTGCCTCTCAGAACGGGCCGGGGTCACACTTGGTCTTTTATTTAATTACACAAGTGTTATTTAACAACATGGGGCAGATGCAGAAGCAAGCACTTTATACTTTAAAAACAGTCTTTTTGAAATCACAAGGAGTCAAGTAACTTGAAGACCTTCTGTCTTTATGACATGAGTCACTTTCTTTCCCAATTTAAGAGATTTATTTTATAACGGCCACAATTTCTATGGGATAGAAGGCTCCTGTTTTCCATTTCTCCTGAAAACAGTTTTGATTGACAGGGAACTATTAAGAAACACTAACTATTTCAGAACAACAGCAACCCCAAAAATCTGAGCTGCTTCTCCAACTATCTGAAACTTTAATTTTGGTTTCTTCACTCTGGTCATTTGCACAGATGAATACTAGGGGAGGGTGGAAAGGACCCAAAGGACACCATACTCTGCTGGACAGGCCTCATTTTGCCTCATCCCAATCGATAGTGGAGTGCCTCCCTTCTTGCTGCTTTGGGATTGAGTTTAACTGCTGGTAAACTCAGTGCCAGTTGGATTGCCCAGAGGCAAGGAGCTAAAATAAGCAAGAATTCAGTTTTCATCATTATGACTTTAAGTGATGGCTCCTAGACACTCCCAGGATAGGCCTGGCTCACCTTGGGTGACCCAGAGGTGGTTAGTTCATCAGAACAGATCTGGGGTTTTAGACTGTGAGCAAAGTATCATCTGGGACTGGTGGCAATTTGGCTTAGTTCCTTGAGTTCTGGTCACAATTGGTGTCCAGGGAAATGTCCTTATTGTTGCTGTGTTCCTTTTTAGTCATCTTTTAGAGGCTGGGGCTTTTTGCCTTCTGAAATGTTAGTGTAAGAGCCTGGAAATAAATACTTGAGGGGCCCAAAGCAGACTCTTACCTAGGAAATTATTTTTATTACAGAGTTGCAGATGTCTCATCTTTAAAAAAAAATGACTAAGCAACATTTTATAAAAGTGTAGAGAAATGCTTCTGGTACTTGAAGACAGAGAAAGCCAGTTGTGTCTATACCTACTTAAGAATAACTAGGCTTTTTTCTTAACCCTGTGGTGTCTTTCCTTGACCTGCAGGGAGGAGTGGTGTTTCTGGCCCAGAGAAGCTAATGCCAGCTTGATCTCATGTGCACAAGCACTGCAGGGATAATGGACCTAATGCTCCACAGCAGCAACCTCAAGAAGCACAATCTGTGCTGTGGTTTATACTTTCATTTGTTATTGCAACAGCCCTTGCTCTTAGCCTGGCTGATTTCTGTAATGTTTGGGCCTGTTGGCCTGCACTGTTTCCCAAGGCTGGTCTAATTAACCAGGATGGGGGTGTTGCCATAAAAACCCAATGGGAAGGCAGATTCCATTACAGTGAACTTCATAGGGTTATCCAAATGCTTTGGGATGAAAATTTGGTTGTAATGGTTATCGTCAGGAAATCCCAGCACAGTTCATAATCACTATCCTCTGCCTCAGTTAAAAACTGTGCTCAGGGAAATGGGAATCCGGTTTTAATAGAATCCAGGCAAGGGAATTCCTTAGCAAGAGTGACGCTCAGATCGTGAAGGTGCTTGTTCTGTCCAATGCGCAGTGTCCTGTGTCCTTAGGCCACTCAAATTGAGAAACAAACTCACAGAAGCTAAGGTTTCATCAAACTGCCCCAAGGGAGAGACCCATGCAGAAATCTTGGCTCATTGGCAAGCTGCTTTCAAAAAACAGATTAAGGAGAAAAACTACCAAATCAACAACTGTCAGATTTGTTTTCTATATGATTTAAAGTTGGCTGCCAGACTGTTCTCTTTGAACATGTGGGAAGTGACAATCAGATGTTAGAGGGCTTTTTTTTTTTGGCTAATATGGTAAATGACTACTCTGTGGACAGGGAACTGGGGACAGAGGGAAAGCAAAGCTTAGCTCCGATTGACAGCAGCATTGTGCTAATGCTTCAGAAGCAGTGACACAATGGGATTTTTTTCTTCTTCTGATTTTCATTCACTGGGTCAGGGGACAGGGTGGTGAGGACAAGGCAGTAGTGTAGCAGTGACAAGTGTGTTTCTAGAGAGTTCTTTGCCTAAGGAGGTTGCCTTGCTTGTAACACTTTAAGGTGATTATTTTTCTTTGATGTCCCTGCCTTTCTTTTACCTTTAATTCCCAGTGTTTCTTACTTTTGCAAGGAAAAGTTTGCACATAAAAATGGGAAAGGAAACAGCAAGTTTAGGAAGTGGTAAATTTGATCATTTCAGAGCAAATGTTAGATTTTTACCAAACCTAGGCAGAGCCTTTTTCTAGCAGAATGCCTGGGCTTTATCTGTCTTTTGGGCTGGCCTTACTGCCTTACTGCTAGAGAGTTACTATACTGGCTCATCACTGTGAGGATTAACGGGGTGGTGATGTTACCCTCCAGAGGGGCCTCAGCTGGCCTCTGCCCTGGGAGGGCCTAGGTGGTTCGGCTGCCCACTCTTTGAACTTTGCCTCTCAAAATTTTCCCTCTTTTCCCCTCCTTGGAGTCAGGTCTAAGCTTCCAGGGGAGGGCGGAGTGAGATGGGCCAAATGCTGCTACCTCCCTCCCACCCCCCTGCCCTTTCTGGCTGCTGCTGGTTTGGGACTGAAGCCATTGAATTCTCTCTTAAAGGACTATCTTGACTTTAATCTCAAATAGACTTTTTGGGGCAACAGTTAATATTTATGGAGTATCTTCAGTCATCTGCAAGGAAACTCCAACTGGAACTGGGAAAACTGGCTCTGTGGGGCCCAGTGAAAAGGCAGTGGAATTTTCATCTGCTGCTGATTTCACGCACTGTCCTGATTTCAGCCACAAACCTTTGATCTGGGAGTGAGACCCTTGCCCCTGTACTTTTGAGGCAGCATTTGGTGACTGCTTAGACCTCCTGTATTGGGGAGGGGGGTGTTAAAGAGTAGGGTTGAGTATGTGGGAGTCATCAGGGGTAGCTGAGCATTATGGGGGCTAGGGAACTGGGAAGGGGCAAAGAGGGCTGCTTCATTAGTAAAAAGGGCTGAACATGTCAGGGTTGTGGGTAGGCAGAAGAACAGTTTCCGTTTATTGGTTGTTCCTGAGTCTATCCAGCAATATGACAAACAGAATATTGGCCGGACTAGATTTTGATGAACTGTCCTTGTGCTTGTCTGCCATAGGCTCTGCTCTTTAGGATTGTTTCAGTTCAGAGGAGATGTGTGTCTTCTCATTTGAACTTCTTTCGGATCAGAGAATGGGTTGGAGTCAGATTAGCCCAGATTAGCCCAGCGTAGAAAAGATGGTGGGGCTTAATTTGGTATCAGGTTTCATCCCCGAAGCCCCCAAAATCCTGTAAGTCCCTGTTCAAATGTGAAAGTCTCCTTTTGCTGTCTAAGAAGCTCTTTTTCAAGAGTATATATGCTCCCATAAGTCTATAAAAAAGTATATATGCGAAGACATGAATTTACTTGCTTCCCACATTTATGGTCTCTGAGTGGCCTATTTTGGACATCTTTGCTCTTCCTGGCAACCTTGTCCAGTGGAAATATGCTAAACAACACGTGGGTGTTTTTTTTTCTGCTTCTCAGCAACTTTTTTTTTTTTTAAACAATTTTTCTTAACTGCTCAAGAAACAATGCAAGCCTCTTCCACTGTTTCAGGCGCTGCTTCCTAAAATGCTCTTTGGCTCAGGGCCTTGGTTCTTAATGTACATTTGGCTGGTTGGGGGAGTGGTTTTTGCTTTCCCTGTAACAGCTCCACTATCTCTCTGTGGAATATCTGCATCCTTGTTAAAGTGTCAAGTCCACTTCTGGACACATAAGGAGAAGGCCCATGGATTTTAGCATGTGTGTTAGGAAGTTGATGTCACTCCTAAAGCAACAGCTTTAACTGCCCTCTCTGTTCTGCCAGGTTCTCCAAGGGTGCCGTTTCATTTTATGCGGTGCGCAGTCATTGCTGGGAGACAGACGTTCCTGAAGTCCTTCAGTCTGTGCATCTGCCTATATGAGCATGTGTTTCGTGGGTCCAGGTTGTGTACTCTTTCCTAAGATCGTATTTTACTCATTGTTGAAGTGTAGTTCGAGGTAAAGGATGGCAGAAGTGAAAATGGTAGGGTGTGCTGTGCCCCCTGCCTCCGCCTGATGCCTTTTCCGAAGAGGAAGTTGAAGCTCTGTATCCCTTCCACAGGTATCTCCGGCAGAAAGCAGAGAGAACTTTTACACCACTTAGGAAAACACCCATCAGTTTATTTTGTCCTTGATGTGGGAAAGTAGGCATTGACCAGACAGCACAGAAACTGGGTGACAGGAAGTCGTGTTGCGGACTCCCAAATGGCCAGCTGGGGGAGAGGGTATGGTCTTCCTCACGGCAGGCCCTGGTTCAGGAGCAAAGCGCCATTTCTGAATTGTCCCTTGAAATAGGGACTCGCTTGTTCACAGTCGGTTCTCTGAGTCTGAATCAAGAGAGCTCACTTCTTGGAGAGATGGCCATGGGCCATTGGAGCGAGACCCAGCACTGCTGCGCCCAACCTGTGTGACTTTGAACCAGCCACTTAATGTCTTTGAGCCTCATTTATTTCGTCTGTAGAATGGGCGAGCTGTGCACTTCACGTTTGCAGGGGAGTGCGGTGAAGCACCACACAGCGCTTCATGGGACTTAGAGGTTTGGATGGCCTCTCCGCAGAGTTAGTTCCCCTCCCGTTTGCTTTTCCTTTTTATTGGGTGCCTGCTGGTAGCCTCTGCGCCTTTCATTTCCCAGCAGCCTGTTAGAAACCAATGCAAAGGTCCAGTATTTCTTCTGCTTTTCCCCCTATGGGCTAGGAATAGAGCCAGCCCTTTTTAACATCCTGTGACTGTGTTCAGGGGCACAAGTGTCTGCGGTAGTTACTATGTCCTCTGTCCTCCCCAGCGCTCCCCAGCCTGCCCCACATGAACCCCCCCCCCCAGGCTGGCGGGCGGCCTTCTAAGAGAGCAGCCCACTCAATGCCCCACCTAGAGCAGCCTTCCTGAGCTGGCTTGTATATGCTAATAGGCCTGACTTGTCCTGGCTTGTTTGTAGTGATTTGTGGAAGCATTTATATGCAAATACTATCGACTTGCTGAGTTAATTATCATGTGCCTCCCCCTATCCCCTCCTGCCTCGCCTCCTAGTCTGGCTGGCCGGTTCTCCTCCAGCCCTGTGCTCGTCCTGTCTTCACCACCTTCATCCATGACCTTGTACCCTTCCTGTACCTGCAGGCCTGGTCACAGCTCCTTCACTGCTCTGTTGTCTGTCACAGGAACCTGGGCCTAGCTGTGTGGTCAGGCATTGTGTACTGGGTGTAACAGCGACTGCCCAGTTCCAACCCTCCGTGAGAGACCCCTGAAACATGCAAGTGAGCTTACCTCATATGCTGTGAGCTTTGAACACCATTTTTTTTTTGGTTTTTTGAAACAAGGTCTTACTACGTAGTTGAGACTGACCTGGAACTCATTATGTAGCCCAGGCTGGCCTCCAACTCACAGCGATCCTTCTGCCTCAGCCTCCTGAGTGCTGGGATTACAGGTGTGCACCACCACGCCCGGCCTTGAACCCCATTTTTACCAGCTGCCATGACAAACAGCTGTCCAGACATATCAATCCTTGACATTATTCGGTCCCTAGTCTTTTGAGAAAGTGGTTCTAATTTTTAAATTAATATTATTATTTTCTCACATTGTTTAGACCACTCAAATTTATTACCAGTTGTGAGCCTTGGCAGCTGTCCCTTCCTGCCCTACCCTAGAAACCTGAGTGGACCTCAGACCTACTTTCCTGGTCATGTTGCCATTGGTGGGGGTGGGTAGTTCGCTGTTGGGGGAGTGGGCTGCATGTGGTGTCCCTAGCTCCTCCTTTTGATGCCAGTCACATGCCCTCCCCATGACAATCAGAACTGCCTCTAGGAGTTGCCTGGGGAGTTGAACCACTGGGATAAAGGTTGCACCTGTTGCTTCTGGATGAAAAGATGACAGGTTCCCAGCCCCTCCTTCTCTGCAGCATGAGTCTCTGTGAATTGAGCAACCTCTGAGTTTGTGATTTGATCCATCTGATAATCAGATGTTACAGTCTGCCTAATTTTAGGGTGGTCTTCTTAGGGAATAAAGATGAGGACTCTTTCCTTTCAGGGCACCCTGCAGTGGGCCGGTGTTTGGGGTGGTCACCTTTTCTGCCTTGATCCTGCTGCCCAGCAGACAGAGTGTAAGCCCGTGTGGAAGTGCGTATTTGCTGGTAGATAATCATTTAAAAAAATAAAGAATCAGGGAGAACTAAGTTTAAAATGCAAATTGTACGCATAGTTTTATTGTGATGTTATTTTCTCAGTATTTGGAATTGGCCACTTAGCAGCCATGGGGCGGGTGGTGGCTACCACATGGGACATTTCTCCTCTAGGATGGCACTGGTCCTTTCCATCCTGAAGTCGGGTCATTTTCTATAGTTACTGAGTCCCTCTGTCTCTTTCTGTCTTTCTTAAGGTCTTTGTGTTTATTCTCTCAACAGTAGAGCCTTGGCTGCACAGCTGTGACCTGGGGCTGAGGCCCAAGGAGCTGGGGCTCTAATCTCTGGAGAAGCTCCTGCCTCCGTGGGGGAGGCCCTCTGGGCAGCACCCAGGGCCGGGTCTGGAAGGAGGGTAAATATTCTGAGGACTCCACAGGCTCTCACACTGCATACACTAATGGTTCGGGTTAATTTTGTGTACAAGGTCTCTTTTGTTGGACAAGGAGGTGAAAGTCCACAGCTGTGACTGGAAACAGGGAAGGGCCTACTGGGGTGACCTTGTTTTGGAAAGTCTAAATGGAATACTAATGGTGGAGATCTAAGAGGGAGATGTATGTGTGTGTTTGACTGGGCCTACAGATAAGGTGAAGAGTATTTTAAAAGTTACTTTAGTGCAACCTCCCAGATAACTGCGTGCCTGGGGCCAGTTACAATTTATGGCCAGCTGGTAGTCACTGCTGTGTGCTGGCCTCACTTTATCTTTGGAGTCCAGGCTCTGTAGCTTAACTGGTAGTACTCTGTTGTTTATTTTATCTTTTTGGGGGGAGCGGGTGGAGGACGGGGGTTTTGATCAGGTTTTGTTAGTGAAGCATAACAACATTTTGTAATACACAAAAAGCTGTTCATTTTTCTACTCCTGGGTGCTCTGGAACACGTCAGTCTTTACTGTCTCTAATGATAAGATGCATTGGGGTGCTATACTCTAGAGGTGCCAAGAGTCTGGGGTGCAGGCCCCCATCTTGAACAGTGCCACAAAGTCTGCCAAAAACCTGCACTGGGGAGGTGGCGTGGAAGCCTTAATATAGCTCTGAGCCCCAGGTTTCTTTCATCTCTGAGGTCAGTCTTTTCATGTTGCCTTGTCACTGATTGAAACTTCATGGCTGCCTGGCCAGCACATAAAACTCAACTTTCCTAGTAAGCAGCACTGCTCTGGATGGTGAGTTCCGAGATTTTTCTGGACAAGAGATGAGCAGTGGTATCTCAGCAGCACCCATTGGGATCTTTCATCCCTATGCTGCTGCATCATTCTAGAAAAGCTACCTGCCTTCTAAGTAGGAGAGGTCCAGAATTCTACCAAGTCACAGTGGAATTTCATTGATGCCTCTGAGTAGCAACTGGATAATTTTCTCCCTACTGCAGTATTTCTAGGAGGAACCGTACCCTGAAAATACACTCCCAGACTTCGCTTTTGGAAAAAGTAGGATAATTTTGAGCTTGTGTGAACTTTGCTTTTAATAATCAGGATGTGGCATTTAGGTTGCTGAAGTCTTACGTTATTTCTTATTTGTAGTTTGACAAGGAATAGTTTTGGGGGTCTTTTACCTGCAAGGCAATAAGGATAACATGGAAGTTCTTCTGATCTTTGGGTTTAATCTATAGGAATAACTTCTTTGTTGGTGGATTGGAGTAGAAAGTTTGTGGGTTTTTGTTTTTTGAGAATGGAGGATGTGGCCACAGGGTTACTTCAGATTTTTCACACTATTCTGTAGGCCACCGCCATCTGCTTTTACAAAAATTATTTTTTCATTTTAAATCCTCTAAGACAAAGGGACCGGGAAGCTCAGACCTGTCCTGCCACATTCCTGAGTAATTTGGTTTTGATTAACCGGAGCAGAGAAGTTGGTTTCTCCTAGCGACCCACTGAAGGAAGGGCTTGGACAGAGGGGATCAAAGCGCCAGGAGGGGCAGTTCACCTAATACACCAAGTCCCCCTCCTTCTGCCCGCTCCCGCTGGCCCCTCGCCCTCTCCTTTCCCTCCTCCTCCCTCTCCTTCTCCAGTCCCTGCTCTCCCTGCCTTTCAACCTCTCCCACTTTAGAAAGCCCAGGCAGGAGTTATTTCCACTTTCGGACTCTGTCCACGTGGACGTGTCTCCTAGCGCTTCGGGTGGACCGACCGGGGTGGATTCCCCCACCCCTTCTTCTTAAACTCTTTCTTCCCCCTACAAAGCTGCAGAGCACATTCCTGTGCTAATCCTGCTGCTGGAGGAATGCGAATGGCTGGAATTGTGTGCCCCAGGATGGGCCCAACGCATCTGTGCAGCTTTTCTTCTTTGAGGAGGTGGCTGAAAAGTTCATTTACACAGAGAAATGAGACTGGCCTGTGATCCCTTGTGGTAGAATAGGCACTTTCTAATAGGAAAGGGGCCTCCTCTGTGGTGTCTGTGCCTGCCTCCCGCTTCCCTTTCCTCTGTGTGTATGTGAGACACCAAGCTCTCACTGGACATACCTTTCAGGGAAGGGTAGTTAAAAGGGGTCCTCAACTCTAGATAGTGTGGAATCAAACTGGAGTAGGGGCTAGGCCTTGTCTTGGGTAATCCTCCTATGAAACCATGAAAAAACAACTTTTCATTATATTTTACAATACATGCCATGGGGCTCGGAAGCAGTCGGTCGTATTTTAGAATAGCTGCTCCACTCTTGAGCTGGTCCTGTTTTGCTGCACATCTGACCCCACCTCTTTTTTTTTTCTTAATTTATGTAGTACTTACAATTTGGATACTAAGATTATTGAGCCCACTTAGAAGTATCACTTAGGAGTTGTACCTTGTAGCTTTAGGGTGGTGTTCACGATAGTCAAGAAAAATCTCTCCTCACATCCAAGAACATTTTCTCCTCCCTGGTTCTAAAGTTGAAAGACTGGCAGAGACTCCAGGACTGCGCTTCCCAGGTGAAATACAGAGCAGGCCACTTAGGTAATGTCAGGTTGTCCAGAAGATGCGTTCAAGAATTAAACAGAAACAGGTGGAAATAACTTTAATAATATATTCTATTTAGTTCACTATATTTAAAATGTCATTCAGACAAAGAATCAGTATAATGAAAACTGTTCATGAGATTTGTGTATTGGCCCCATATCTTCGAAACACTGTGTATTTTATTCTTATACACTGGCCACAGGTCATAGGCTCAGTAGCCGCAATGGGCTGGTGGCTCCCTGCCGAACGACGCTGGTCTGGATTTAGAGACCTGCCCTGGCCCCTTTTCGGCATTATGTGGATGCAGCCATGCTGTCACCAGCTGCTCCACTTACTGGGGTTCTGGGGTATAGGTTGACAGCTCCTGTCATATCCACTTGGGATCTTTAGGAGGCAGGAATGGGATGCTGGCCCAGGCAGGTGTTTTGCCAACTGTGTCCTGGCATGCAGGTGGACCATAGAGGGGTTCAAAGCCTGTCCCAAGTCAGCATCACAGTGGCAGTGGGGAAGACAGCTCACGTCCGTGAGTTCTGGTGTGTTTATTATCACCACAGTCTTACTGCTTTAGAAGTATTGTAGAAATCACAGATGAACAGAACTGCAAGGAGCTGCTAGAAACTGTCCTTTCACCCTCTCCTCAGCAGGGTGTGTGGTAGGCTTGCTGTGGGAATGTGGGAGAGACAGACAATCTAGATTTTTGTTTTGTGGTGCTGGGAATTGAACCCAGGGCCATGTACGTATGTGCTAGGCAAGTGTTCTACCCTTGTGCTATTCTTTCAGCCCAACTTTGTTTTTCAAAGGTTAATATGCTCTTCATATAATATATAAATAT
>NW_022900944.1:35049792-35072053 GCF_012274545.1 Fukomys damarensis
TGCTTGTTCACCCAAGAAGGGACTTCTTCCTAAAGGTAGGTGGCTTAAGTCCCACTGATGTCCCAGTTCTTAGTAAAACAGAATCCCTGGCTTCTAGCAGAATGAGCAACTGAATCGTGTCCTAGGGAGTGTGCTTCCTTCCGAGTGACGTTAAGCGCTGGTGTCTCCTCACTATTGATCTTCACATCCCTTAGTCAATGCGTGTGATAAGAACAATTTTCCTTGGCCACTGCATTTCCCAGGGCATCCAGCCAGCCTCTGTCTGCCCAAGGATCTTGTTTGGGAGGCTGGTGGGATTTGTAATCCCGGTAAACTGCGAAGTGGGTGTAGATTGGGGTTTTTAGGGAGAGGAGGAATCTAATTCCTTTAGCAGGCTGGCTCCCTGGGCTGGGAGAAAAAAAAAAAAACAAAAAAACCTGTGAAAGTGTAAGGTGGAAGCCCCCTCCCTCTGCCGGGGCGGCCTGGCAGCTGTCTGACCCTGGGTGAAAAGTTCAAATCTGCATTTAAAAGGAGGGCCACAACCCACCCCTCCCCCCAGTCAAGTTGAAACTGTTCACGTTGTAGAGGATCCTATCAGGCCCTGCTCCCGGGCTTCAAACAGCTGTAGTTCACTTGGGCCGAGACCCGCTGGTGCTGTGAGGCGTTGGGAAGGAAGGAGAGGGCGTAGGAGCTCTTCTAATAAGGAGTTCTTGAATAACAATAGTTGTTGAGGACTAACTCCTGGAAGTGCCTGGAAGGGCGGGGGTGGATTTCTTCCCCTGTCAGATGCTGGGCTGAATTTAACTCCTTTCTTTACTGTTCTTGGAGAGACTCTCTGAGGTCCTTAGGGTTGTGCAGAGGTGCTGTCATGGCTAGGAGGACCCTGGGTAGGGTGGCGTCTGGTGGCACTCAGGTTGGAGGGCTTGCTCCTCTGTCCGGGGCTTGTGCAGAATGCACGCGTGGCTGGATCCCCTGAGCAGGCCCACCGGGCCTCTCCTCGGTGCCCTCCTGCTGGCCCCAGCGAGGACTATAGTTTTCTGTGGCTCCAGTGGATAAGAATGAAGATGGGCCCTACACGTCCCAGGAAGTCCTGAGTGAGGGGAGAAGCTGGCATGGGTAGAGGATGAGAGCTCAGCTTGTGTGTCGCCTGCTGGAAAGTGACTGTCCCCCCCCCCCCTTTGCTCTCCTGCAGCACCTCTTCCCTGAAGGGGCCAGTCACAGTCCTCCCCCAGCCCTGCCCGGAACTGCTCAGTGCAGCCCCTGATTTGTTTACTTGAGCATTAGGTGAATGTAAACAGTTCAACCTCTCCGATTTTACATCCCTAAAGGGTCTGAGTGTGAATACAAATGGGTATTAGGCCCCTGCGGTTTCAATGACTTTCCTCCACCCCCTCCTGGTGCTAACTAGCAGGTCTTTAACCGCCAGAGGAGGAAGAGAAAGACCTTTGCAAGCTTCAGGATTCCCAAGGCCTCCTTTCTCCTTTCTGTTCTTAACTTTTTTTTTTTTTGTCTAACTTTAGACAGTGGTGTTAGGAGACTCCCTGTGTAGGATTCACGGTTTTAGGGGTGCAGAAGAAGACCGCTTCTGACCAGGGGGAGTCAGCTATCCTGATGTCTTGTTTGGGGAGGAGTTTTCTAGGTCCCGGTGTCTTGGTGTTGCTCCCCTGGGAAGCTGACTGTTGTGTTAGTGGAATCCTCTAGTGCTGATCAGGTGGCAGGAGTACACCTTTGTTTCCTTCTTTCTGAACGTCTTCACTTTGAAAGGGTGATCAGGAGCTTAGTCTTGGCGCCCTCAGGAGTTTAGTCCCTGGAACAAAGTGTGGTCACCAGGAGAGGGCTTCAGATTGGCCAGTTTTTAACACGTTGCCTTGCTTTATCCCCCACTAGAGTGGGGCACATTTTTTTTCTTGAGGGGATCTTAGGAATTAACTCATGAAGTTTTGAGAGCCACGCCAGGCCCCCTTCACCACAAACTTTTAGAATGTGCATTCTGCTGGCGTGCGGGTCATCTCTGAAAATTCAGTGCCTTCACTCCCCATGCCAGCCCTCCCTTTGGACTCCACACGCCTATCCTCAGTTCCTGAAAGGGCCGCCCTCTCTTCTATCCGAGGGCCACTGTGACCTGCAGAGGAAGGAGCAGCTTGTCTCCCGCCCTGAACTGTTGAGCTCTGGTTCTTGCATTCAAGGCCCGGCAGTCTGTTCCCTGTGGTGGCTCTGAGTCCAGTCACGCCATCACGGGCATTTTAATTAGCAGTGCCTTAGTCATTAGTGAGTTATTGTTTTTGTCTGGAAACACTTAAGTACTGTTTACTCGATGTCTCAATGAAATGCAAAACAGCAATTAAGCAGAAATTTGTTGTGTGAGGCAGGGACCAAAATGGATCCTCAAAAGCCTGCTTGTGGGTCTTCCTTACCAAGGAAAATCGCTTTCCCCTTTGGCCTCCCGATAACTGGAATGCTCCAAATCCTCAGTTTCTTCTCTGACCTGCCCCCTAGAGTTATCAGATAGAAATACTTGGGAACTTTGCAGCTTCCTGTGTCCTTTCATTGACATGGACATTTAGGTTTGGTGAAATGTTAATGTCTCCTTTTTCCCGATTTTTTTGTTGTTGTTGTTGTTAGTGACTTGGAATATTTCAAAACTCCTCGCAATGAAGATTAATTATTTGTGAAAACTCTTGCATAGCCTTGTGTGATGATCTATAAGACTTGCATGTTTTCTTCATGCATTCTTGAGACCTGTGCCATTATTAGTCTGATGGACCCTTTGTGACCTCTTGAGAGTGTTGGGATGATGGGATAATATCCCTTTTACTTAAAAAAAAAATCTTTTTTATTGACTCGCAAAGAAGAAGTTGGAGATGAAGAGTTCTGGCAGCAGTAGAATGGAGAGCGAGTAGAAAAAATAAATAAAGGGGAGTATTCATGTGACCCTCGTGCGACTCAGATAAGTGTCACTGAACCCAGTGGAAGGAATTGCTGGTAAAAAGAACGAAACTAGCAGCTCCCTCCAAGCAGCTTCTGCTTTGCTAGCCCCTCTCCCCGCTGCAAACTTTATGGGAAATGGAATCATGCAGGAAAGCCGAGGAGCCTCCGAAGGGCGCAAGGTAACTCTGACACTTGCTCTTGGCCTCCCGTGCGTGCAGGAGACACACTGGCCTAAAACTCTGGGCATCAGCTTCATCTTTGGGGCCCTAGTTTCTCACTGCTGTGGCTCTTGCCTTGCACTTCCTGTTTCTTCCCTTTTCCCCCTTCGTTCCCTTCAAACAATATCTTCTGACTTCCAGATTTCTGATAAATTGATAAGAGGCATTGCGTGAGTCAATAGAGCTGTAGACACTTTGCCAATATAACCCCGGCTCTATTGATCTGCCAGTAAATTAAAGTCTTACTTAGAGGCTGCCAATATTTCTAATCTCCTGCCTCACCAATTACATCCTCCCAGCTACCTGCAAGGAGGACTTGAGCCTTTGAACCTTTGTGTTGCTATTGGGAGGGGGATGCTTGCCTTCCATGGGGCAGGGGCTGCTTGCCTTGCCTATGTGGTAGGAGAAAGGGGAATGTGGAGGAAAACGAGCCAGCTTACATCCTTGTGTGTGATCTGTTTTTATGCTACAAGGTTCATTAGGCAAAATTGCTGGAAAACAAATTCCATCATGGTGGTCACATACATTTCATACCGAGTCTGGAGGCCGCTCTTGCCGTTGGATGGGTTCCAGCTTTGGAGGTGGAGAAAGCTGACAGTAGCTAGTATGGGGGGGTGCATATCTTGGGCATATTTTATGGTTCTTTCACTTTCTTAAAAACTGGACAGCCTTTCTTTTGCACTGGGAAACAATTGGGGGTTTGGATTAAAAGCCAGGTTACTAGTGTTTATCTCTCATGAAACTAAACTATGCCCAAGAATTTGTGGAAAAGAAGAAATGTGCCAAGAATCAGGATGCAGTGGAAGTTGATGTGTGTGCATTTTTGTTTGTTTGTTTGTTTTGGTTGTGTTTTATACTCTGATGAGGGAGACAGTTGATTTCCATATCCCCTGTAACTTTTGCTGGTGTTCTACTCTATGGCAGTCCTCTCTCTCTCTCTGTCTGGCCTCTCTCTCTCACTTTTTTTGAACCAGAGTAATAACAACTGTCACAGGTCCACACAGAACAGTGGAGCTTGCAGAGTTCCCTGCCGGGATTCCCACTTCAGCGATGGTGGTGTGAGCAAGTTGTTCCTCCGATAAGCCCTTTTCAAGTCCTGTTTATGTGGTTGGCTTTGGGAAAATATCTCCAGATAAATGATCTGTTCTCTCTAATACTTCAGAGCATAAAAATCAATGGGAGGGATAATTCTTCTCTTGTCCAACACACACACTTCTCAGGTGTTTCTACCTCTGGGGTCACTCAAAAAGTATTTTCTTTAATGAAAAACGCAGTCCTGGAGTCCTGTCACTTCTCCAGCATTCCAAGGATGCAAAGCTTGAGGATGTGCCCATGTCCCCTTTAGAAGACAGTAGCTTGGACCCTGTGTCCAAGAGGAAAATCCTGCTCTTTTTCTCACTCTTCTTCCTCTGCTTACTTCTCAAGTGGGAGAAGTGCAGAATGAGTTCAGGTCAGGTTATGTGGGGAGCTTGCCGGTGGGGTACATCACCGGCAGAGTTCCGGAGTGTGTGGAGCCCTCAGGAGGTGTGAGGTGCTGAAGGACCTCCCCTTCTGCTGGCTGAGGTGGAGAAGGAAGCCTGCCTGGGGTTGCAGAGGTCTTTCCCCTGCTAGCCTGAAGACTGACTGCCTCTTCTGCACGTGCTTCTTTGGCTCCCTTGGGCTGTGAGAGAAGATGTCAGACTAGGAGAAACCCCAGGAGGTTGGAATTGACTTTCTCCTTTGTTTGTATTGCATTGTATTGGAGGAGGTGTTTAAATCTTGTTCACACCTGTCAGGGCTGAAGCCTGGCTTTGAGAGCAGTTTGTAACAAGACTTCTGTTGTTGCCGCAGAAAAGGTTTCTAGCTTGCAACAGAGGAACTTTATTGTAGCAACTTGTTAAGGTTCAATTAGGCAAATTCTGGGTGCCCGGGGCAGTGGAAGGGCCTGAGCTGGCTTTTCTTGGGGGGCCTACTGCCCCTATTCCCGGGGATGGGGAGGGGACAGAAAAGCCTTGTCCTCTGGCTCCCGGGCTCAACACCTCAGGTACTGCCTGAGTCTGATAGGTGATAAGGATGAAGGGAGGTTGGTAGGGTTGGTAAGGATGAAGGGAGCGGCTGGCTGGCTGCTCTGCAACACAATCACCGTCTGTTGGCACTGTGTCTGCTCCGCACCCCTGGGTGTGGCAGATGCTGTGCCCAAGGCCTGCTGTACCTCTGGGTTGTTGGGAAACCTGTGTGTGGCAGCCTCAGCATCACGTTGCCCCAGCTGGTGGGACCCTGTTATCTTCAGGAAGCTGAGCCTCACTGGCTGGCCACACCTGGGTATGTTCTCTGGCATTCTTCCTGGCATTTTTCTTGAATGACTGTCCAGCACTTGGATGGGCAGCATTTTCCACCTCCTTCTGGACTGAGGTCTTGAGACCATGTGAAGGCAAAAACAGGACAGTCATTGCTCTAAATAGTTGGGACTTGTTGGTGCTTACATATTCCCCATATGGATATGGTTGTCTGATAGTTGTCTTTTTATGGTAGGGGGTAAAAGAGGGGAGGATGCTTAGGACTGGAGCTCTGCTTTGAGAGAAAGAGAGGGAGAGAGAGGCACAGACAGACAGACAGGCTAACTGGAGAGTTTCAGAGAGACTGTGTTCCATCCTCTGTCCTCCCTTGGCCGGCTGTCACCCTGGCTGCCCAGAAGAAACTCGGAGGTGGGTGTTCGCTCCCATCTCTAGGAGGCCTGAGAGCTGGCAAGGACTGGCTATAAAATATTGCCCTGGTGGCAGCCTTGCTCCACAGTGTTGAGCGATGAGGAGGGTGAGGCACCCGGCAGTGTATTAAACACTAGTTGAGCACAGGAGGGGCAGTATATCACAGGAGAGAGATAAGCAAAGTTCTCTGATAGTGGATCAATAAAGGTTAGTGACATCATATCTCAAAGTGAGGGAACCTGCTTTCTGCACAGCCATTTATCAGATCCCAGCCGGGGAAGGGCATTAACCCCTTTCTGGCTAGACTTCATCTTACTGCACATAGACCCAAATTCTTTGTTGGTGGGAGGAGAGAAGGGAAGGAGGAAAGGTGTTGCTCTGCTCTTCCCTACACTGCATTTAAGGAATCGACATACGCTGGATTTGGAGATGCCTTCTGCAGTTAGTGTATTAAACCAGCAGCAGTTGGGGCGTGCATCGTGTGTTTATGGAAAGTTTTTTTACTTTGAAATTTGTGCAGAAATTCCCATTAAAAAGGCAGTCTTTTGAAGTCTTAACACTATGCCTGTGTGTTATGGGCATGCAGCTGTATTGACTGTCTACTACCTTGGGCCGAGTTTTATGTTTGGTGTTTGAGGATCAAGCAATTTTGATCAGGCTCGAAAGTCAAAATTAGGTAGACCTGAGAGTGATCATGATTGACCGTTTTTGGCTTTGTGGCGTTCTGGATATTTGGAAGTTTCCCATTGGTGTGGCATTGGCAAACTACAACCCGTAGACCAAATTTGGCCCAACCCTTGTTTTCGTGTAGCCTATGAATTAAGAGTGATTTTTATATTTTTTAATGGTAGGGGAAAATAAAAAACAATATTTCATAGTGAAAATTCATATTTGCATCCATAAATATTTACCGGCAAACAGCCTTACTTGGCTACTTGTGTTTTGTCTCTGGCTGATTTCACACTGCAGTGTGCAGAGTAGAGCAGTTGCAGTGAGAAGACACAGCCCACAAAGCCTCAAACAGGGACCTCTGTCTTAACAGAAAGAGCTGACCCCATAATCTGATGTAATCTCCAGCCCACTACTAACTGGGTGAGTGACCTTGGGCAAGTCACATACCTTCTCCTCCACCCCAGTTTTTATTGGCCTCTGTAATATAGTCTCTTCCCCTGCCTGCTGCAGAGGTGATATGGATGAGAAACGGTTTTGAAAATTAGCTTGCATTTGCAGAGTGCCCAGTTTAGCTTAGTAGACTCTGCTCTGCAAACCCAGGTGAGACTGCTGCGCCATGGGGATGTTCCTTTGGAGTCCTGCACAGGTTGTGTAACTATTTTGAGTTGAGTGAAGTTTGAGTTTCTTTGTGAAAACTTGAAGGCATGCGTGCATCTTCCTGGAGCGGACATCTTTCACTTTGCAGGCGGACATCAATTTTCCTCTGTGACTGCTGAGATTTTTATCCTTAAAGAGTTGAATCACTTCTTTCCTTCCCACCAGTGATTTATAGATGGGGAGAGGAGGCCTTTTCCTGTAGGTCTCTGACTGTTTATCTTTTTGGTTGGGCTCTGACAAGCTGCTGGCTGGGATGTTCCCTTTGGCCGGGGCGTTTGGAGGCCAGATGCCAGTTGCACAGCTGGGGGTGACTGGGGGAGGGGCGAGGCCAGAGATTCCAGCCCAAAGCTAATGGGCTGATGTCCAAGTAGAAAGTGTATTTTCATTGAGGAAGTGTAGGTATTAGAGAAGCCTGGATTACTGTGTGATTGTGCTGTCAATACTGCTGTATTGAGTCCGTGAGAGCCTGCACAATACGGGGAAACACTTAACTCACTACTGCTGCTTATTGAGAAGCCAATAGCAATTTACTTGCTGACACTTGACATCAAATCCATTCCCAGAGGTAGAGCTCCTGCAAACCACCATGGTGCTTCCTCCCCTGCATGGGCCCCTTTTCTACCTTGGGGGTCCGCCTGGGTGTGCCATCTGGGCTGGTGGCTGCCCTGGGTCAGGGAGGATGGCGGGTGGAGTGGCCATAGGAAGGATGTTTCCATTTAAGGTTCATGGCTGACAAGACGTTGTCTTCTCCTAATCGCTCTCCATCTTGTCTTCTTTCAACATATGCTAAATGACCCTCTCTCGGCTCCTCCTCGGGGTATGTGTTTCCTGCATATGGGAACTTTCTCCTCCTCTCTCCATAAAAAGTTGTTTCCTTAAAGTGAATACATGAGGAAATCATACGTGGGAGACACTGAGGAGTGTCTTGTCTCCAGGAGATGGGAGGATGCGGTGAGAGCCTCCCATGGCACCTCATTCAAGACACACAGTCTCCCTGTGCCCACCTCTGGGTGACGTGTGACTCCAGAGCCCTCTGTTCCTTCTGTAACTACTCACGCGGAGTCTGTCTGCAAAGCATCTGGCTGCTTGATGCACAGTGTTTCTGGATGACCAACGGCTTTAGATGCCTTTGGATCCTGGGTTCTTCTCTCAGTAATTAGCTCGCAAATCATGACCTGTGTCTGAGAGGTGGAACCCAGTTAACACATAGTAGTGGTCTGGGAATGGCCAGTCCAAGGCTACCATTGGCTGCTCTAGCCCCAGTGAATGCTGGTGCAGTTCTTCCTCTTCGTCCATGCCTTGGGACGCAGTCTTAGTTCTTTTAGTGTGCCTTCCATGGGCTGCCTTGTAGCCACCGCTTGGAGATTAGGTGAAGGAGGAATTAGACAAGTTGTCGAAGTTGGGTGACATCAAACCCTAGCCCTGTGGGGAGTGACTTTGCCCGTGGCGTTTAACAAGTCTTTGTGGACACCACCACCGTCAGTGTAACAGAGCCTCCTTCCGATCTGGAAGTGTCTCTTCAGCTGGGAGATGGCCAGCCTTCCCTCCCCCATCTTTCCCTGCTCATCTCCTCTTATTTCCTGTGCCAAAAGACCTTGCTTAGTTCCTCCCCATCAAGAAAAGCCAAGCTGTGTTGGAGTGAGATTAGGCAGTTCTGTGGATTTTACCTTTTCACTAGAGACCTCAGTTGGGGCCTGGAGTGTAGAGCAGACCTGTTTATTTAGCACCATGCTGGTGACAGGTGCTTTGGGGCTATACCATGTTTAGTGACGATATGTTCACGCTTTGCTCACAGGATATCTTTCTTTGAGGAAATGTGAGCACTCAAAGGAAGGCGTTCTTCCCAGTTTACGAAAGGGGCAACAAAAGCTGGTCCACCCCCCGCCCATTCTCCGAGTCTTGTCCAGACCCAGATGCCTCACTCCTTTGCTTTTTGTCAAGGTGTAATGTAGATGGGCCCACGTTACCTTTGACTGACATCGAGATGTGTGTGGTCATAGATAAGCATCTTTCTCTTGGTTACTCATGGCTCAAGGATTGGTGGGGGTAGTGGCAAGATGACCCAATATCTGGTGGGTCATGGACCAAAGTTCAGATCCCATCAGGCTTCGGAATGCACACTGTAACCCTTTCTTAGGTCTGCTGCTGCTGCTGCTGCTGCTTTTTTGTTTTAATAAATGAAAGGACCAGCTTGAAAGATGGAGTTTAAGGGTCCTTCTAGGTCCTGGGTCTATGAGCTGCACAGCTGCTGTCCTCCTGCCCAGCATGGAAGGGAACCCAGGACGCTGTGGGCCCTCCTGTTTGGGACAGCAAGAGTTACTCACATTTAGAGTAGTGATGCTGCCTGATTCCTTGGGGGAGGTTGGTTATCATCTGGGCTATTCCAGGTTGGTAGTCTTGGTAGATTGGGTAGTGAGAGATCCTGGTGTTCAGGCTACTTACTGACCAATATAAAGATGTAGAAACCTTGGCTTTGTTTAGGATGGGCTTCAAGCTTAGGATCATGTAGGTGCAAGCTCATGCACCTTCCAGATTTTAGTATGGGACTTGTATTTATTTTGGTTTTAAAGAGACTCTGCAAAGCCTCTACCTGTTACTTTGGCACTGTGGTTTATAGGACAGAATTTGGGGTGTTACCTGATATGCTTATCTTATCTCTAGAGTGTCTGAGGTTCGGCTTCTTTTTTTAAACTCCTCATCCTCACAGGACTGCTCCAGGCCCCTTGTGTCTGAATTATTACAACATGTTCCAAATGGGTTTCTCCTCCCATGCCTCTTTCTACCTCCAGGCAGATTTCGTACCAGAGATTGTGAAGTGTATGGTCTACACAAAAAACCGAGACTGTAGATATGTTTTGATCAGCATCTTATATATCTTAAAGATTGATTGAGCCTCTTTCTTTTTTTTTTTCTTTTTTCTTTTTTTGTGTGTATGTTTTTGAGACAGGGTCTCACTATGTAGTTGAGACTGACCTGGAACTCACTATGTATCCCAGGCTGGTCTTGAACTCACAGTGATCCTCCTGCCTCAGCCTCCCGAGTGCGCGGATTATAGGCGTGCGCCACCACGCCTGGCTTGAGCCCCTTTCTTAAAAAAAAAAATATCTAGGGACTTTGCCATTGAGTCTTGATGGCAAAGGCTGGCTAGAACAGGACAGTGTGATGGCCTGTCTTGGAGGGACATGTACTTGTTGGGCCATCACTCCTCTCTTACTACCATTCCAGTGCTTACCTTCCCACTTCCTCTTACCTGGCCAGTGTGGCTTCTGGATGTTACCTTCCTGGCTGTGTAGGCACATGCCACCTGTGCTTGCCATGTGTGCGCTGTGGTTGAACTGAAACTCTTTAGGCAGCTCTCAGTGGGGTGATTCTGCCTCTCATTACCCAGGAAAAGATGGCAGCCTGGAGACCTGTGAGTGTCACAAGTAGGGGAGGAACGTGCTACTGACTTCCAGTGGGTAGGAGCCAGCCCTGCGCTCCCCCGTGCCATGCAAGGGTGGACCCGTCAGCCACTCATTGAAATATCGTCCAGTCTAGAGCTGGAGTGTAGCTCAGAGGCAGAATGTGTGCTTGGCTTGTGCAAGACCTTGGGTTTTATCCCCAGCACCATACACACACACACACACACACACACACACGCACACACGTACAACTTCTTTCTAAGAAATAGGCTCTGGATTTGATCCCCAGCCCTTCTTTAAAAAAAAAATCCAGCTTAAATGTCAGCTGTGCTGCCGTTTTCCCTGTTAGGGCTGCTTTACACCTTGATCTTTTGTTGCCGGTCTCACAGGCTTATCCCCCACGCCTCGCAGATGCTCCTGGTGTCAGTGTCTCTACCAGGCCTCCCTTTGGCTGCTGTGTCCTGCTCCTAAGCTTCAGTTGGACAGCCTTTCATTCACCAGGCACTGGTCTAGGTGCCAGAGGTACTGCAGTGGGAGCAAAAGGAGAAAAATCCTTGACTTCAAACTCCCTGGAATACATAGCGAGATGGAGTCTTTTAAGTGATATTCAAGGCAGTGGAGCAGGGGCAGGCTAAGGGGCACCAGGGCTTGCAGGTTAAGTAGGAAGGAGTGTGGAAAAGCTGCATGTGAGAAGGAAGGAAGGAGGGAGGAAGTGAGGTGGAGCGTTCTGGACAGAGGGAACACTCTTTCGAAAGCCCTGCAATGGAGCATATATGGTGTGACCGAAGCCAGCAAGGGCCCTGTGGCTTGAGCAGACGTGTGCAGAGGAAGTTGACAGTGGGTCGGACCTCAGCGGGCACTCTGGGTTTCCTCTCTGCTGTGAGTGGGGTGGGCTTTTGGGGCAGGGCTTTTGCTTTGGTCTGCAGGAGTGACTGACTCGGGTTCAGGCAGGCTTCTCTGGTGGCTGTGCTGAGGCAGAACTGAGCCCCCAGGAGATGATTGCAGCCAGGCAGGTGAGAAGTGTCTTGGGCCAGTCTGGTCAGGGCTGTGGTGCCGGGCAGACAAGTGGCAGACCAGTTTTCTACGGCAGCTGTAAGATAGTGTCTGTCATAAACAGAGTGGCCAGAAAAACAGCCGAGATGGTTTTAGAGGCCAAGAGTCTGAGATCAGTGTGGCAGCAAGGCATGCATCCTCCAAGGGTTCGAGGTGAGGGTCCTCCTTTGCCCCTTCTGGATCACATTGGTTGCTGCCAGTCCTTGGGAGTTGAGTCCCTCAATGTGTGCCTCCATTGTCATGGTGCCTTCTTCCTTGCTCGTGTCTCTGTGCCCTCTCCTTTACTAAAGCACCAGTTACGAATTAGGGTCCACTGTAAAGCGGTATCTCATCGTAATTTAATTATACTCCCCCAAGGACTGTGTTTCCAAAATTCATATTCCGGGGCTTCCAGCAGACATGAATTTTGGGAAGATGCTGCCGGACTCATCCTGCTTCAGGTGCCGATCTGCTGGATATATTTTGAAGGGGAACATGGCACAGGAGGGGAAGAAGAATCAAGGCTCTATAGGAGTTTTGATTGAATAACTGAGAGGGTGAGCTCTCTCTGACCTTGGCGGGGCTGGCCCTTGTCCTTGAACCTCAGACCCTGTGTCCTTGGTTGTCTTTGCTCACTGTGCTGACCCCATTTTTCTTTCCTTTTACTGAGCGACTACATATCTGCTCAGTCTCACACTACTGGGGCCTCTGAGCTACTCGCATGTGCAGCTGTTTAATTCTGACTGACAGGGAAAGGTGCCCAGTCCACCTGGGGGAAACAAGAAAGTAATCTAAGTTCATTTTTCCAAGGTTCTGAGCCTATATCTTTGCCAGCAATTGTTGTAGTTTCTCTGTAGGGTGTGCAGGGTGGGGGCATGTCACAGTTTTTAGAAGAGAATATCTCCTAAGTGTCTTAGGAGGAATCACTTAGCAGTTGGTTCAAATATGGATTTGAACCCAAACATACAGTCAGGGCACTGATGCAGAAGGGTATCAGGGCATGGGAGGGTGTGCGCTGTAGGGAGGCCTTCTGCTGTGTGATGTGTCCTTCATTTTAGCTAGATTTGAATAGGATGAGAGAAAGAAGGACTGGCATCCATGCCTGACCTTACTCTTGTACCAATAAATATTTGAATGGGAAATGCCAGGAAGATACAAGGCATTGAAGAGTTGTTCACTTGGGTTAAGCATTGGAGGACTAAGCTGATAGATTTCACTTGATTTTAGTTTCAGTAAGTTTTGCTGAATCATGGTAGATAAAGAGAGCCAAAGTCAATATGACCGGTCTGGCCAGGATTTACACAGTGGTTCGCCCCGTGGGTCCGACACTTGCCTCTGCCATGTGTTTCAGAAGCTGTCCCATAGGGTTAGGGCATTTTTGGCTCTTACATAACACTATGTGGGTTGTTTTTCTTTTAGAATTAAAATTAAAGGCCTTTTGTATTAAAGTTTGTTATAAGAAGTCAGAGCTATGTCTTCATTCTTTTGTAGCTTGATAGCCATGTTAGCCCTCTTGATGGTGTCCCTGGAAAATCCTTTGTTTGATGTGGTCCATAACTTGGTCATGATCACCAAGGGAGTGTCTTGCCAATGTAGTTTTTGTATGTGGTTGCTTATATTTACTAATTTGTGTCGGTTGTCTTGGTGCCTCTGCGGAGTAATGGGTGTAGGACGCTGTTGGTGCATCTCATAGTGACAGTGGCTTTCCCACATTCCTCGTGTTTCTTTTTCTTTCTCTTACATGCTCAGCTCTCAAACCAAGAATGTGAAAGATATATGTGAGAAGTTGCAGGGTAAAGTGGATTTTGTCTTTCAGCAACGATAAGGAATGGTGATAGTCAGTTCCCATGGAATGTCTGTCTGTACAGCTCTCTTAAAAGGTTAAAAGGCAGGCCAGGGATTTAGCTCAGTGGCGCCACGCCTGCCTCACAAGCGCAAAGTCCTGAGTTTGATCCCCAATACTGGAGGGAAGAAAAAGGTTAAAAGGCTTAGTACAGGAACCACGCAGAGCTAGGATGGACACATACACTCACACACACACACACACACACACACACACACACACACACACACACACTTTTAAGGATTTATGCCCTGCCAGGAATGTCAGACAGTTCTCTTAGTTTTCTTACCAGTGGGCCAAACAAATAAACTGTCTCATTTGTGGGCAGATAGAAGAAGAAGAGCTCTTGAAAAGACTGTACAGTATGTATGTTTGGGCAGAAAGTGAGCCCTGAGGGCCTGGTATGGGACGAGTAGAAGGAGACCTGAGAAATAGCTCAGGAACTAGCTTAAGCTTTGGATCAAGGAGTGCTTCCTGCACGGAACGATGACGCAGGGACTCCAGGTCATGCCCTCAGAGTGGGAAGGCCTCTGAAAGGAAGTTTCATTCGAAGAGTACTGAAAGGTGTGAAGTACGGTTGCTCAGTAGGCAAGGCAGGTTTGTGGGGAACTCAGTGCTTTCTCCGCACGGCGGAATGTGGGGGGTCTAGGTGGTCTCTCCAGTGGGCACCTTGTTTTCCTTAGCAGTGTGAGGAAGGGTGTGTTTGTGCAGACCAGCTGGGAGGTTGGGAAACTTCAGATTCCACACGTGCACACACACATGCTAATGTCTTGGAAGATTTGGAATTCCCTGTGGGGCTTAATGCTGTGTCTCAGGGCCGTTTTCCTGAGCCTGTGAAGCGGGAGTGAAGCAGAGCTCTCTGGTTCTTGGCACCTATTGTAGTGCTAGGCCGCTTCCTGCCGTGAATTGGCCACTCCATCCTCGCCTCCTAGGGACAGCTTTGTGGAGTCACAAGTGGCTTTCATCTCAACTCTTTGACTTGAGGCAAAAAAAGATGCCAGGTGTTTTGCTGTTTTGTTCTGGCCTTGAGGACCCTTGGAAGGCTGCCGCTAAGGAAATGGGAGGATGAGAGCGGGGTAGAACAGAGCACTCGTCTTCATCTTCGGTCTTTAGGGGAAAGAGTGAGTTCAGCCTCCTAAGGAGGAAGAAAATGTAACAAGACACAATCAAACATTCATTTAATGCAGAAGCTCCCCACGGAAATCTTAGTGAAGGAAAATTGTAGCTATATGTTGTCTAGAGTTAATGGTACTAGGGATTGAACCTAGAGCCTTTGCGCTAAGCCACATCCCTGGCTTTTTTTGTTTTATTTTTATACTTTGAGATTGGGTCTGGTTAGGTTGCTCAGGCTGGGCTCAAACTTGCAGTCTTCCTGCCTCAGCCTCCCGGAGTGCTGGGATTATAGGCATGCACTACCACGCCTAGTTTAGAGTTATATAAGATTAAAACCACGAGAACATAGCTCTCTCCCCCTGAACCTCCCAAAAAGGAAAACCAAACTCAAAAGTTTTCAGCTAAGATGAGGGAGATTGTTCTTAGGAAAGAGGAGAGTCAGAGTGGGACTGGAGGAGGAGCTGCAGGACTAGTGATGGTGCCAGGGAGGGTGGATGGAGAGTTCACCAGGGCTTGGACTCTGTGCAGGCAGCAGGGCCCTCGATTCATCCTTATAGCCCAGAGGACAGATGCTGGCACAGGGTGGACACTTGGATGTTTGCACGATGGAAGATTCCCAGGATAGGCTCTGACTGCAGGTGCTAAGCTAGACAAGGTCTTTGTAGGGGGCAGTGTCATCTAATTTACCGGAGTAGGAGGAGTTAGCTTCTAGTGGGGCTGAGGATCTAAAAGGCACAGTCAGCGGGTAAGAGAAGGCATTACTTAACTGCAAAGTCAGTCAAGGCCTTATTGGGGAGCCCGGGGCAGCGCAGTAGAGAACTATGTTGGCAAGGCTTTGATGGCTTGGCTGGGGACTCCATCGGGATGGGGGGCGGGGAAAAAGTTGGAGCTCTTTCATATACTTCTGTCAAGTGTTCCTCCTTCTTTGGCCAATGGTGGATATTTTCTGGGATGTCTTCCCACACCCCCACCTTCTTGCATCAAAACAAGAAACAAGAGACCCCCTTCCTGCCCCTTTAATCCAAGTATATAAGGAAACCCAAACCATGGCTTAGGACCCCATGCTAATTGCTGGCCCAGCCTTTAGTATCTCTGAGCCTTTTTTAAAAAGGTATATTTAAGAGTAAGGGTGGTCATCCAAATCTCTAAGATCACGGGGTCTCAGTACATTTACACTATAATGGGGAGATTCTGCCGAGAATCACCCTTCTCTCACACTACTCACAGGGCGTGATTCCACACCTGTATGGGGCACGGGGAACATTCCTGGTTCATGCAGAGGTTAGAGTGGCTGTCAGTGGTCATTTGCTAGAGGAGGAGGAAATTACTGGAGTCAGCTCTGGTGCAAGGGTTTTAAACGAAGGCTATAAATTAGTCATATGGTAGGATCTAAGGAAAATGAGATTCTATTTTTTGGACTGGTTTATTTGAGGGGGGCATTAGAAGAAGCCGGCAGTTAAGAGAAACTGGTTACATAGCATAAAGACTTTGAATTGGGTCAAACTAGAAGCCAAGCTGGCTAGTATTAGCCTTCTCTTGGACTTTGAAAATCCAGTCACATCTTTCACAAGTATGAGACTGACTGAGAACACTTTGTGGAAGGTGCGTGTGTGTGCGTGTGTGTGTGTGTTTAGTAGTTCATTTTGCCTAAAGTAGTGCCTTGTACAGGTGCACTAAAATGGAATGTTTAAGTCCTATTGTGTAATTGTAGTTACCCCAACCCTAAGAACCATAATGTAATGCTTCATGTTAATCGTTGACATAATAGTTTTTGTTCATTGTTAACATAAAGACTGAGATAGTGTCAACAAGTGGTAAGATTGTGCCAATGAAAGAGTATAAGAGTGAGAGACAGCTGGGTAGACGGACATAGGAATGAGATCCTGGTGAGATCCTCCTTTGCATGATAAGTGAGAATAGTCTATTAATAAGTGGCTCTTCAGCAAGACATTTTCCTTCTAATCTTTGCATGGGCCGTTCTTCAAGGACTGTGCCTTGATTTGATCATCAGTGGCCTGTATCTGTGTGGTGTATAAAAGCCAGTCCTGGAAAGCTGGCTCCTCCTGAGGTGTTGGGCAATTGGGGCCGGCTGGCAGCCAGCTTCTGATGTGGTTGGCTGCCTGGCTCACACCTCTCAGGTGCTGGGGAGATGGTGAGATCCAGTGGCCCCAGGCTACCACCTTCTAGAGTTGCCTCCTCTCTTTGTCTTCAGGAGCCCAATGGCGTGGGCCCTGGCTTTCCAGTTCTTCAAGCTGGCTACCTGGCATCATATCATGACCCACCTGTGGGCCTGCTGTCTGCCCGTTTGATAAAAGCAACTATGGATCCGGGGATTCTTCCTGGTAGATTTCTTCTTTTAGATGAAATGAAAATGGAGTGCACATATATTCTTTGTTTAGCTACCATATTTTTTATTATTTCCTTGGTTTGTTTTGGATATTTGTGACTCTCAAATGCAGTAGACTAGTGGCAGTTTTTTCTGTCTGATACTAAGGTGCTCCACCGAACGTTTGTCTTGACTCTTGCTTATGGTATCCAGGGCCTTGGGGCCTAGTTTTTGGTGATGGGAAAAGAAAAGATTCTGGCTCTTAGGGTCTAGAGTGGAAGGTTGTATGGACCCTGAATGATCCTAAAAATACAGGCACATCCTGTGTCTGTGTGTTCATTAGCACAACCCCCCACTTTCTGGAAGAACACTATTGGTTATCTATTGATACTGTAGCAAATTACCACAAACTTGTCTTAAATCAACACAGATTCATTGTCATACAGCTAAAGTCCAGAAGTGCAAAATCAATTTCACTGGGCTAATGTCAGAGTGTTGGTAGAGCTGGGTCCTTCTGGGTGAATCTGTGTCCTGGTCTTTTCTAGATTCTGGAGGCTGCCCTCCACATTCCTTGGCCCATGACCCTTTCCTCACATCACTCTGCTTCTCTTTGTCATTGTATCTCCTCCTGTCTCTCTCTACCTTGTCCTTTGTCCTTGTTTTAAGGACTCCTGTGATTACATCAGGCCCACCTGGATAATCCAGGATACTCTCGTCTCAAGAGTCTTGACTTGATCCCACCTGCAAAGTCTCTTTGGCCATGCGAGATAGTGCATTCCTGGATTCAGGTGTTGGGATGTGGGCACGTTGGAGGACTGCTGTTCAGCCCCTACCCCCACCCCAGAGGGGTCCTATGGAGGACACAGTGCAGCTGGCAGGGAAGGCAACCCCTGGATGCATCTCGAGTGGGGGGCTTGGATGGGTGAAGCTAGACCCAGTGTTGTCCTGAACACCTGTTCACCTCTACTTATGCCAGCAGCCAGCGCTTTCTTGGAAACAGGGGAGGAGGGTTTGGGTTGACGATCTTTGAGAGCCTCTTCCCTCCAAAAATAATGGTGGCCATTGTTTTGTTAAATTGTACTTTGGTGTAGCCCTAAGCACCTGAGAGAAAAACAGAAGAGAGTGATTGTAAAGGATTCCCATGTTGAGTCTCCCCAGAGGAGTGAGCAGAGGTTCAGTGGACAATGATATGGGGTTAGAGGTTACTTGAAGGGCACAGGCAGGCAGCCTATGATATGGGCGGGATGGGGCAGCCTCCCTCCCCTCCTTGGACAGCCTGTTGACCTGAGCGCCATCTCTCTCTGTGTGTGTGTGTGTGTGTGTGTGTGTGTGTGTGTGTGTGTGCGTGCGTGCGCGCGACAGATTCTGAAATGGTGCCTGGGTGATGGGTCTAGTTTCTGGACTATAGTTGTTTGGTAGCCTCTGAGCAGGCAAGGAGTCCTGAGGGAAGTGGGTTTATAGGATGAAGATGTGTTTCTAGAACCATCGTGGATGCGTTTTCTGCTAGCGATTCTGCATGGCAATTCATTCCTTGGCCAGCCTCTTGGTGGTATGAATTTGAACTCAATGGAATTGCCATTTTTGGATTAAATTAGAGTTATGAAATTAAATGACATTATAGGGGAATGCGTTAAATTCTGGTTAAGGATCATATTTTTTAGATGTGGGAGATTGAGCCCTAGGCTGCGTGCATGCTCATACCATACACTCTACCGTGCAGCTGCGCCCCCAGCCCTCACATAAGGTATGATTTTGGATCAAGTATAGGTAGTATTGGGTGTCTGTGTTCTGTCATCGTTCAGAATTTGTGATAGCAATTATTTCTGTCAGATTTTTCTTTTTTATACCCAGTGGCCAAGATTAAGAACTAAGTGATTTCAGTCAGGTTCAAGGGAGGACTTCAGGGATTAAGGCCAGATGGTGTCATAGAAGGTGGCCGCCATTGGACATCAGCTATGGTGCAGAGGTTAAGCTCAGATGGTAAGGCAGACATGTGATAGACCTGAATGGGAGGGAGTCTGAGGCTCTTACCTGCTGTGAGGTGTACCTATTCATGCTTTAGTGTTGGAGAGCTGACGCCAAATGCCCAGTCAGCAGTGCCCTCAAAGCATTGTTGAGAATGCTGCTTCTTTCAGTGCCTCTGATGTTAAGAATCTCTGATACATGATTACAATGTTTAGTGCAAATGTCCTTTGTGGTCCATGAACTAACAGCATGGTTAAAGAGGCTTCCTGCTTGGTCCTAGAGAGAAGCAGTCAGCTTCTTAGTTCTTGATAGAAACTCACTTGGTACTCCAAGATTTGTGCAAAACAAATAATATCAAGAAAAGCGTGTCCCATCAAACTGAGTTCAGGAAAAGCATCATTTATTTATGCATATATTTATGATCCTAGCATTTGTAGGGGGGGCAGGTGTTTAAGTCTTTAGAATCTACCTCAGGACATGTTCAGTATTAGCCAGAGAGTGGAAATTAATTTGAAGGGCTCCTTATTTTGAGTAGAGTTGGCACGCCTAACTGCCACGAGGTGGAAGGCATGGTTTCTGAAGACCCATACTGCATACTGGGCCCACTGGAGACTTCTGGCTGCCAGCTCAGTCCTTCTATGAGATGTCTGGAGTCAGCTCCCTGGAGAGGAGGAGGCCGAGATGAGGCCACCTGGGCCCACAGGTCAGCAGGGGAGGTTCTGCCCTGGGGCTGTGTGCCCAGTGTTCTGATAATGCAGCTCTTTTGCCTGAATGGATCTGAAATGAGGATTGTACTATCAACCACTATGGGACAAAACGGGACCAGTACAGCTGGTCTGCTCTCCCATCTGCACTTTTACTCTTCCCCTTTTCTAGGGCTCAGCCAAAAGGGCCGTTGGTCTTCTGTCATTCGTCTTTTCTATGCTTAGAAGATGGAGGACATGAACGGGGGACTGTGCAGAGTCCTGAATTTCCTTTGGCACATGGGTGACAGAGGTAGGGCAGCTTCCTTCCCCAGTGCAGGGTATGTTTTGCCAGGCTCTGTGTTTACCTGTTGGTGGATTGTCCACAGCCCAGAAGGTCACTGTGCCCTATGGTTTCTGAGCTGTCAAAGACCATGCACCTTGGAGGGGTCCAAGGGCTTCTTTGGCATGTGTGAGACTGCATAGGCATGGTCTTCTGTAAATGGAAGCCCCAGGTGTAGAGTGCCTTTAAGAATTTTTTAGGGTCCAGTGAAGTACACAAGGAAGCTCCTGACTTCTGCTGCTGCCTGTCTCCTCCAGCCGGATGTGAGGGTGGAGATTTTGGTAGCTAGCAATGAGCTAATGCCCTTGTATTTTGAAATGTTCTGAATCCCTCAGCTTTGGGACTACTACCTTATCTTTGCATTAAATATTATAGATTTTAAGCAAGACATGATTATATTTTCTATTTTTCCCATTTTTAGGGTAGTGTGCTCATTTTTTTCATCCATATGGAATGAATTTTTTTGAATAGATGAAGCATTAAATAACCACATCGCACTAATAATACTCCCAAGAGGACATAACTTGGTAGTGTTTGCAGTTATGTACAGGGTAATCTGTTGTGTGTGCAGGCGTGTGGATTTCTGTTTACTGGCATCCTTCATTATAGGGTAACATAATATACAGAATTTCCCAGTTGCAGAAATTAGAAAGTAGGAAACAGATTTCTTCAGCATAAATTGAAAAACTGATTTATGGAGTTCATTTTTTTATTTCCTTTTTTTTTTTTAAACTTGGCATCATAGTTTGTGGGAAGGGAGTTGATGTGGCATAGCACTTATAATCGTAACTTAATTCAATTAATTTGTGATTGAAATTCATTTTAAGTACTAATGGAGAAGTCTGCAGCAACCAAAATGCACAGTATAGCATTCATAAAATGAGAAAGGCTTAATGAGAAGGTGGAGGAAGCCGAAAATTATTATATCCTCTCAGCTCTGTGTTCACAAATTTCAGGTTTCAAAATGGCAGCCTGGTGGAAACCTGTTTAAACCTTTTTTTTTTTTGGTAAAATTCATTTTCTTAATTCTTCTGAGCATGGAGGTTACAAAGAGTTTCTTTCTTTCTGTCTGTCTGTCTGTTTTCTTGAGCCACAGAAGTAATCATTTTGGGGTCAAGTCTTGCTCAATGAATATTTTCTTTTTTTTTTTTTTTTTTTTTTTTTTACAGGGATTGAACTTGGGTCCTTGTGCTTGCAAGGCAGGCCACCGAACCACTGAGCTAAATCCCCAGCCCTTGATCTTTAAATTTCATCAATGAAAGTATGGACATTTTATTAAGTTATATTCTGTATTTCATCTATCTTGGATGTTTTATTTCAATGGCTTTGCTCTTTAAATTACTGTTTTTTTTTGTTTGTTTGTTTTTTTTGGTACCGGGGATTGAACTCTGGTCCTTGTGCTTGCAAGGCAGGCCACTGAACCACTGAGCTAAGTCCCCGGCCCTTAAATTACTGTTTTAAAGAGGCAGTACAAGTCTATGATAAAATTTTCAGAAGGTAAAGAGAGATCTCCTTTTTATTTTCTTGCTGTGCTGCTGATTTCTCCATTTCTCACATTCCCAGAATCCACTTTGTCATGTAACCAGTATAAAGGACATCACTGTATAGCATTAAATAAGTACTTTTTTCACAATATAAACATTAAGTGTGTTTTCTACTTATTATTTTTTCTTTACCAAAGTTTTTTTCATCTTCATTCAGAGGTGATTTTCTTTTCCATGAAATACTTAGTGTTAAATATGTTAATGAAATCCAGTTACTTGACAATTTAAAAAAAATTCTCCAGAATAAAGAGTGGGTCAAAGAGGAAATGAAATTACTATTTCAGAATCATTAGGCAATATTGAAAACTCTGTATCTCTAAATGTATGGGTTATTGCCAAAGTTATATTTAGGGGCACATTCATAGCTTGAAATCCTTTTATTATTAAATAAGAGAAAATGAAGATAAATGGATTAAGTGTTCAGCTCAAAGTTAGAATAAAACAAGCCTAGAGACATCTGGAGTAAAGAATTGTAAGATACAATTGATATTAAGGAATTAGAAAAACAGAAGTGTTGAGTGGATAAATCTAAGAGCTATTTATTTGAGAAAAAAATCAGGAAAATAGACTAAAGCACTATTATGTCTAATTAAGAAAAAGAGAAAAACTGCATATCCAAAACTAAAAATGAGTTGATGGGATGGAAAAAGACAAATTGCAAGTTACATTTGAAATAATTATTTTGTAATATAAAACACAGTAACCTAAAATATAACAACTTTGAAAACCTCAGTGACGTGTCTATTTTAAGGAAATGATTCAGATGTCTGAAACTTTAAACTGGGAACTAGGGAAGAAGCTAGACATTAAAAAAAAAAAAAAAAAAAAAAAAAAAAAAAAAAAAAAAAAAAAAAATCTAAAAAAAGGCCCCAA
>NW_022900944.1:35072116-35094043 GCF_012274545.1 Fukomys damarensis
GGGGAAAAAAAAAAAAAAAAAAAAAAAAAAAAAAAAGAAAAGAAAAGAGAAAAAAACAACTTCTAAAAAGGGCCCAGGATGCAATAAGTTTAGTGGGTAAGTTCTTTTAAAGTTGGGGGAACAAAATAATTGCCTGCTAAATAAACTTTTCCAGAGTTTAGGAAAAGGGCCAAAGCATCCCAGTTGATTTTACAATGCTAGCACAGCTCTGGGAACCAACACCATTACAAAGATTATATAAAAAGAAGGTTAAAGATTGAGCTCTGGCGTGACCCAGGATGCAATAAGTTTAGTGGGTAAGTTCTTTTAAAGTTGGGGGAACAAAATAATTGCCTGCTAAATAAACTTTTCCAGAGTTTAGGAAAAGGGCCAAAGCATCCCAGTTGATTTTACAATGCTAGCACAGCTCTGGGAACCAACACCATTACAAAGATTATATAAAAAGAAGGTTAAAGATTGAGCTCTGGCGTGAGTATAAAAAATGGCAGATAAAGTCACAGATTGAGTTTAACAGTACTGAATAGCAGCCACTCACAGACTTTGCACCAGATACATGAGGACTTAATATCAGAGTATCCTCTCTTGAAATAATCGTGTAAGTAGTGAAAAGAAGTAAAATATTGTAATTATTAAGGCATTTGGTATTTACTTATTTTTAGTTTGATTAGACTTTTTAAAACTCAAGCTATGACTGGGTGTGGTGGCACAAGCTTGTAATCCCAGCAGTTTGGGAAGCTGAGGCAGGAAGATTACAAGCTTGAACCCAACCTGGAGACAGTACTTAGCAACTTAGTGAGACCTTATCTCAAAAAGGCAGGGGGGCTCTGGGGATGTAGCTCAGTATTAAGGTCCTGGCTTCAATTTCCAATATTGGGGAAAAAAGATAATCAAGCTACAGAAAGTATATGTATTTAATGAAACCAGCAGCCAGTAGCTTTAGACTTAACTGCTGAGCCACGAGAGATGGTGTTATGGAACTGGGAAATGGGCGGACTCGGTTCTTTTTTCCTGCCTTATTGAGTTGGCTAGAATATATAGACCAAAGTCAAACAATAATGGTTAAAAAGAAAGGAGGGCTGTGGATGTAGCTCAGGTATAGCACGTTCGCTTAGCATGTGAGAGGCCCAGGGTTCAATCTGCAGTACTACAAAGAAGAAAAGAGAAGAAAAAAGGAAAGTTATTTGCTTGCTTGTTTGTTACTGTCTTTCTAAAATACGCAACATATATTTCAATTTATAAGGAATTGAGTTACAAAATAAATAAACTGGGTGGGGGAAAATTAGAAAATACAGAGACCACTGAATGGGATAGAATCAAACAGAAACACGCTAGATAAAGGCACATTTCAAATAAATGAGAGATTGACAACTAACGGTTTTCAGTACTTCAAGGGCCACACATTCTAAACACTTTTATATGAACTTATGTAACCCTCATGAAAACTGTGTAAAGTAGACACTTCTGATAGTTTATGGACAAGGAAACTGAAGTTCAGAGAGTTTAGGTAACTGGCCTGGTTGCCTAGACTTGAACACAGCTCTAGTTGACACCAGTGGTCTACATCACTGCTTTATTGCCTCTAGTACAGTATTGCACTGCCTTGCAGATGATGTAATTACACAATGCACGGCATAAGACAGTTTTAGATAACCAGTTGGCAGAAAAATAGAGTCATTCTTCACAGCGTACATTACCTTAAATTCCAGATAAGTTAGCAAGGCAAAAGTAAAATCACAAAAGAGCTGGAAGGAACTATACGTTAACATTAACTTGAATACAAGACATGGAGGAGTTGTAGGCCTAACAGTTCTAATGAAAACAATCATAACCGAAAACAGTGATTTACTCTACTTAACAATTCGGCGCATAATAGCAAAATTTCAAGGCCTATGAAAAACTGGGTAAGATGTTTATAGCCCGTGTAATTGACGGTTTGTCCCAAGTATTCTTAATATATAAAGAGCTCTTAGAACCAATGATCAATAAAGATAGAAAATAGGCCAAGAGCATGAATAGGCAGCTATTTATTATGTTTCTCTTCCTTGCTCTTGCTAGAATGTGCTTCACCAGGGCAGGAGTCATTGTGTGCATCTTCACTCATTTATCCTTAATATCTGGAGCAGGATTGGTGACTCAACTCCATTTGTAATAAGGAAATCGTTAGAGTTATGCAAAAGAAGTTTACACATTCATATTTTCATTACAGGCATGTGTAATAGTGAAAAATGGAAACAATCTACAAATCTCACAAGGGATTGATTTAAACTGTGGTGCATCCATGTGGCAGATTCTTATGTGTCTATTTAAAACTCCCGCCTCCCGCTTATAAATGGAGTGAAACAGTGATGTAAATTAAATGAAAGGAGGCTGTGTGTACTATAGGACTTAAGATTAATTTTAAAAGTATGCATAAAGGAGAGGCTAAAGAATACAGTACATATAAAAGCGTTTGCTGAGTGTTTATTTCCAGGTGGTAGAAATTCGAGCTACTTTTAATGTTTTGTTTTCTGAATTCTGAATAGTGAATATCTACGACTTTTATAATAAGAAAAAAATATATTTGAAAATTGGCAGGAATGCGGAATCACTTGAATAGCACTGGTCTGTGGTTGTGTCTGGAAACCTTTTGGAGGTTGTTCAGTCTTGTGAATTAGAACTTCATTTACAAAAGAGAAAAAAAAACTGAAACAGCAAGAATGCTTCACAAAATGTCCTTAGGCTACTTAGCCTTAATTATTTATGGTATGTGTTTGTAAAAGCAGTAGAAGTCTTAGTGATGAGCAAGCTTGTGCAATCCTCCTGGAGACTCCAGAGCACCTTTGCGTGATGTAGATCTCTGGGTGGAAATGTTTCATTGTTCCCTTTATGTGTTGTAGAATTTTAAAGTAAACCTAAGTTTCAGCTGGATAGAGGATAATGCTGTTTTGTAAATGAGGACTCCCACACACACCAATTCTTCTAAGTTCACCATATGCATGAATTTAGGGGACAGTTATAGGAGAAGCTACCAAGTTGTAAAGGACAGCAGGATGGAGCAGCCTTAATCTAGGTGTCACAGAATGTTAACCTTGAAGGGAAGATGAGGGTAAGTGATAGGATTTTCCTGGCCAGCAATGAGTGAGGTGTACAGCATGTTTGAGCTAAAGCTTCCCAGATTCTTAAAGAGTCATGTACCACAGTGGCTGGGGTTCAGGTTTCATCTCTTCTCCTTTTATGACTGCAATCTCCATTTATTTGTAGAAGGAGTAGGTTAGACTACATGGTTTCTTTCCTCTTCTTTGAGCCCTGACATTCTAAAGGGATCTGATGTTGTTTTATTTTGAAGTATGCAATGTAGGTGTCTTTGGGTCATCCATGAGAACAGAAAAACCAAGTAAATTTTGTTAATTCACAGCTCGGTGGGCTAAAAACTGCGCAGGGAAAACAGCTATTAACGATCAGTCTAGTCCAAATGAGAACCTCAGGGCTGCCATTTATTGGCCTAAATTTTATATTTTCATTTGTAAAATGGAGGAATGTATTAATTAGCTCCTAACAAATTAGTCCTAAACTTCAGTGCTTGGACATCTATTTTTTAATTTCTGTAGCTCAGGAATCAGGCTATAACTTGGCTGTGTCCACTCTGTTAAGCTTTCCAATGAGGATGTAATCAAAGTGTTGTTTGGGTCTGTGGTCTCACCTGAGGGCTTGACTGGGGAAGGACCTGATTCCAAGCTCATCCTGTGGGTGCTGGCAGGATGCCGTCCCTCCTGGGCTCTCCCATGGAGGGCCCCTGGTCCTTGCTCATTGGGGCTGGCTTTAGTTCTCTGCTGTGTGTCCCTCTCCACAAAGTGCTCCTGACATGGCATTTGGCTGTGTTAGGGAGAAAGTACAGAAGACAGAAACCACAGCCTCTGCAAGCTCATCTCAGAAGTGGCATCCTGTCACTTCTGCCCTATTCTGTTTGTATCATACAGTTGGTTAGAAATGAGTCACTGTGTACATACAGCTCATGCCTGACAAGAGAGGACTACCCAAGGGTGTGGAAGCCAGGAGGGGGCTCAGGGAGCTGCCATGGAAGCTGCTGACCAGGGTTTGTAAGCAGTGAATGAGGCAATGGTTTGAGCTGTCAGGAATGTCTTAGATGATCGGGGTTGGCCCCTACTCCCATTCCTGTCCCCAGTTTAAAAGATGCCTTCCCTGGAGGAATTTGTGGGTTTTGGAGAAGACTCCAGGAATGGCCCAGAATGTGGAAAAGGGTCTCGTCATAAGATCTGATACCCATTCAGTGCCCTTTTCCAGCTCGGCTTTGAAGCATCTGCTGGCTGGACTATGAGAACCATGACTCCTCACCCTGTGTCTACTGGGTGTGGCACGTCTAGCATAATTTGAGAGGGAAATGGGTGTTTGGCTGCTGAAAATGTCCAGTGTGTGTTTCTGCGGGTTAGGCAGCTATTCATGGAAACACCCAGGAGCTCTGAGAGCCATGGGTCTGATCAGAACAGCTTCCTGCAGTTGCCCCTTCTTGTGTCTGAATGCCGCCACTTAGGAAGGCCAAGGAAAAGGCCTGCCTGGCATGTCCTCTGGTTAAGGGATACTCCAGTGGGTTGAGCTGGGTGCCAGACGTTGCCACAACCCTAGGAAATGAGTAAGAAGAAAAAAAATGAAAGCAGAGTCCTCCCCCTAGAACAAGCTGGGCTTTGTGCAGAGCAGGCTCCAAATATGAAAAGACCATTGTTCCCAGATGGCTTTTTAATTAATGCTCACCACTCACACCCATCAGCTCGCCAAGAAGAGCCGCCTCCTTCCTTCCTTTCTTGGTGCTCTTCTTCCCTCACTTCCCTCCCTGGTGCTTTGGGACCAAAGGGTCAGGGGACCCTCGAAGGTAGGAGGTGATGATGACAATGTTGACAGATGGTGGTGCCCGGTCTTTGTTCCTGTCCAGGATATGTAGTTGGGTGAGCTCTCACCTGTTGGAGAGCAACCCTTTGCATTTCTAGGTTTGGGAGCCAGCCCTGTCCCCTGTGGGGCTCTGGGAACTAAGCCCGGCTTCAGCCCATTCCAGTTCTTTCTTCCAGAAGTCTGCGCACACCTTCTCTTGCCTGCAGCCAGAACAGAGAGCCAGAAATGCTCCATTTTCTGTATGTTTCCACTTTCCTATGGTTGCCTTGCTCTTGAAGCTGACTCTGGAATCGAGGAGCTTTTAGCTTGCCAGTGTTGCTTTCTAGATAAATTCCTCCACTCTGCTCCTCTGGATGGGGCCAGTCCAGATCCTGGGAAGAGAAAGTGGAGCACATGAGTTCAGTGTAGAGGAAATGACCAGATTCTGTAGTCGTCACTACTGTGTATCAGCTGGTTCTTTGGGGTTCCCGTCCTGCCTGATGCTGGAGGTTGTTCCCCATCTGCCTCATGTGCTGTAGATCAGTATGGGGTCCTGTCCCACTGAAGACAGATGGGCCAAGCCACTTCTGCCCAGACCTGCAGAGAGCCTACAGGCATTTCTTGATAATAGTTGCTGTAAGCATTGCCTCAGAACTTTCTTTGGTTTTTCCTCTGTGGAGTCTGCATTTTAAGCCCTTAGGCACAACCTTAGCAGGTTATTCATGTAGTTCATAATTTTGTGTGCATAGCACCCACCATGTGTGTCTAGGACAGAATGGTCCAGCAAGATCTTGAGCTAGATCACAAGGAGAATGTCTCTCTATGGTCAGCCACGTGCTAACATGAAGATGGTTATGTGGCCAGTGTGGAGTTCACTCCATGTTGTTGTAAAACGACAGTGAATTTTCAAGTTATGGGATTATGAGCGTTTGAAACCAAGAAACCCCAGAGGTCTAGTTTAATGGTGAAAAAACCTTGTTGAGGAGCTCTGAGCAACAGATAAATTGTATGTGATTCCTTGAAACTCTGTTAACTCCAGGCCCATCCAGCCTAACTTCTCGACATCTCACACAAGTATAATTGTAAATGCTGTGGGAAAGAATCCTGAGTAGGAGTGCATTCTGCAGAGTCTGTGAGTGAGAAAACAAGCATGAATGATGGCAGCGAGACCAGATCAGAGTGACAGTCCAGGTCTTCAGTAGGCAGAAGAGGCCAGGGCTTTCAGTCACTACGTTATGGGAGCTACCAACCCCGTGTGCCCACCAAACACTTGAGGTGTGGCCAATCTGCGTTGACTTTTTTTATGCTGTGAGTATAAAATACAGCCAGACTTGTTTGGCTAAGTCTGAAAATGAGTGGAATAAAATCTGGATTGATTACATTTGAAATAATGTGTTAGACATGTTGAATTAAATACTATTGATTTCAATAGTATCCTTTTCTCCTTTTAAAATGTGCTTACTAGGAAATTTAAAATTATATATATTTATATTGTATTATTTATTTACTTGAGATGGTCTCATTATGTAGTCTAGGCTTTGAACTTGCTGTGTTGCCCAGGCTGGCCTCAAACTCGTAATCCTCTTGCCGCGGCCTCCTAGGTGCTGGGATCACAGTCGTGTACCACCACACCCAGCTGGTGTCTCGCTTTGGATGAAGGATAGTTCAATGTGGGAATTCCAAAGAGACTCGGGTTGTGGTTGTTTAGTGCACCTCGTTGGTAGGCAAGCTTTGCTACAGTGGGGAGTGCTGTGAATGATTCCATAAGAGACCACTATGTTTGCTTTCTGGATTAACCTACCTTAGCCATTTGTGTCCCCTCCAGCTGTCATCAGACTGTGAGGTGATGAGACAGACACTGTGGACAGGAGCATGAACTGCCCCACACTTGTGAGGCCTGAGTGCTATGGGTTGAGTGGCTGTGGGGGTCAAATCCTGGGAAGTGCTAAAGGGCTTGCTCAAGAGCTGGAGCAGCCCTCCAGGGTAAAGGATGCTGTTACTCAACTTGTGAGACTTTTAAAGGGAGATAGCCATTGCGCAAACAGATCTCTGGACCCTTTGAATCCTATCATGCAGGTTCCGCAGGCTCACAGCAATTCCTTGGTGGCATTAGGGTCACCACAATATGGTGCTTAGCATGCAGAAGTCTCTGAATTCTAGCCTGAGCATCAAAAACGAAAAACCTTATCAGAATAAGACTGCTATGGTATGTGACACAGAGAAGTAACACTGGCAGACATCAGTGGGGGTGGAGGAATGGTTTCACATGAAGCCTGTTTGTGGAGGTCGAGAGAGACAGAGAGAAGTACCTTCATATAAGGCAGAGTAAGTTTGTGGTTTTCTTTTTCAGAGGTGACTTGGGAGGGTTAACTTTTGAGCAAAACTCCATGCTTCTCTTTTAAGAGTGTCAAGATCTTGGGTGCACTGCAGGAGGTTGGCCTCTTTGGCTGCATTGAGCCCCCGGTCTTGCTCTTGGCTTTTTACTGTGAAGGGGTTGAGAGTTCACCATTCTGGTTGTCAGTAGCAATATCTAGAGGGCCAGCAAAACGAGATGGACCTTCAGCTTCTTTGTAGTTTGCCTTTGTGGTGATCCTGTGTCCAGAGGACTGGTCAGACCAGTTCATATCTGGTTGATTATTCTCGATAAGGTCAACTTCACTCTGCAGCCAGAAAGTGTCTCTTGTATCTGGCAGCTTAGGTTTACCAGGTGAAACTGCTATAGTGACAGTGGTGAGCCCTTCCTGGGGAATGCATGGGAGAAGTTGGAGCGGTTGCTGCAGAGAGGAGAGCCTCAGCCCCTCCTCTTCCCACTCCGTGGGCTCACAGCCCCTTGTGAATCTTACCTTGCTGTGAGGTTGGAGGTTCTGCTTGTTCAGCAGAGTTGATGGATTGATTGCTCTTAGTGTGTTGGTACTTGAGAACGTCTGGGTAGCTGCATAGGTTGTCGATTCCAACCCTTCATGGAGAAACTGCTTGGACTCTGAACACGCTGGTTTACAGATCATGAAAGCTCATGCCCTTAACGAAATCATACCTAGCTGCACTAATAATTTTCCACACGAATAACTACTTCTATTTAAGGGTCTGGAAAAAGTAGAAGAAATTACAAATAAATATTCCTAATGAAGAGGAAAGCCAGAACAGGATAGTGCCCCTGGAGTGGAACACTGAGAAATCCTGGAGCCTAAGGGCCTGGGCAGCTGGAATGATAGCAGTGTTTGTGTTTTCAGCTCGTACTGTTCTCATGGTGTTCATTTGATTCTCTTAAGAGCCTTCGAGGTCATTTGGTCAGACCCAGACTTTCCCTGTATCTTAGTGAAAAGCTGAGGCCCCATGAAGTTTGTGACTTGCCCGAGCTGTTGCACCTACAAAGTGGCAGGACTCCTCGTGGGGTTGTAGGCTGATTCCTGTGTTCTTGCTGCACACCATGCTGCGCCCTTGGCTCATAGTCTCCACAGTAGCTTGGAGAGTTCTTGGGGGCTGGCCCTGGAGAGAAGAATAGGTCAGCTGTAACGGGGAAGTGGGAAGAGGAGGGGAAAGGAAATAAGGGAAAAGAAAAAAATGAAAAAATGGAAACAAAGTCTTTGTAAATAGGGAAGTGTGAAGGGGCTGAAGGGAGGGCAGGGGTATGGGGAAAAAACGAGAACCAAGATATATCATGTAAAGGTACAAGATCTCAATGACAAATATAACTGTATTGTTTGCTTTCAATGTACCAATAAACTTAATGGAAAAAAAAAAGGAATATGACAGCTGTTAACTGTGGATGTGATTGGAAAGACAAAAAAGGTGTCCATCAGAGAAGTTTGTGTCAGCGGTTTAATTTCCTTTATTTCAGGACTGGAAGTTATTTAAATTACTTTATAGGCTTCCTGTTTCCTTACAAGAGCTCATTAAATTCAGGCTGAACTGCTGTGTTGCCATAATGGAGTGCCTGGACCTGCAGTTCCCTTTCTATCCTCCAGGGAACCCAGCTCAGAGAAGGCTGTGCTGAGAAGGGAGGAGTTTATACAGCTCTTTCACGGGGACCTTGTAACAAATGAATGATTGTGACTTCGCACGGATGGTCTTCCTCGACGATCAGGTATCACCAGTACGCTGAGCTCCATAGGCGGTTTCCCGGAACTCATTCATTTCATGAGCATGTTCAGAAGTGGCAGGCACATCTCATCTGGCTTTAGGAACAGAAACTCTGGCTACCTTTTTGATGATTGGAGTGCAGCCTTGTACTAAATGGATCCTTAAAAAAAAAAAAAAAAGACACATGGATGAGGAAGGCTGAAGATCCCCTGGTGATCAGGAAAACGTGCTGTGAGACTAGATGAGGTAGCCCTCTGTTTTACTCGATGGAAAGGCTTTTAGTTGGGTTCCAGGATTGTGCTACAGTTTTCGAGCCCTGCCCAATGGCAGATGTTGAAGAGATGTGTTTTTGACTAGATAATTTACCTTTAAACCTGCCAAGAAAAACATTTTTTTTTTTAGATGACAAGGAACTCCCACCCCCACCCCCACCCCTGTGCAACTTTAATTATTCCATCAGGGGGAAACCTGCCCCAGAGCTCGGGACTGAGTTGGCTGCAGAGTGCTAATTAGAACTAATAGGTCCAACAAACAGGTGTTCAGAGGGCACAGGGATGGTGTCAACACTGCGAAGCCGTGGCTGGCTCCCTGCAGATGTGCAGCCAGCTGCTAACCTGCCATCCACCTGGGGAAACATAGAGAAAGTGGCTGCCACATCCAGGCCTTCATCGACTCGATGACTTTTATTCCATGATCTGAGGTTCTGTTAATGCCCTGTGTGTCCCAATGGTGCTCAGTACATGCTCAGTTTTTCCTGATCCAGAAAATTCTGGGGGGACCCAGGAATAACTACACCTGGGGCTTAGGGTGGGGGCCATGCCTCCCGAATAGGCAGACAAGAATCTAAAGATGGAAGTAATACAGCGACTTAAATATAACCCAAGTCAGACTTACCTGTCTGAGTGCCGAGTCTTAAATATTCATTTACAGTGTTAAAGTCTGTAATTTCTTCATAAAGAATTCTAAAATAATAAAGATGACCTGGTAGGCAAAATTCCCTTGTATTTTCTAAAAGCTTTTGATAAGGTCCCTCATAAAAGATTAAGAGAGAACAAAACCACAGTATGGCGCAAAGTCCTTGTTGTGGATTAAAAAATGATTAAGTGATAGGGAACAGAAGAAGACTGGAGGAGACCCACTGCTTGTAGTGGGGAGAGGTTAATCGAGGGGCATCTGAGGACTCAGGCGTGGGGGCTGGAGTTATTAAGTATATTAATTGTTTGGAGAAGGAAATGGAGGGTGAGTTAGTGCAATTGACTGCTGCCACCATGGATCCTGTAACTGGATTCAACCCAGAGAGGCTGTGAATGCTTTGGGAGACCAGGCGGTGCGGCGGTGGAGAAAAGGAGTGTGAAGTCTGTGGAGTCATTCAGATGAGGAGAAAATCCTGTTCACACTGGAGAGCTTCCGTATTCCCTGAACCTGCTGGGAGAAGAGCTTCTGGAGAGATCGTGGACAACAGCAGCACTGCCATGAATTGGCTTTTACACTAGAAAGCAGAAGGAAGGATACTGGACTGGGAGGTGGGCTTAGGAAGGATGGCCCTGCTTGCTGTTGGGTGTGTTTGTTCTGTCCTATTAAGGGTGAGGGAGATTTATTTTTAGAGTCATGGTGAGGCTGTCTGTTGTATGTGGAATGCTTGCCTCTTTCTCAGTGGGGACTTTGTGCGTTACTCCGAACCATGACACACATGTAGGTGATTTGTAGAGGTGACCTGTTGGATAAATCTGGTGGGATTACCAAATCGTAGCAGATTATACTGCCGATCCCTTAGATTTGGCCAAGCAGCATGTGTCTAACATCTTCTAACAGTGAGGCATCCTACCCTTTTGGGGGAAAAGACTGGTTTTGAGTTGAGTGAATTGGACTAGAGCTGCAGGAGCAGGTTAGCCAAACAGTGCTGCTGTCATTGGGCATCCAGCCTTCTTACATTTCTTTGTGATGCTTCTCCAAGGATACTTACTGTGTGTCTTCCATGACTGAGATGAAAGTTTCCTGTGCATAGCTGGCTACCTTGAGAGCTTGTACTTTCCTGATTGGGCTCCTTCAGCCAAGCCTTACATTTCTTTCTTCCTTAGACACTCTCCTTTATTTACCAGTTTTCTTTTGTAGCTGTCGAACTCCTTACCCAAGTCCCACTTTAATTAAAACCTGGAAAAGTGCTGGCCTCCCTCAGAAATATTGCTGAGTCCTTCCTTTTGTCTGTGAGCAGATGCCTCTGTGTGGGTTGGGGTCCCTGGCAGGGACCCCAGGGAATTTCGCAATCTTGGTCCAGCATAGTTAGAGGCTGCAATTATTACTTGGTCGCTAATTACCCCTCCTAGCATTAGATCAGTGTACAGAGGGAGCTTGGCGCCTGTCAGCAGAGGTCAGCCAGAGGTCCTTTCACTCAACAGCCCTCCTGTGATAGCTGGACAGGGAAAGGCATTAATAGGGGGAGGCTGGGGGGCCAGCTCTGCTGCAGGGTCCTTGCTGGGGGGAGGGGAGAGGCAGAAGCGCTATTGATGACTAAAGAGGTCACAGCGCTGATAACCCTTCACATGACCCTTCTCAGGAAGCCTGCAGAAAGGCAGAGAAGCTCTTGCAGTGGGAGGAAGAGCTGAGCAGGGAGCAAAACAGATGCAGAGAGGAAACCAGGACAGGACTTGGTGGTTGCCTCTGTTAGGAAGATCAGTTCTGCCCCAGACTCTTTGAAGGGAGAGAGCGCTCCCACAGTTTGAGGCGTTACTTCTGTGTATCTCTACTACCTGTATTGTTCACTTTGTGTTTCTCTTTTGGTGGCCATAAATGTTCTGATTTGTTAAAGCCCACTTTTGCATCGTGCCTAGCAGTGCTATCTGAGGAATCACAGATGTTTGCCAGTTGTATTGGATCAAATAAACATTGAATAGATAACGATTAGAATTGTAACACTTACCCACATATCACCAAGAACCATCTAGCCTGTGGCCAGTGATGTGTACATGATAGACTGGAAACTAATGATGGAAAAGTCACAGAGAACAGCAGTCTCTCTTGTCTGTGGTTTCTCTTTCCATGGTTTCAGTTATCCTAGACCAACCATGGCCTGCAAATATTAAATGGAAAATTCCAGAAATAAACGATTCATAAGTTTTTAATAACTTGGATTGTAGCATATTGTTATCATTGTTCTCTTTTACTATTAGTCATTGTTTTTAATCTCTAACTGTGTCCACTTTATAGATTGAACTTTATCATACAGTATGTATATGTGAGAGGAAACAGTGTAGGATTCAGTACCAAGGAACACCTTGCACATACGCCCTGCATGAGGGCCGGGGAGACTCCAGTCCTTGTTTCCAAGGCCAGCATTGCACTGTCTCAGGTGCCTGAGTGTAGGCAATACTCTCTGCTTTTCTGAGCCTTAGGTCAGCACAGGTCTTTGTTGTATTGTTAAGCAGATGAAATGAGGATATGTCCTTTATGTGTGTATGTTTATATGAATGTTAATAGCTAACACTTACGAAGCATCTACTGTGCTCTAAATTCTCGATGCTCTCCCTAATCCTTACATCCAGTGGGACAAACATGATCTGTATACCCATTACATTTCTGATGAACTTGAGACCCAAAGTAGGTTAATAACCCAGTGTAGAGCACTTGCCTAGCATGCTCGAAGTTCTGGATTCAATTCCCAGTGCTACCGAGATAAAATGAACTAAAACAAAAAACCTTGTACCTGTACCTTTTAAATTATTCTCTTTATTGGAATGCCAGCCAGAACATATACTCTTAATCACTAATGTGGGCTACTGTGTAGACTGTTCTGTATACTCTGTTGTGCTAATACCGTAGTGTACTGATACTATTATAGTATACTTTATGCTGTGAACTACACAAATACTGTACTAATATTATACATAATATGTACAAGATTTATTATCGACCCGCTTCAGGGTTTATTTTAGTGTCTCTCCTGTATCTGCCCATTGGGCGTGTTACTGTTTAAAGCAGGAGGAAGGAAAACTATACAGCTGCTCCTGGCTAGGTCTCTTCTCGGTCCCTAGTGTTCACGTTCCATCCTGTGTTTGGTCCTGCCGGTCAGAACAGGCTCGGATCCCTTCCTAACCCTATCTGATCAAATCAGGGCAGGATCAGTGCACGCTATTGAATGGGGCTTCTTTGGAGACAGTGGGTGATGTGTCATTTCTGCAACTTTCCTGCAGTCTGAGACACAGGCTTTTGGAGCAGTTTCAGAACTCTGAGTTCGATTTCTTTACAGGTCGGATGTGTTTCCCTGGCTCCAGAGGCTGGAATCCTCTAGAATCTGGTGTCATAGACCTCAGAGGTTGCTGAGGGCAGTGCTAGGAGGTTAGTGTGCCCCCACTTCTTCACATTGAGCAGAACTCCTTGTTCCTCCTTGTCTCTCTTTTTTTTTTGGAGAGGGTGGGGATACCAGATTGAACTCCGGCCCTTGCACTTGTGAGGCAGGCAGCAGAACCACTGAGCTAAGTCCCGGGCCCTCCGCCCTGTCTCTTGAACAGCTGAGTCCGAGCGGGGCTGAGAAGCAGCCTGTTGGATCTGTGTAAAAAAAATACACAGAAAGGAAAAGCACGTGAATCCTGAGGCAGAGAAGTGCAGCTAGGAAGGCCCAGGGACCTGGCTGCAGTGCCCTAGGAGGGGAAGATGTGGAGAGATAACCTCGGCCTCTCATTCTGAGTTCTTCTTTTCCTGAGCCAGAGAAGCCCCAGGCCGGTACATAAAACATGCTTTACAAAACCCAAGTTTTACTTAACTTCCACCCTTTGGGTGCTGACTAACACCACTTCCCCTCGTATAACTTCACATTTGTGTAATTAACATATAATTTGATACCTGGAAATTCATGTTGGGTGGGGCTGGAAAGGATTACTCAGCTTTTAGCAATTCACTCTTGAGTTAGAACTCTATGTGCTGTGCCCGGTTCTGTTCTCCTGTTACTGCTAACTTGTTTTGCCATTACCTTTGCTACTTGTTTCTTCCTTGTGTAAAAGACAAGCGACATGATCACACGGTGTGTTTTTCTTTAACATTTAAACAAATGGAGGACTGCTGATGTACACGTGTGGACTGCTTGCTTCTCTGGCATGCTTGTTCTTAGCTTTCTTCTTCCTTCAGCTGGTGGAATTTGATGGTGCTATAGTTCATTTCACTTCCTGTTTCTTCATCAGGGCAGCGCCATCAGTATTAAAAAATGCAGTAATTATCAGTGGAGAACAAAGATGAAAATTTATGACGCTTTTGCAATTTAAATTTATAGTGCGGGCTGATGGTTATAAGTTTTGTTGGAGAACTTATTTATTATGTTGACACATGTATTAATGGGGGGGTGTCATGATTCTTAATGTAAAGGATACCTGCCCATTTGAACAGCCGGGTGAATGCAGATTGGTTGCTGAGACTCACCGCTTTTGAAACCTAGTAAGGCTATCTTGGAAATGAAGCCAAATATCTACATTCTTGGACAGCAAACATTTATAGTGACATAGATAGGAAATGTAAACGTTGCTAAAGGAATAGTATGAGTCCTTGACTTGCAGTGGCAAATGTTTTCCAGCTTGCACTGCTATCAGTGATCACAGCTTCATGAAACAGTGGATTGAGAAGATCCCAAGCCCGTGCCCCAGCTATACCTGTTGTCTTGGTTTTTGGTTGCAGGGAAGGTGGAAGCTGAGAATAGCTCCTGAGCTGCCCATTTGTTCCCTGCCCTGCATTGTGCTTGTGAGCCTTTCAAGGGTTTGAGAACTTGACTTTGGAAAGCTTCTAAATTTGTTCGTAGCAGGTTGATTTATTTTGTTGAGGTCAAATTAGAGCTAATGGCCCTAATGGTTTACAATGCTCCTAAATGGTTCTTAGCACTTAGGCAGGCTCGGCTGGCCGTTGCGGGCGGGTTTCCAAGTGGGGACCGTATCATTCTTAGCATATATTTTTTGTTGAAGTTATTGTTCACAGTGCAACTAATATGTGCCTGTGAGGTTAAAAGGTAACCGCAGAATTATTCACACTTAGTATTAAACTTTCTTTTGATATCAAGTCCAGGTAGGTGTTTGTTAAAATGTATTGTGGGGTACCTGCGAGTGGGTGCCCTGTTCAGTCTAGAATTTTGTAGGTGGTGGCTCTTTGTCCTTTGCCCTTTTCTTAGGACTGTATTGTTCAGAAAATGCGGTAGCAGGGAATCCTCCACTTTCCTCCGACCACTCCTGTTTGCCAAATAGTTCCTGTAAGAGCAGGTAACCAGGTTAAATGAATCCCTCATGCATCCCTTCCGGCCATGCTGTGGTATCTGTGAGTTCATGGCAAGGTCTTTGGCAAAGGGATTACACTTTACATAAAACTGGCTCCAGTTTTCTGATTTCTGTGTGATTGGGAGTAGGTGGGGCAGAGCCAGGTGTCTACAGGAGAGTTGCTTGTCTCTACAGCCCAGGACACTAAATTGTGCCTGTGTGTACAGGGGAGCACTCTGGGCAGTGATCTCTAGGGTTGCCAGGTGTCTTAGTGAAGGGAGAGCCTGGGTAGGGTAGAGGCCTCTCTTCCCAAGCTGGGCAGACATTCTCATGAACAATTTCCCCATGCTTTGATTGGAGAAAGAAAGAAAGCGAGCGAGTGAGCTGTCTCCAGATCCTCACACTTTTCCCTACCTGTCCTCTAAATTGCAAATGTGGTTTTGAAGGCTGCATCCTGTCAGACTCTCTCTGGGCAGATCCTCTGGGCTGCTATGCGTTGAGCCAAAGCTGTTCAGTGTTAGGTGAGAAGGGGTCTTATCTTACATTTGCCCAGGGAATGGCTTCTGAGTTTTCCTGAACACCTGAATTCCTTTTCAACCTCTTTCATACTCTGAAAACACACCCAGGTACTGAGACTTCTGTACTTCATCTCAGGAATCAATACATTGTTTTCCCTTAAGCAGTTTGAAGAACATTATGCTACCTGTGCAATGCCTACGTTTCAGTTTTTCTTGACCATCACAGCACAACGTGAGTGACTGTGCTGTCCAAATCGAGGCAGATAGCTGTGCTTATGACTAAGAAGGAGTTAATTTCCACTGTTAATAAAACCAAGCTGGAGTGCTGGGCATGGTAGAATTTGAGGCATGTGCCCAGTCCAGCAGCCAAAGTCACCCTTGAGTTGTGCAGGTGGAAATGCATTCTGGAAACCATGTTTGACCCTATTCAGTTAGTTCCACGGCCACCAAGTTCTCCAGAGAAGTTTTAATTACCAACCAAGGTGGTGCGGTTTCTTAAATGTGTTATAACAAATGGATGTCAGCCCAAGGAGCCCTGAGCAGCCCCCCGCATCAATAAAACCCCATAATTATGACATGGCAGATTCTGAGGAGGAGATCTGTACACCCTAAGTGTCTGACGGCTGGATTTCCGTCTTCTTTGGTGAAGTCGGGGGCCAGGCGAGGGTGTGGGAGGACAGGCTATTCCTTAGGGTTCCCAGACAGATGCTTCACATAGGACAGGCTGAAATTGCTTGTCTTGATAGCCCCAGGTTGAAGCCCGCTATTTGGTAGTGGACAAGGGGTAGGGATGAGAGCTTGGGGAGAGGGGGAGATAGTTAAAATGAAAGTCCTTGAAATGGCAAATCTTTATTAGTTTTGTAAACAGCTTTAGGAAGCACTAGGAGCATCTTGCAGGGACCCTGCAATTATCATAATAAACAGTTTTATCATCTGCCTGGTAATCAATATTGTGGCTTATGCTGCTTTAGTATCTCAGTGGTATTGATTACCTTAACAACTGTGCTGCGGTCAGCTTCCATTAACCCCTGCTCTGCCAATGAGGACTGTGCCTCCCATGGTTGAACAGAGGACTCCTCTGGTCATGGCCCAGGCTAGTGCTGGAATTGGACAGCTGGCCAGTGAGGCGAACACGCTTTTTAATCTCAAAACGCCCAGGAGAAGGCAGGGTTTTAAGCAGTGGATCTGGAAACTAAATTAAACAGTGGATCTGGAACCTAAAGCAGTTTCTTAAAGGTGTCTTTTTTGTATGTGCAGAGACAGTGTATAAAACGATTACAGCAGTGGAGTTCCAGCTATATCTCAGGAATGTGAATATTAAGAGTGAAAATTCTATGTTGTTCCTGCCTTGGGCCTGGCCACTGTTCCTTCCAGCTCCACTTTTGCCTTCTCTGGGGACAGGTTGGCGTGCGAGGAATTCACTTGAGGCCTGCAGCTCTCACGCCCTCGTGCAGCAGGCATTCTTGGGACTTCTCACACTTGTCCCATGATCTGCTTTTACTGGTAGAGAGAAACCATTTATTTGAGGATAGCTAGTTGTAGGATTCAGGTTCCCCTGGATCAGTGAGTGTCTGAAATCAAACAGGTGATCATCAGATGACAGAATGCTGGGGATACATTGTGGGGCCACCTGAGATTTTGTCTCTCTCTGTGGAGGTCTTCCTCTGTACTCCAGCAGGGCCCAGGCCACAGCAGAAAGGAAATAGAATTGTGCTGAGGAATGAACATCTCAAGGAGTCATGATAGGCCTCTTCCTTCCCAGTGGGAAGCTAGTGGGGCTGATCCTCTCCATGGGGTTGGAGACTTCGCAGAGGGCCGTGGTTTTAACAGGTCTTCCCTCTGAATCTCCCTCCCTGATGAAGCCACCCTCTCTTCAATGGGGAGTCAAAGGGTCCTGATCATGTTCTGTATTCTGGACCCACTCACGTTTTGTCCGTTATCCTTCCTCTGCCTAGACTGCCTTGGTTCCCTGAATTGGAAAGTTTTTATTTCTGAACATCAATGATGTTCCTAAAAATGTCACTGACATCAATCATTTAGACCTAGAGGATGATCCCTGAATATCAAGTTGATTAGCAAGTCTCATTGTTTTCCATCACAATGGGATCTGTGGCCCTATGGGCTCCACCATGGTACCGGAGAGTCCACTAAAGAATCTGCGCACACCTGCAGAAGAGAAGACATTCACGATAGAAAAGACGCTGGTTTCCTTGTCTTTGTTTCACATAGTTGTGTGCACTTTACTGCTGTGCTCCAGATCACCTTTACCCTCTGGTCTTCACTTGAATTCTTCTGGGTTGAGCCTCATTTGTGAGGAGCACTTAGATGTTCTCAGCTTATTACCTTGTCTTGCAAATAAATAGTTTTTGAGCCGAGTGGGTGACTGTTTCAGGCAGCAAAGTTATCTGTGGAGCAGAAGTTTTTTGTTTGTTTGTTTGTTTGGTTGGTTGGTTTTTTTTGCATTTGGTGCTTTCCTGAATTGATTTTCTAGGCTCTAATTTACATAGAACTCTGTAACTTAATATGTCTTCCTATTAAAATTCTTGTCTGTTTGGAACAAGTCAGTATTTGATGTTACACATTGAGTATCCCTTATCCATAATACTGGAAACCAAAAGTGTCTTAGGTTTTAGATGGGGGGATTGCATAGACAAAATGAGATATCTTTGGGATGGACCCAAGTCTAAAGACAGTTCATCTTTATATGCTCCTTAGACACATACCTGAAGGTACCTTTATATGGAATTTTTATTGATTTTATTTCATGATGTGTACAGCTTTCTGGTTGGGATTTTGGATTTTCAGGATAGGAAGGCTCAACCTGTATTCATAACTCTGCCTCTCAGGTATGCTCTTTCTCAGGTCTTCGGTGCACTTTCTCTTGTTTAGATGAAAGGTGGTTTTGAAGGATGCTTGGGGTTTTCTGTGTACAGCAGGTAGATCTCTGACTATCCTTTCCATGTCTCTGAGGGCTGGTGACTCTCTTGAAGGAAGTGGTGTCTTCACAGAGAGAAGAGAGCACTGCAGTAGGAGCCTGCTACTTAACCAGCTGTGTGACCTGTGTGACTCTTGGTAGTCACTGATGTTTGAATTTGTTTTAACCTGTAAAATCTGAAGTTTGATTCTTACTCTTATTTTAAAAGGTTGTTGGAGGCCAGACGAGAAGTGAATGTAAGAGTGTTTGAACATGTATAAAGTGTCGTGTATGTTAGAGGAGAATTGTGATTGTTCCTGGAGAGGTTGGTGCTGGGTGTGTCTATGCTCTTGGTTGGGTCATGATGCTAGTGTGAAAAAGTCCTCTGTGGAGTACTTCCAGAAGCTTCCCGCACCCTTGTGCACACAATGAAGTTGGAAGGAGAAGGGCTGCTGGATGAGGGGATGTAGGGACCACTTTGTCTAGAAGTCCACTTCCCATTGGGCCATTTACCAGTAGATCAGCTCTACAAAGCCAGCCTGGCAGGAGGGAAGCAGCTCAGTTCAGCCAGTACCAGGCTGTTAAGATGACTCAGGGAGCATTCATGCTGAGACAATGAACTTCCAAACAATGGTTGGTAAACACAGCTTATTTTTTAAACTTAGTGAAAGTGTGAAAATACTTTTTAACCCATTTAATCAACAAGTGGAGGCTTCTGACTTATTTTTTCTTAATCACTCCTAGGCTCCAAGCTCTAAATCAAGCATATGTAAGCTATATAATCTTAGGCAGTGAATGTTTGTGAACAGGCTAATTTTTACTTAGTACACGTAGTGATAGTTACCCTTTTAAATGTGTTAGGTGCATTGCTTTGTGTTCTTCTAACATGGTGGTGCCAAAGTGGGGTCAGCCAATGGTGAATTTTGAAAAAGCAGTCTTCAGTGGTGACTGGGACTTGCTCAGGGCAGAAAGCTCTTTCCAAGAAAAGAGAAACCCACATTTCTTTGAAAAAAGGTTTAGCCTTCCTTGAACTTGTCAACTTGTGATGGAATAGCTTGATTCTGGCCAATGCTCTTGCCTTGGTTGTCAAACTTAATTCTTTCCACATTTCTGTTCGAGAATCGAATCAAATTCAATGGTGAGGTACATTGTTGACCTTCTGGGGAAATGCGATTTGATTCTCATCCAGTATGGTTTGGGACCAGAAATGAGGAAAGAATTAGGATCGTGAACCAAGGTTTTCAGATGTCAGTGATAGCAAAAGGTGATTTTGTTTTCTTTTTGTTTTTAAGTGCTGGGGTTTGAACCCAGGGCCTTGAGCATGTAGGCAAGGGTTCCGTTATTAAACTACACCCCTGACCCTTTTTATTTTAGGACAGGATCTCTGTGGCCCAGCCTGGCCTCAAATTCATGGTCCTTTTTCCTCAGGCTTCCAAGAAACTAGTATTACGGCCATGTACCATCATACTGTGACAGTTAACATCATCTAATCCTAAATTGTGGTTCAGATTTACCCAGTTGTCCCCAACATGGCTTTTCATACAGTTGACTGGTTAGAAATAGCATTCAAAGGAGGTCTCCATAAAGCATTTAGATGTTTGGTTCTTAGGTCTTTTTTCATCTGGAACAGTCCTTCCTGCCTGCCACCACTGAGCCCATGCATTTTAAAGGATAACGGAGAGCTTCATGTGGTGGGAGAAGGAGCACTGGTAGTGTGGCGTGAGATACCCAAGCTCCCATCCTCACTGTGCCACTGACCAGCTGTCTGACCTTCTGCAAACCACCATTACCCTCTAGGGTCATTATTCTTGTCTGTCAAAGGAAGTAGTGAGACTGGATGGCTTCACACTCAAGCATCCTCATTATTACTTCCCCAAAGAGATCACAGAGACAAGGTTGCAGGCGCCCCTTCTTCTGCTCTCACCCCATCATTTTTTTAAATCTAACATTGCAATTTTATTTATTTATTTGTTTGTTTATTTACTTTTGGTACTGAGGATTAAACTCGGATCCTTGCGCTTGCAAGGCAGGCAGTGGAACCACTGAGCTAAATCCCAGGCTCATCCCACTTTTGGCATTTGAGAAACTATTGGAGTTCAGTAATCCTGACCAACTGGCTTCTTTTTCTCTTGGACTTGTGAACAGTGTACCTAAAACAAGGTTAGTTTGTTTTTCTTCTTATCTTTTAGATACCTTAGAGCCATATTTAATGGCTTGATATATAGGTCATTACTAAATACATTTTAGCCTCCCTTTTTTTGCTCAAATTTCCTTCCACTTCTGTTTTTTCTTTCTTGTCTTGCCCTGGCCTCCATTTATGTTATGACGACATGTTACATGTCCTGGTAAGCAGTACTAATAACTATGTGCTGGATATTCTTAGTCCCCACCTAGTCTGTAAGCTCACTGAGGCCAGACCCATGTGTTAATGTGTTTTCTGCTTTGAGCCACAGACTAGGTACTCAGTTAAAAGCTTAATTGTAGTTTTCACTCCTCATATTTGCCATTTATATACTTAACATTTCCTGTTTTGATTTTGAGGGATTGTTGGGAGCAGTATTAATTTTGTAGCTATGGCTTCGTTTTCCAATTCACCTTTTATGTGGCAAGATGGCCACAAGGCTTTTGGGTGTTTTGTTTTGCTTTGTTTTTTTTTTTGTTTTTTGGTAGAATCGGTCTTTTTAAGTAGCTTCTTGCTGTTCTTTCTTTTGGTGAACGAAGCAATATTTTCTGGGCAAACAGTTGGAAGAGCTCTTAACTGATAAAACAGCAGCCATTGTACACATTCCAGAGAAGTCAACCTGTGGTTCCAGGCCTGGACACAAGGGGCACTGTTGTTGAGGTGTTGACGGCGATGAAGGTGAATGAATCAGAATTGCTTATCTGCTACCTCTGGAAAAAGCCAGACTTGATCAGATGTGTTTCATCTGTTCTTGGTGTGAGCTTTCTTGTTCACTGTCAGCCTGCCTTTGCTGTTTGTGAGAGATGGGGCCTCAGGAAGGCATTAGTACCAGCTGACTCTCTGCCTTACTTTCCTGGATGTCAGGCTCCTCATCTGTCCAGGAGAGGGGAGAACAACATGGATCCTGGAGCACTAGGTGAGGACCAGAGTTCCTGTGTGTGGGACACTTAGCACAGTCCCTGGCACACAGTAGAATGGTAGGTGCTTTCAGGCTCATGTGAGCAGCTGCGAGACATAGGACTGGTGCTTCACGGCCTCTTCTTTCTGTTTTGTTGGCATTTGGAATGAGATGTGTCTCCCTGTCTCCCTCCCTCTGTCAGTCTCCCTCCCTCTCTGTCTCTCCCCCCTCCCCCCTTCTTTTCTCCCTCC
>NW_022900944.1:35094100-35102693 GCF_012274545.1 Fukomys damarensis
CCCTCCCTCCCTTCCTCCCTTCCTCCCTTCCTCTACATCCCCAGCCCTTTTTTATTTTTTTAAATTTTGAGACAGGAAGACAGGTTCTTGCCCAGGTTGGTTTGAGCTCTCAGTTCTCCTACCTCAGCTTCCCAAGTGGCTGAGATTACAGTCATGGGCCACTGCTCCTGGATCAGAAAGGAATCCTTTAAGCCTGGGCTTTGTGGCGCTTTGGGGATTGGTTGTAAGGAATCCTATTCTGGGTCCCTGGAAAACATCTGTGTAATCCTCCCAGATAAGCTGAGGTGTCCTCATTGGTTCAAGGAGTCCTGATGATCTTCCTGTCCTACTCAAACATTTTACCAAGTCAGTGGCAGTGTGGCCTTTGTCCTTCCCTTGTCATTTTGAGGAGAGGGCCTTTGATGGCCCCAAGTGTGACCTTAGTCCTCTCTCTGGGGCATCCTGGGTGTGGCTAGGAAGTTGAGGCTCATGGCTTGCGAGTTTTCTTCTAATGGAATTTCCCATCACTTACTGCCCTGCTGATTTCTGATCAATGAAAATGAAATTGCATCACCTCCTCAGAGGCTCCACGTATGCCTGCTGCTTCCAGCTGTGTCAGTTCCGGTAAAATAATCTCATCAGGCGTGCGAGAGGGTAATAGGAAATAAAAATAAAAACCCACAATTAGCAAGAGGCCTTGCAGCTGAGTAACACTTTCCATCCCAGAGGCAGAAAGGCCTGGTAGTGAATGTGTAGGAAGAGTCCTTTAAAAAAAGAAAATTCCCGGCCTTTCTCTGTCCCTTCTTTTTTTCTCCTTCATTTCCTTTAAATACCACCTGTCCCAGTGTGTGTGGATGGTTTGGTAGTGTGCACAAGATTTTGCTCCCCTGTTTCTAGTATTAGTGCAGGTCCCGCATGTTGAGCACAAGCTGATGTGGCTGCTCGCTTTCTTCATCCTGACTCTCCTGCTGATAGACACCAAATGATACTCCACCTCCTGACCTGTTTGTAGGCACGTTTGTCTCATGGGTCGGGGACAGGGAACCTGATCGGAGTGGCAGGAGGATGAGACAACTTGGAGCTGAGCTAAGGTCGCGGAATAGACTCTGCAGAGGTGGTTCATTTTGGTTCCTAGGCTTTCTGCTTCAATTAGAAGTCCATTAAGAACCACACTCCACTCTGTGTTATTCCCTGTAACTCCCAGTACGTGTCACAAGCGTGAGGCTCTGTAAAAAGTACATCATTGGATGGTGTGAACGAAAGCGAGGCTGAACCACATCCTGGTGGAGAGCAGCGAACACGTCCACGTGGCAACCCCAGCACCTCTAGATAGGCCTTGGGGAGGCTGTCTTCTGTTTCAGGTATGGTCTGCGCTTGTGTCTGTCTGTGGAGCCTGGGAAGACATGAGGTCCTCAACTAAGGAGGAGCCAAGGCCCGCGGAACCAGAGTGGAATACAAAGGGCAAAGAAGGATATGGGAAACTTGTTGATTCACCTAAGAGGAGCTCCAGAAATGAAATCCTATCTTCTCTTGTCAGACTGACAGCTCCAAAGGCCAGAAAAAATGCTGTGTGAAGGCTGCTTCAGTGGTTCTGGCAACTTCTCGTAGGTATTTGCAGGAAAGCATGCCCTTCGTCCTAGGGGAAAAGATCTTGGGCTGTGAAGCAGTTGTCAGTCTCAGACATCAGGCATATTCCTTTGCTTGGGGATTCCCATAGAGGTTGAGAATTAGCACTTCTGGGGGGCTAATAGAAGTGAACTGAAGCCTCAAGCCTACAGTGTTCTCGCAGCAACTGTCAGCAGCCAAACCATGTGTTGGGGTAGTTGAACCACAGTTTTTAAACTTGGTGGCTATCAGATCGCTCTGATCACATCTGGTTAATAGAAGGAGAAGTTTTGATACCAGTGCGGGAAGGCTCTGGAACAGGGAGAGTGGTGCCCTAGATAAGCACATTGTAAAGTGGACCACAGCAGCCATGTGCAGTGCTGAACTGCTTCCGCCAGCACAGGTCTGGACTCCAGATGAGAGTGGGCTAGCAGGAGTCTGTATTGATGGAAGGGTGCTGTGTATGTTGTACGCACTCAATAAATATTTGTTGTGCGTATGAATGAAAATCATTAGAGCAGCGAGTGAGCTTTTGGATAAACCTCATGCACAAGAGCTAAACACTCAGACCAGTAGGGCCAAAAGCCTTGTAGTCTGCGTGTTATTGAAGCCAAAGATCGGCCCCATTAACCTTCTATGTTTGATTTCCCCCACTCTTACTGTGGTCTTATGTGGGCATTTGGAGCTACAGAAATAGTTTCTGAAATTTGTTTGTTGTTTGAACTTCTTCCAGAATTGGAACTGTTGGCTGATCATTTTGGTGGGATGAGCAGAGCTCCAGGGGTGAAAGGCTGGAAGGCGTAGCTTCAGGAAAGAAGCTGACGCTCTTCATGTGAACACATGTTTTCTTCTGTGTTTGTATGTTTGCACAAACGCATTTCTCTCTCATCTTAGACACTTAGCTCGGGCGGGGTCTTGATCTACATTGATCACATTTTATGACTTGAACTGGCAATTTCCCCTCTGGGACCAGACCTAACCAGGGTGTTCAGGAAGCCATTAAGGAAAAATATGTAACCACATTCGTTCCCAAACTCAATTGTTCGGCCTTAGCAGTGCTCGGATAAGAGACTTTCAAGCGTAATTAATCCAAGTACTATTTAATGTGGCCTTGGTGATGCTTCACGGCAGCTGATGGCCCCAAAGCATTTGGAGCAGCATGAGGAGCAAGATCACCTGTGCCATATTTGCTGGGTTTGTGAGGCTGGAATTACCTGCAGCCTCCTGGTTCTTGGTGAACAAGTGTAAACTCTTGGATCCTTTCCCTTTAAGAAGAGACAGTCCTCTGTTGTTTTGTCTAACTACCAAGGCCGTTCTTTGAAGTGTGTACACTGACAGTATAAATATAGCAATGGGCTTTGGAATTAGCAGGTGGGAAGGGGACAGGGCAGGACACAGGATTTCACTCCTCCCACCCCAGTTGGGTTTAAACTTTGGAATTTGAAAGTCTCTCAGACACACTCAGAGGACAGACACAACCTGTGTCTTGTCAGTCTGTCTTGAAGTGCTTTCCTGGTTTGTCATAGAGATGAGAATTGAAATTGGAGGTAGCTTCCCAGGCCTCTCGGATTTGAGGACTACCCCATAGCTTTGCTTCTCACATCTTCCATTGAGTAAAATGAGTCATTTAGGAGAGAATTCTGGGATGGTATGACTGTCTGCATCATGACCTTTGAACAGAAAGCAGAGGGCAGCTTGGTACACACACCCTGATGGGTTTTCGGAGGGCGCCCAGCCTTCCTGGGCCCTGGGGAAGACTTGTGCATGTGTGTGTCTCTGTTTTTGAAGTGACTGTTCCTTCCTCCGGCCCTTTCCAGTGGTTCCATCTTCCCGCTTCTGTTCCTCCTTCACTTAAAGATCCCTCTTGTGTCCCTGTGCTCGAGAAGCTGCTCACGGTGAGGAACCTGTGCCTGTGCTAGTGAGAGGCAGTGTGAGTGTGTGTGCATGAGACTGAGAGAACACATGCATGTAAGTGTGTGTGCTGCCCTATTAAAGAGTCTCGTAAGGTCAACCCTTGTTTATTTGGTCATGGTGCCAGTTCCGGAGCCTCATGCCAGAGGGAGCTGCTGGTGGTGAGCTCACCGTGCAACATTTTTCTGGCTGAGAGGAAAACACACTTCTTTTTCTAAGGGTCATTTATGAGGTGCCTGCTGAGGGAGACTTTCCTTTCATCAAGACTCCTTGTCTACCACCCCACCCCCTGGGCTTCCCCATCATCCTGGGAATGCTGGTGAGGACGTGTTTCCTCTATCCAGGAAAGTGAGTGCATTTCCCAGGTGCTGCCCCAGGACCAGAAACAAGCCGCTGTAATGTGTGTGTAATTGTATTCATGTCGATCAGATCTGCACTAAGGAAAACTGCCTGCTTCTGCCTACATTCCTGAAACTGCAAGTGCGAATGAAGCTGCTTTCAGATTCACTGTGTCTTGGGTTTGTGCAGCCTTGAATTGCAGCAGTTCCTTGTGCTGGCTATTCAGGTTCATGTGCTGCCGGTGAAGGACTACCCACTAAGTGTCCTGGATCCCCACTGGCTCCTCTTTTCTCTGACGCTCACGAGCATGGCTTTGCTAGTCCTTTCCAACAGGCAGGAACGCTCGTTCACTCGAATGTTTGTAATTCACTCCAGAACAGAACTGTGTTTAGGGATTTGCTTGACTTTCCAGATTTCTGTTTCATTGACCAGCTATTTAAGATGGCGGATACGAGGGCTGCTTCTGTACCAGGCCTGAAGTAACTGTAAATTCAGTGCCACAAACCACAAAATACTGAGATACTCAGGTGGGGCATTCAGACTTTGGATTATTGGAGCTTCGGTAAAAAAAAAATATATTTGAGATTGGCACACTTTTGCTAGTGTTGTTTAAGATGACTCCTAGAATTTTAGTCCCCTGTCCCCCACTATGTGCTCAACACTATGCTAGAAGACAGACATACAAGCTGATTTTTGCCCTCAGGCGGTTTATAGCCCAGATGCAGAGTTAAAAGACACCAAGATGAAGCAAGAGAGACTGTTTTTAGTGACAAACAGTATGCTAGACATTATGAGGAATGTAGAGAGGAGACAGATTTTTGTGAACGTGGAGCCTCAGTGGTAGTGTTTACCTAGTGGGCACGAAGCCCTGGGTTCTCTCCTGCAGTATCAGTCCGTCCCATCGGGTACATGAGTCATCTCCTTGTCTAAGGTATCCATGCTGTATGTGTTATCTACCTGTTCATCAGTAAGTAGTCTTTCCGCCTACCTAATCGGTTATCAAGGTATTGCAGTGCTTGTGTGTAACCCTTACTTTACTTAATAATAGCCCCAAAGCACAAGAATAGTAATGCTGGCAACTTGAATATGCCAGAGAAAAGCTTTAAAGTACTTCCTTTAAATAAAAAGGCCAAAGTTCTTGAGTTAAAGGAAAGGAAAAGAAAAAAAATCTGTAAGTTGATGTTGCTAAGATCTGTGGTAAGAACGAAATTTCCACCCATGAGATTGTGAAAAAGGGAAAAGAAATTCATACAAGTTTTGTTGTCACACCTCCGAGTGCAAAAGTTACAGGCACGATGTGAGAGTAAGTGCTTTGTTAAAATGGAAAAGGCATTAAATTGTAGGGTTTGGTACTATCCTCAGTTTCAGGCTACTGGGTGCAGGGGTTTTGGGATTACTCCATGAATAAGAAAGACTGCTACTCTGTGGTGATAGGTCTTAAGAGTATATAAAAACCAATCCAGAGAGTTTAAGTCTGAGGATTTTGGAAGTGGGCTCTTGGATAGGGAAGTTACCTTATAAACACGTCATTGGGAAGTCTAAATTGCTCTTTGCTTTCTGTTTTCTACAATTGAAAGTTCCTTCCAGAGAGATTAAGGCAGTGAGGGGCAGTTGCCTTTGGACACGGTGAGCCAGGCTGAGTTTTGAGTGATGGAAAGCTAGCCACTTACAGACATCTTGTGGTCTGCAGAAGAAAGTAGGGAGAGACATATTCAAGTGATAAGTCCAGAATGGAAATTTTTGTTTTGGGAGTCAACTCATAATTTCACTAATTGAAACCACAAAAGTAGTTGAAGTAGTAAAAGTAGGTGCTGCACAGAGGTAAGAGCAGAGAGCCAAGGGGAAAAAGTATGATGATACTTAAATACTATAGGCGAACTAAGAAAAGGGATTTCTGTGGGTTGCAGTGGTAGTGAATTTTATCAGGTACAGTAAGTGGGAAAGTGTATTCTGGAGAGCTGTAGGAACGGGAAGAGGGCAGGCGGTGTGGAGACCAGAGAAGTGGGAGGAGAGCTGGAAAAGTATGTTAGAGAAATGGAGAGATTTTGAGGGGTGATGGTCAGCAGTGGCTTTTGTGTGTGAGTGTGGTGCTGGGGAAGGCAGGACGTCATGCATGCTAGGTGCACGCTCTACCACTGAGCTGCGTTCCCAGCCTGGGCCAGAAGTTTTGAGTACAGGGGAGAGTGAAGATGGACCCAGAGGAGGCGAAGCCATGACAAGACTAGGAGGACACGGAGTGTCTTAGAGAGAAGACTGCAGCTTGGGCTGGGGTCTTCTAGCCCACGTGACGCAGATGCCCAGGCTGTGCCTCCCGAGCACCTGATCCCGTCCTCGGGGTGGGGCCGGACATCTATACGTATTTTCATTAAGCTCCACAGTTGGTCTCACTGCCCCAAAGAAGTGCAACAATCACTGGTGCACCCATAGAGAGGAGGAGCTCTCCAGAGGTTAGAGAGGGTGCTGTTGAGGAAGGGAGGCGGTGGGCAGAGTCTCCTGTGAGAAGGAGCTGAGATCTGAAGAAGTGCAGAGGGAGCTGCACTGTGAGTAGGGAGGACTCTGTCTGGTTCAAGATCTCACGGGAGAGTGGCCGGTGGCATGGAGTCAGGAGGGAGGGGTTGCCAGTAAAATCCCATAAAGCCCTTTGATGTGTCGCTCAGGAAAGGACAGTACCCACCATCAAAATCCCAGGTGATTCACAGAGAGCTGCCGTGGGATTCGGACTGACTAGCAGACAATGTAAGTTAAAATGAGTTGCCATTTCTTATCTGCCAAATGGACATGTAAAAAAATCTTAACAAATAAATATCCACTGTTGAAGGTACAGGAAAATTGATGCTTATGTGCTGTTGCAAATGGGAGTTGGAAGGGCTTTCTTGGAGGACAGCTTGGTCCATGCCAAAGTCGTAAATGTTCTTTGCTTTTGAGCCAGCAGTTCTGCTCCCAGAAATGCATCCCGAGGAAGCAGAGACGATGTGGTGTGTAAGAGCTAGGGTTCAGAGTAGGAAGGGAGGCTTGCTCACTTGGCTTCAGAGGCTGACTAAACCAGTGTACAGTTTGTACTTAACCCTCTAAGCCTGTGTCTCCATCTGTAAAATAGGCTGCTGCAAGGATCAGATGAGACGATGTATTCAAAGAAGTGCTGAGAACCAAGTCTAGTCCTACTTAGTGGACAGTAAAAGAGCTGTTACTTATTTTTATTAGTTTGTTCCTTTGTGCATACAGAAATTCTTGGGTCTGTGTGATGGAATTACAGTGGACCTTTGAGTTATGACTGGCCTGGCATACAAACAACTTGGGTTGCACTGGAATTTTACTTTTAACTTATGACTGAAGTCTTGTGCTTCCAGATGGTCTCAGATACAGATTTAACCCTTAAAGAGCTCTGGAAGGAACATTACATCCTTTCCTGTGTGGGGTTAACTGAGAAATCCTGGGCCAGTGTCTCTCTGAGGACACTGAGATCTGCCTGGAAGAAAGTATGGCCTAAAATTATACAGGAGAGAGACTTTGAAGGTTGGGTAGAGGAGCCTTCAGCATTTGATTGACCAACTTGAGTTACAACCAGCCCGCACAAATGAATTTAGTTCGTTAGTCAAGGGTCCACTGTAATAGGAAAATGTTGGGAAGTTTAAAAATGTCTAGTAATAGCATTTAGTGAAATTATCCTTGTCTGTAGGATGTGGTATCTATGTAACCACTGGTTCTAACTTAATATTTAAAGTCATAGGAAAAAATTGCTCGATAAAGTAAAAGGGCAACTTTTAGGAGCAGTGTAATCTGAGGCTTGCAAAAGAAGTCTGGAACTTTAGACATGCAAAAGAAAAAACCCCAAAAAACTATCTTCTTTTAGTGGTTCTATAGCTCACTGGTTGGTGGAATTTCAGGTAATTTTTACTTTAGCTTTTGAGTTGCCTTGTACATATCTCAATTTTTAAAATAATAAACTCACATTACTTTAATCAGGAGAAGTTATTTAAAATAAACTCAACACCATGAGATGCCAGATTGAAACTGTAATGGGCCAGATGGCATGTTTTTATACTAGTTGAGAGAAAGGAGAGATCAGAAGTGGAGTCTTTTACTTGTGAGACTTGTGAGGAAATTGGGAAGAGAGAGAAAAGTTTTGGATGCTAGGAAAGAAGCATTTTTTTTTTTTTTTTTTTTTTTTTGGTAGTGGGGATTGAACTTGGGTCCTTGTGCTTGCAAGGCAGGCCACCGAACTGCTGAGCTAAATCCCCGGCCCCGGAAAGAAGCATTTTTAAAGTGTTGGCTATAGGTAGTACGGAGAGCTGTGTGGCTTAGCCAGGAATGCCCTAGGGGACAGGGGATAGGGATAGGATAGATGGTAGCTCATAGGGACAGGGATGCCCCAGGGTGTGTGGGCTGCATACCTATCTAGTAGGAGGGGCCTTTGCTGTGATGGGATTTGAAGCTACTCTGTTTGGTGACATGAGAGACTGCTTTGCACTTGGGGGGGGGTCACTGCTTTCTGATATTAAATCCAGGTCAGGGGCACCATTCAGACCAGTGGCAGGCAAAGGTGCTGTGACTTAGACACCTTCATATGACTTAGGCTAGATGTCTAAGTAAGTACCTAAGAGTTGGGGAACAAATCCTGGAGAGTTGACTGAATTGCCCCAAATCTATATTTGGAACAAGGCAGAGAGTAATAGCTGGTTTGCCTTATTTTTTAAACATATATTATATTTATGTATGTATGTGTATGTATATGTGTGTATATATATATATATTATTATAT